>NC_136073.1:759647522-759878714 GCF_964261635.1 Lissotriton helveticus
AAAAAAAAGTTGGTTTGATGTGCAGTTTTATCACAGCAGGAATTTTCAGTGTTCAACACACTTTACCAAGGGGCCTCTCCAAAGGTGGACTCCCACGACAATTGCCCACTTTGCCAAAGCCTTAAAGCTTCTCCATTGGCCGCAAGCCGCCACTTTCATGGCTGAAAGCCATGCACAGGAGGGGAGGGCAAGCCACAGTTGACTGGGCTTAAGGGCGGGGCCCTGGCTTCCTCGAACACCTGCACTGAGGGTACAAAATCAAGTATATAATATCAAAGACTGAGGGGCATATTATCAAGGACCGGTGTTAAAATTATCGCAGTTTTATCGGCAGATAAAACGGCAATAATGGCCTTGATAATACGCCCTTGTTAATTCCCATAGAAGCCCATGTTAACATCAGAACATGGGCTTCTATGGGAATTAGCAAGGACGTATTATCAAGCCCATTATCACCGATTTATCGGCAGTTTCCTGCCGATAAAACGGCGATAATTTTAACACCGGTCCTTGATAATATGCCTCTGAGATTCTCTGGAAAAAGCGCTAAAAACAGACTCATGCATCTGGTTAGATGCGTAAAACCACTGAAATTCGCCGGTTTGGGTTTTTAACACACAACTCACATTGCCCGCCAGGAACAAAACTCTTCCTTGCCTGTAGCATCGACACATAAAACATTTGACAGGAATCATTATGATGAACACCGAGTTACACTGAGTGTTGTGTGTGTCCATGGCCGTAACTGACCGCCTTTAGGGGCCCTGAAGGCTGCGCCAGAGCTATAACTCGGTTTTTAACTCTGTTGTTTTTATTCCAGTGAATCGATCTATACTCAGATGCGGCCAGTGTGATGTCTCTCGTGAGACGTGCAGCCTTCAGTGCTTCGTGAGACCGCCTCCCTTCCTTGACAGTGGTGATTAATTGCATTCTACACTCTGTGTTTCTGTATGCATGGTTTTTGCTTTGTTTCTTTTTTAATGTGTTAAGGTTATGAAAAGGCATTTGAAAACAGTCGGATACCAAGTCGTGCAGTGAGATAACATTAAATTAAGAAGGCCTTATCACCATATACCTATTTTTCCTCCATTTTAAATAGCCTGAAAATTTAATTTTATCAGGCACTGAACAATCATTTCTTCACTTAACCTGTACTGATGACGCTCTAATGACCTTCAAACTGTGATAATCCATTTGTGAAAGTATATGTCTTACTGCACTCGTCCTAAATGACAGGAGTGATTGGACCACCTGCGTTTTCTCTGTCCTGCCCTAAACAAACGTGCACGTGTACCTCATACAAGCATGGGCGTGTGCACACATACATGATTTCAATTTGGTGGCAATAGATATCAATGCATGTATTTCATATGAAGGAAGGTCGCTTAGCAACAGCACATAGGGTGCTTCTATTCATCTGAGCTGAATGGACCGGTCTATTTTTATCTAAAGCCTGGGAATCTTCCACCACTGACTGACTGCCTACTCGGCCTCAAATCTTTCTCTCTCTCTCTCTCTCTCTCTCTCTCTCTCTCTATATATATATATATATATATATATATATAAATATATTCTTCCTCAAATCAATCAATCTATCTATCTATCGATCTATCTATCTATCTATCTTTCTATCTATCTATCTATCTATCTATCTATCTATATATCTATCAAGCAATCTATCTACTCGTCCTCAAATCAGTCAATCTATATATCTATCTATCTATCTATCTATCTATCTATCTATCTATCTATCTATCTATCTATCTATCTATCTATCTATCTAGCTGTCTATCTACTCGCCCTCAAATCAATCAATCTATCTATCTATCTACTCGTCCTCAAATATATCCATCTATCTATCTGTCTGTTTGTCAGTCTATCAATCAATCAATTTATCGAACTCTCTATCTTCGTCCTCAAATCAATCTATCTATCTATGTATCTATATATCTATCTATCTATCTATGAAGCAATCTATCTATCTACTCGTCCTCAAATCAATCTATCTATCTATCTATCTATCTATCTATCTATCTATCTATCTATCTATCTATCTATCTATCTATCTATCTATCTATCTATCTATCTATCTATCTATCTATCTGTCTATCTGTCTGTCTACTCGCCCTCAAATAAATAAATCTATCTATCTATCTATCTATCTATCTATCTATCTATCTATCTATCTATCTATCTATCTATCTACGATACTGTCTTATGGCTCATTACAATTCACAATTCATTCCTCCAGTACCTGCTAGTCAGTTCGCCACTCCGTTCGTTTTACTTTCTTCATTTGATGTTTTTATCTTTATTGCATTCTGTCATGGTTAGACATATACATATGGATGTCTTCTACAGAATTTAGAACTGCTATTATGTTTCCTTCATCTGAATCGAGGTAGCCACACCAAATACTGAGGGCCTCATTTATGAGGCTGTGCGTCACTTTTACGCCGCCGGTGCCTCACTTTTTGTGACGCACCAGTGGCGTAAAAAATGAGCCTAGTTGTGCCATATTTACAAAGTGACGCATCTAGGTAGATGCGTCACTCTGTAAACCCCTGCGCCACATTATAACCTGCGTCAGGTATAATGTATGCAAGGGGGGCGTATTGACGCAAGGAAGGGTCGTAGAAGTGACGCAGTAAAATCTATGAGATTTCACTGCGTCACTTTTAGGACGCCGTTGCGACAAAATCTTGTGCCTGCCTCACAGCAGGCGTAAGACTGATGCAGGCCCTTTCACATGGGGTTTGCCCCATGTGAAAGGGCGCATTGCTGGAGTTGCGTCACTTTTGTGACACACTCCAGCAATGCGTCACTTTTGCGCTTACAGATACGTCAGAAATACTGACGTATCCGTAACTCCTTGCGACATGATGCGTCATACATTAAATATGACGCATCAGGAATGTCGCAAGGAGTGCGCACTGCGAAGTGACGCATCGCTGCTTTCACGCAGCGATGCGTCATTTCTCATAAATGAGGCCCTGAGTGTTTTGTATTTCTCTGTGTCTAGTAAAGTATGTTATATTCACCGATTCTCGCGGGTCACTCCCATGAGTCCAAGTGCTCGGCGTGTACCCTTGAGGGCATCCGTACATCCAGCAGCCAGGTTTCGGCAATGTGACGTCACGTGTTTACGCTCGAGGCACGGAAAACTGGACGTCACGAATACCGTGCTGTGTGAACTATGAAATGATCATTGGAAGTCTCCAACTAACATCTACAATAAATCGAACTTTTAAACTGATTGTGTGTGTACGATCCCAATTGCAAAGACGATGCAAACCGAGAATTGTGGACATGGGAAACGAGCTTCCGCTCAGAATAATCTCTTTTAAAGGTCAAACCCGCAGGTGCGTCCTTGGAAGAATCAAAGCCTTTGGCGCCACCGAGTGGCCATTCAAGAATGTTACAGCCTGAAAAAAAGGAAGTAGAGAAAAATGAATTTTCAAGAATTAAGCACTGTCAAAGTAGCAAATAGTGTTTATTACTCAGAAAAAATCCCAATGTTTCTAATCTTTTCGGGGAAACGTCGCGACATTTTTATTACATTATCATTATTTTTTTTTTAGAAAGATAACTACATTCCCATGGTATAGTGAAAATATAAAGGACAAAATAGGACGCTCTTTTCCAAATTATGTGTATACGTTATGTACGAAATCAATTAAAACAATTGTAAGTGTATATGTGTGCGTGATTGTTCTCACACTGTCTATGTGTGTGCACTCACGCGAACCGATCAGAGACGCCGTGCTAATGAAAATGAAGGCACTAAAAAATCATTGGATCGGGTTTGTGCAGGGACATTTTTATTGTCAGGTATAAACAAGATGTGTTTTTTCTCCAAAATATTTTTTCAGTCTGCCATAAAAAAATCAAACGCACTCAATGAAAAATATGGAATTGTAAGAGGGTTACTGCTTTGCCCATAAATAGATAAAGCTAAGCATCCCATTCTTTCAAGGCACAGCGGAAATTACGTGTGTGGCACGCTGTGTGCAAACGGTCAGAGGAAAATGAATATAATTCAAATCATATCTATAGTTCACCTGTGATGAAGCCGGTCGTTGGGTTTTGGACGTGTCTGAGTGCGTGCCCTTCCCATATAGAACCCTAACATATGCACGTACATTTACAAGTAGACTGTATGCATTTTCCCCATCTGTATATTTTTTTTAAGGCTTGAAAACAATGCAAAATCAAACAAACAAAAAAATATTTCGAAAACTGAATGCGAATCATATGTTTTTCCCCGACATTGAGCAATCAGAGGATTCATGTCCAGTTTAATCTCACTTATGACGTTTTCAAGTCTCCAAGCTCAAGCAAATATGCGATATTAGAAAGTTCGCCAGCGTCAATTTAACCTTTCAATATGCACCGCGTTCTATAACCTGTATTATTTAATAGCAATGTGTGTCTATGGTATATGACCCCTGTTGAAAGCCAGTTTCTTTCAGTCGAGCGTAAAATACACGTTTTTATTTAACATCTCTGAGCGTACACAAACATATCATGAGGAATAATTAAAGTAATAATAACACAATCAAACTAATAACGTAACTATATTAATTCCACATATATTAATAACAATAAAATAGTACGGATTAGCAATACAAATAACAAAGGCAATGTCTAAATAATTCAGAAGACAAAAAAAGTAAAATTAGAAATAATCTTAAGAAATACAGTAATAACATCTATACTATTCATATTAATAGTAGGACACAATACGTTTAATAATAAATAGAACAATATTAATAATAGAAACAAACATACTAAGAGCATTTTGAGCGGTAGTAACACAAATGCTATTATAACTCGTTTTTTAATAAGTGCCACTAAATGGAATAGTGCTAATAATCTTATTAACAAAAAAAGATGATAATATCAACAAATACAGTAATAATGATATAACTATCAAATGATAGGAATTTAGCGATGTGCTCACACAGAAAGGGGCTGTTCAGCAGCGCAGCAGGGGTCTTGGTTTTGCTTTAAATCGTGTTTTTGGGGTGCACTTTTCGCCCGTGTGTCTGTGTAAGGTTGCTGCCGTCACTCTGCCATCCCATGCCCAGGGGCACCGTCTCCCTGCTCAGGTCGGGAGGAGCCCGCCGAGGTGCACCGCGCAGACCACATCGGCAGACGCTCTCTGCGAGGAATACATGTAAACACATTTGCCTGTCAGCGGAGTCCAGCCCCCATGGCATTGCCAGCTACCCCGGGCCAGGGCCCTCGCCCGCCCAAATGGAGCATATGTTTGCCCACACTCCGGGACCTGTGCAGCTGTCTAGGCCCCGCAGGCCAGGCCTGGCATGTGCGGGCACAGGATCAAAGCCCAGCGCGCTCCGTGCCAACCCTGCCTGGCACCCCCCAGCCCCAGGGACATCTGCGGCCTTTGTGTACGGGGGTCGCACCCACCGAGCAGGGGCACACGGCCTCTGGAAGGGATTGTGCGTGTGCAGTGATGTGGGCGCCTGCCAGCCTCTTTCATGCGTTAAATATGAATTTCACATTGACGCGGCGCCTTGAAGCCATGGATACCACGCACGGCACTACTGCTTACCACAGTGGGCAGTGCCAGTGGTAAACATTGGCACACCACTCCGAGACGAACAGAATATCGACCCTACCGCGACACTGATGAAGAAATGAAGAGAAAAAACGCTTGTTTTGAATACCCGTCTGATTTCACAATAGTTTGAGGCGCCGCTCGGGTTCAATGATTAGATCAGACCTGAACCCATTCATATCTAAGAATTAGAACGTTATAAAAAAAAACCAGTAAAATAATAAATAGAAAGATAAAATATCTTTACTTATAGTGGAATCATCATTACATTTTTCTTCTACTTATCATTATTATAAATAATTATTGCAGTCTCATCATTATTATATCGGCATTATTATGTTACTTATTAATATTACTGTTGCCTTTTTTTATTATGATTTTTTTTGGCTCATGTCTTTAGTATGATACTCTATTTTGGCACCAATAGGTAAATCTTTTTTTCCCGCCGTTCTATTTCTCCACTTTTATTATTTCATTCTCTTTGCCTACCTCAGCCTCTTCTTCCATGACGACTTTTCTCCTTCTTTCTCGCCGTCCACCGCACTCCCTCTCTCTCTCTCTCTCTCTCTCCCTCTCCCTTTCTCTCTCCCTCTCTCTCTCTCTCTCTCTCTCTCTCTCTCTCCCTCTCCCTTTCTCTCTCTCTCTCTCTCTCCCTCTCTCTCTCTCTCTCTCTCTCTCTCTCTATCTCTATCTCTCTCTCATCCTTTCTCTCCTCTCTATCTCTCTCGTTCTCTCTCTCTCATTCTTTCTCTTTCTCCCGCCTCTCTCTCTCTCTCTCCCCTCTCTCTCTCTCTCTCTCTCCCTCTCTCCCTCTCTCTTTCTCTTTCTCTCTATCTCCCCCTCTCTCTCCCTCTCTCTTTCGCCGTCTCTCTCTCTTTTTCTTTCTCATTCTTTCTCTCTCACTCTTTCTCTCTCCCCGTCTCTCTTCCTCTCTTTCTCCCTCCGTCTCTCTCTTTCTCTCCCCCGCTCTCTCTTTCTTTGTTTCCTTCTCTCTCTCCCGCTCTCTTTCTTTCTCACTCTCTCTTTCTTACTGTCTTTTTCTCTTTCTCTCCCTCTCTCTCATCTCTTTCCCTCCTGCTCTCTTTCTTTCTCTCCTTATCTTAGGTACCTCCCCCTCCGCCTGGGATGACTCTTGGTGGCCAGAGGCCCTTGGAAAAGCACCCATCCCGACGGACCACGCACGGAATCTGGGCGTCATCCTGGACTCCTCACTCTCTATGAACAGACAAGTAAACGCCGTTTCATCATCTTGCTTCAACATTCTTCGCATGCTCAAAAAAACATTTCGCTGGATCCCCACCGAAACCAGAAAAACGGTCACCCATGCACTGGTTACAAGCCGCCTGGACTACGGAAACACCCTATACGCCGGTATCACCGCAAAACTCCAGAAAAAACTCCAACGCATCCAGAACGCATCAGCCAGACTCATACTAGACATCCCGCGTAAAGACCACATCTCTAGTCACCTGAAAAACCTCCACTGGCTCCCCGTCAATAAGAGGATTACTTTCCGACTCTTAACCCACGCACACAAAGCACTTTACGAAATTGGACCCGAATACCTCAACACACGACTTTCCTTCTACACCCCCTCCCGCCAGCTACGATCCTCCAACCAAGCCCTTGCTACCGTACCTCGCATCAATAAAACCACCATGGGAGGTAGATCCTTCTCCTACCTCGCAGCTAAAACCTGGAACTCACTCCCCACTCACCTTCGTCTCACTCAGAACCATCTAGCATTCAGAAAGCAACTTAAAACTTGGATATTCGACAAGTAACTCCCCACCCTTCTTCAAGCGCCTTGAGACCCTCCGGGTATGTAGCGCGCTATATAAATCTTCTGACTTTGACTTTGACTTTGACTCTCTCTCTCTCTCTCCCTATCTCTTTCTCTCCCTCTCTCTTTCTCTCCTCTCTTTCTCTCCTGCTGTCTTTCTTTCTCTATCTCTTTCTCTCTCTCTCTCTCACCCTCTCTTCTTTCTCTCTCTCACTCTCTCCCTATCTCTTTCCCTTTCTCTCCCACTCTCTTGCTTTCTCGCTCTTTCTTTCTTTCTTTTTCTCTTTCTCTTTCTCTCTCTCCCTCTCTCACTCCCCCTCTTTCTCTCCCTATCTCGTTCTCTCTCTCTTGCTCTTTCTCTCTCTCTCTTTCTTTCTTTCCCCCTCTCTCTCCCCTCTCCCCTTTCTCTCTCTCTTTTTCTTTCATTCTTTCTCTCTCTCTCTCCGTCTCTCTCTCTCTTTTTCTCGCTCTCCCTCTCACTCTCCCCCCCCCCCCCCAGATCCATATAGTTGTAACCATGTCTTAAGGTGGTGCGATAGGTGGCACTGCCTGCTTGTGATTGCTCCCTGATGAAAAAATGCTGAATGTAAAAAATATTCAGTCTCTAATGTATATTCATGGCTACAAGGCCAGTGCTTGATTTTCAACATGTGTTAAACCATACATTGCTGACAACCTTCTTCAAATATGCAAACATATTTTTTTATCAATAGCATCTGCCAAAAAGCAACCTCAGAAAAGCTTAGCAAAAAGGAATGACTTAGCATTTAGGCATATGTATGAAACTCCCCTTTTGCGATTCTCAATTAGCGATTTTTCGTAAATCGCAAGTTGAGAATCGCAAAACAGTATGTAAATAAAGAATCGCAAAAAAACAGCGAATCCGTAAAAATCGCTATTTTCATTGTGACATTTCAAATAGTGATTCCTTATTCCCAAAAATCGCAATTTTGCGAAAATCGCAAATTTGAGAATCGGATACTCAGGTGCAGCTTGATGACATCACAACCAGGAAGTGTGACTACCCATGCTGCACCTGAGTCTCTGAAGCACAGTGAGAGAGTAGGAGTGGAGGTGAGGGATCTCTGCAGTGCAACAAATGGCAGACACTGGAGACAGGGCCAGCCAAGACAAACAGCAGCAGGGGGAAACACAGAGAAAACCCCCCAAAAGTTTTCTGAAACTGAGCTGGAGGTCCTGATCCAGGAAATGGTCATAAGCCATGAGCACCTCTTTGGAAAAAAGTCCCTGCGGGTGCCTGAGACACGCAAGCGGAGGATTTGGGTTGGTATCCAGCGCAAAGTAAACGCAGTTGGCGTCACCCACAGAAGCGTGGAAGATCTAAGGAAGCGCTGGTACAATATGCGCCAGTGCTCCTAGGAGAAGGTGGCTGCCAGGTTGGAGCAGGCCAAGAAGACTGGTGCTGGGACCTCCACTGCCACTGACTCCACCCACTAGAGGAACTGGTTGAGGGGACCCTGCTTCCAGAGAGTGTGATGGGCATGGCTGACCTGGACAGCTCCGAACCCCCAGTACCAAGACAAGGTAAGAAGCATGCCATCATACTCCTGATACCCCCCTCCTACCCTCACACACCCAGGAGCAACCCAGAGTCAGAACAAAACTAAAAGTCCAGTGCAGGTACACAAGCACACACAGCAATGCATTATGGGAGATGGAGTCACATGCACATTACAGTGGTGCATTTACACCCAGCCAGCCCCTTACAGTATGTGCGCATCAGGAAAGATAAAATACAGACAGATGGGACCCATGTAACTTCAATCAGTGAAATTTAATGCATGACAAGTGCAAGTCAGGACATAACATTAATGTGTGCTTTTACGTCCACAGCACCATCTGAAACAAAGGGAACTGTAGTATGGTTTATGGGCCTCTTTCTGCTTGCGTGTTAAGTTAGCATGGCTTATTTGAAGTTTAAACACCATTTTTAGGTCGAGCATCGAGAGACCTATTGTTGCCCGTATTTGGGAATGTAGACACGAGAGGGGCACGAGTGCAGATTTCACCTTGTGGGCGCGCACGGCGCAGTGCCCCTCTCGTGCCTCATATTCCCGTGTGCCAACACTCACACAGCCACACTCACGCATGCGCACATATGCAGCCACACGCATACCCAGACACACACACACTGCATACACACACGCACCCCCCTTAAACAGACCCACGCGCACACAGACAGACACACGCACGGACACACTGGAACACACATAGACACACGCACGTACACCCCCCCTCCACTTACCGGGCTCTTTCTGCGTGTCCCACAGTCCGGGTGTTCTCTGCACAGCCGGGGCACATAGCTCCCAAAACACCCCTTCTATCAAAGCGCTATGCACAGCCGCGACCTGTGGACTTCCCCAGGTGATCCAAGGAAGGCATGCCCGGGCCAGCGGACTTCCCCAGCTGGTGCAGGACAGACATGCCATCAAGTGCCAGCGCGCCCGGCTTACCTTCGGCCCGCACTGCTCCGCTGCGCCCTTGCGGGGGCTCGCAGCCGCCGCCTGGGACACCCTGCTGCGCAAACACCATAAACCGAGGAGGACCAGGGTGTCGAGCTTCAGCAAAGGTGCCATGGTGCGCAGCCTTTCAGCAACCGCTGCGATCTGAGCACCTCAGGCGCATGCGCGCGGACTGCATGCAACACTTCTAAACTACTCCTGCTTCTCCGCTGTCCGACACGCCCCCAACATTCGGGCACACCTCCTTTTCTTTAGGCTGCGCCTCCCAAACTTTTCGACACGAACACTGTGCGTGGCTTCATTGTCTCCCCACATTCTCAAAGTGCCATTAAAGCTCGATTCACGCCCTCCTCGTACATCAGGTGCCCCGCCTCACCTTTCTTTTTTGTTGCATATTTTATATAGCGCGAGCTCGACCCGAAGGTATTGGAGCGCTTTATGTGAGCATCGTATTATTTACATTACACATTCAGGCACGGGGAGATTAAGTGATTTGCCGAGAATCACAGGAGTCTGGGCATCTGCTGCGGCTCCCTGCCTCGACCCTTCCTCGCCAGTCGCCAGTCCTGTAAACTTCATCACCAATACCTTATGTAACTTGCTTCGTTCTATTGTAAAGCGCTCTGACACCTTTGGGTAATGTTCGCGCTACATAAAATATAAATAAGCCCTGCACCGCCGCAATACAAACATACTATACTTGGTTCGTTGCTTTGCTCTGCACCACTCTTCTTTCAATGCGTCTCCACACTTTTGCTCCTTGTTTTTATTCCGGGGCATTTAAATGAATATATTATATTTTTTCTTTGGCTAACTTATACTTTTACTTTTTCTCCCATGTGCTTTCAGCAGCACACTGTGCTTTTGTCCCCATGCGTTTTCTAGAATTTGCTTTGTCTAGGTGCTACTTCGACTTCCCCTTCTACAGTCCTATCCCTTTGCATTGTGCATCTTAAGTGACCCTCTGTGGGGTGGGGAGGAGGGGGGTGTTGGCTGATCTCCATTTGATAAAGTATAACAGAGGGCTGGTGTGTTTTTGCGGCACACTACAGCCTACAGATTGTCCCGAATCTGTCATGGAGCCTAAAGTTTGAACCTGTCAGGTGGCCAGAGCTACCTTCCTCAGCAAGAAGGGAATTACTAAATGCCCTTAGGAACATTGCACGTCACACCTGTAATGTCCTGCTGGGCACGTTCTAGTGTTCTGTCTGTGTTTGCACCTCACATCATACACACATCCTTCATAGGCATCACCGGTCAGGTGTCCCTGCAAATAAAAGGGTCCGGGCGCACGGACGCGGGGCCAGTTCCAGTACCCTACAACTGTGTCAGTGTGGTCATTCATGCAGCATGTGGGCCTAGGGCCCCAACACCACAATGACGACTAGCGGGTCGATCCCCACGTGTGTGCTGTCAGTTGTTTTGTGGTTCATCGTGGGGGTGCATGCTACCACTATCTTACAACATGTCTGGGGGCTGTATTGTAGTGCCCTGTTATGTAGGCATCTGAATCTGCTCTTGAGTATCCCGAAGGTCAGCTCAATGGTACATCTGGTTGCTATGTGGGCACTGTTGTACCTCCGCTCCCCAGCGATATCAGGATTCAAGTAGGGAGTCAGTATGAAATCACGGACCGCATACGCACTGTCACCTGTGGGGTGGGAGGAATATGGTTACACACTGTCCTGCCAATGCTGTCCTTTGTACAAATGCAATTACCTAGTAGGTATCCCTCACCAAACTCCCCAGTAATTTGGAACAACCGAAATCATTGAACTTACAGGCTGGACAACAGGAAATGCAAATCGTATTGGCGGTAAAAGGTTCCGATCAGCAAGAAAAGGAGATATCTAGCATTAATAAAAAATGTATGGTTTTGCTTGAAGAAGAGAATACAGTGGATGAAGGAGATGAGCAATCAAATTCTCCACCATTTACCCTTACAAAAAAGCAGAGAAAAAGATTACGTAAGGCAAGAAATAAGAACAAAAGTAATTCAATAACTATTGGACCCTATAAACAATTGTTAGGACTGACAGATAGCATAATCAGTCCCAACCCAAATAAAGAAACAACTGGGAATCATCTCCCCAAAATCAAATAAAAAAAAAAGTATTTTCCACTATTCTGCAAAGATCAGAGGAAAAAGATTCTCACTAATCAAAGTAAGGAAAATAGCGACCTAAGTGAATTACAACAATATGAGCCATCAAAAATATGACCAAGCGGAATACAACTGTTTGCCCTTAAAAATGACAGAGTAGGAGTGAACATGATTGGATCACAGAGAGAAGCCCCGTTGTGTGAGGCCCATACACCATCAGGGGAGAGGAATGCCCGCATGAATCATAAATTGCAAAAAAGCCGGGTGAACAAAAAAGAAAAGCTGCATAAACAAAAAAGATTGAATGATCGGGAAAAAAACAAGGAAGATCAGAACGACGATAGAGATGGAAACTCTATGGGAAAACAAATACACACAATACAAAGAACAATTAACATTCAACAAAGCCTAAGGCTGTCCCATAATAGAACAAAAAGGTGTGCGCATCCGTAATCATCTGGATTGATAGAAACGACAAATAAGCATATGAGTTCATGAAAGAAAGAGCCCATAAATACGGTGAATTGTAGAACCAGGGAAATAACTAATAAACAATATGATGTTAAGATTCAACTTATTTTTAAACCAGAATATCAGTCGAGGGGAAGGCAAGACACGTTCAATCGTGGATATATTTTAAGAGTCTAGCTCGTGTTTCACCATAAATCTGGACATATATTGTGCAAAATACGCAAAGTATTAATTTCGCAGGTTGGGGAGTGCCAAACCACCTTCCTTTGCTTGTATAAAGTACTAAGTGCTAATTGAGCAGTTGCATTCTGCCAAATAAAAGATGTAATTGTAATATGTTGGAAGCCTGCCCCATACCCTCTTCTTTTAACTCGGGGAATGTGGTCAGTTAAATAAAAAATGCAAGATGTGGATGACCCAAAAACCCTTTTTAAATAAAGCTCTACGCGGATTACATGATTCTTCTTGAACCTAGTCGGAGGTCACAAGAGTACGTTTTTGAAGTTTTCTCTTTGTATCAGGAGTTAGAGGGCTATAGAATTAACAAGAAGAAAACCAACGTGATTTTTAGCAATTGCGGGGCTGATATTGTGCTCCCAGATATGGCCACCTCTGTAAATAAGCAGTCGAAGCGGCGTCTGGATACTAGGGGGGTCATCAAAGATTGAAGATCTATATGATCCTAATCATGCTCCCCTACTTTTAAAAGTTAAAGTACGGCTTGCACAATGGAACTCGCTCCCTCTCACTTTTTTAGGGAGGGTGGCATTGATAAAAAATGGTGGTCCTCACCTTGTTAAATTTTCTTTTTTCGGCTATACCCTATGTGCGTGTGACACCCTTTTTCAGAAAAGTGGAATCGCTTCTTACCATGATCTTTTCTTTACATCTGGAACTGGCTGTCTTTAGAAACTGAGAGATCGGTTGAAGTGACACATGGCAGAAAGACCCAAAGATTTGGGACATGAACATAATGCCAGAGAAACAAGTGTATCCTCTTTAGCAAGCGATCAGGAAGCCAAGCAACTTGGTCCCAATAGGTGCAATTTTAGCCTTTATCATGCTCATGACGAGCTGAGCTCATCATGAGGCACGGTGCTCCGGTGCTCATGACAAGCTCAGCTCATCATGAGCCGTGGAACGCTCAGGTGCGGAGAGAATTCCCCTGCTGTGCTGAGCGTTCCACGGGAGCCGGTGAACCTGTGACGAGCTCAGCTCGTCATGAGCACAGGAGCGCCGTGCCTCATGACGAGCATGCGGGCGCTGTGCTCGCCCCCCAGCACAGCGGGGGAATTACCCCCACAGCGAAGGGGTTAATAGGGCTGCACCCAAGATGGCCACCAAGTCTTACAAGATTTCTGAAATCTCATACATTCATACAAGATTTCAGAAATTTTGAGCTTCCACGCAGAATACTCCTGGATTCCAAGGAGTGTGGAAGTGCATTCAATCAATCAATCAATGAATCTTGGTATTTGCATTAAGAGTATTTCCCAGCTTGTACTAGTGGAGGTCATAGAATGTGAAAAAAGAGTGCATACCCGAAGGAAAAGTTTGCCAATAATTCAAACAGATCTACATATCAAATAAAACAAGATTATTGTATTCATGATCAGCCTAATCTGGGTAATGGGACTGTGTTACAGCAAATAAGCGTCCATGCAGTCTGGCTGGTAGCTACTCTGCTCCCACAGGCCTACTAGGAAGGTGCCACTCATGAAATGAGTAAGGTCTGAACCACACAATGGGAAAGCATTCTGGCTAAAGATACCCAAATTCTGCTCCCAAGGAAGTAATTTGAAACTGATAAAAGCCGCCAAATACTTTCCTGACTTCTAATTTTGTGAGTTTACCACAGACTCCCTGACAGGAAGCATCCTTTGCAAGATGAAGAACTTCTTATAATCAGGAACTCTCAACACAGGTGCATTGTATAGTGGTGCCTTCAAGTGATCAGAAGGCATCTGACATTCTTCAGTCCAGGTTACTTTCAGGAGCTTCTTCCTAGAAATCAGGGCTGTGAAACAGGCATCTGTGGTCTCACAGTTAGCCACAAAGTTTCATTTGTTGCCAGTGAGGCCCCAAAAAGTCTCTCGCCTGTCTCTGTGTTGTGGGAGTCTCCCAATAAAGTACTGCTTTTACCTTTATCTATAGGGGACGAATCTTGCCATTGCCTAAGTGATGCCCAGCAAGACAATAGGGGACTGACCAACGAAGCAGATCATTATCTTAATGGTCAATATGTCCAACTTCAACTGGAAAACCTGCTGTAGTTGTGATGCTTCAGAGAATTCATCATTGTCATGTAGATATGCCATACTGAACTCTTCCAATCTTGAAAACACACGGCTGAGCAAGTACTGAAAAGTGACCGGAGCATTCTGCAACATGATAGGGCACTATGTGAACTGGTTGAGGCCCTCTAAGTTTGAGGACACTGTTCTATCCTTGGTGACAGGTGCTAGAGTGATCTTTCAGTAGCAATTAGTCAGATCAAAAGTACTAAGGTACTCGGCAGCACCATACTTGGGATGTCTGAACCAGCAGATTTCTTTAGCTAATTGAGGATACTGAGGCCCCCCCACCCCAAAAGTTTTTTTAAAATAGACAGGCCGGCCTCGGGGGATGGGGTCCACGGGGCCATATGTGGCCCCCCTTCTTAAAAAAAAAAGACCAGCATCGCGCCGGAGGCCACACCCCCTTCTTTCATCACTCAGCAAATGCGCCCCCTGGCACGTTTGCAGATGGGGCACGAATTCCCCTTGAATACTGGGGGTCCCTGGGGGCCAACTAGCCCACCAGGAACCTCCAGTATGCGCCAGGGGGCTGCGTTGCAGAGAGGTGTTCTGAGGCCACGCCCCTTTTTACACCTCTCTCCAACGCAGCTCTGTGGCGCTTAGTGGAGGTAGGTGGTGGGCTCGTTGCACTCCAGGGACCCTCAGGATTCAAGGGGAGTTAATCCCCCAACTTAAAACGCACCACGGGGCGCGTTGGCACAGTGGTGAAGGGAGGGGGCGGGCCCTGAATTCACATGTGTGCAAACACATCCTGTGGCGCGGTTTAAGTTGGGGAATTAATTCCTCTTCAATCCTGAGGGTCCCTGGGGGCCAACTAGCTCACCAGGTACCTCCAGTAAGTGCCACGAAGCTGCGTTGCAGAGTGTTGTAAAAAGGGGCGTGGCCTCTGAACACCTCTCTGCAACGCAGTGCAGTGGTGCTTACTGAAAGCACCTGGTGGGCTAGTTGCCCCCCAGGGGGTTCATTCCACTGATTCAGATCTCAGATTCAGAGGTAGAGTGCTCCATTTTTTTGCTGCAAGATAGCTAAATGATCGAGCTCCCATTCTGCCTCTTGACCAGATGGGTCCCTCTTGATCTTAGATTCCGTATAGGAGTGTAGGGAAAGATCATGAATCAAAGGTAGCTAGTACTCTTGAAGGACTGGACTTTTAACAGTACCAGCGGTGCCAGGGAACAACACCTATAACCTTCATGGGATACCTGTTTCGGCGCACAAATTACAGAGACACGGGATACTTCCTTCGGCGTCAAAGATCAGCGTTTATTACTGCAGGGAGGCAAAAGTCACAAGAAGTACAACAGTGTGTAGGTTCTGAGAGTCTGCTTCAAATTGCGTTTGTAGGTCGCTCTCTTTTATACATAACGTTGCCATTGCATAACATGTGGACAAAAGATTACAATCCAGTTCCCACAGTAAACTTCAAAAAGGTCGCTTTCATGTGTTCAGAATCCCGGAACATGTCTACAATAGCAATGCCGGTTCCCAACTGTAAAAGTACACCTCCCCACCATTAGGCATGCCCATTAGAGTTGTAAATGACAAAGAAGAAGAGACAAGAACAGCTGCAAGGAAGTCAGACACGTGGAGAGAAAAGAGTATGGGGGTAATATCGGAAGCATGATCGTGGGATCAAAGAGTTGGATCCATCGCCTGCAAGGCTGTCACAATAGACCGGTACAACCAGATTACCCTCAAGCTGTGCCATCTGCCTTTGCTGTGTCATTCCTTCGGCCATAAAGGCGCAGAAAAGGAATATGCGTCTTCCGCAAGGCTTGGGAACTAGAGGGTCAAGGAGCGAACAGTTACCTGCTCGCTGACTACGTGAGGGCAAGAAACAAAATGGATGCCGTATCTAAAATGGAACCCGAGGGTTCAGATGATGAACGCGTAATATTAGACGAACCCTGGCAGGTAGTGTAGCGAAAATTCGCACACTTGTCGAACTCGTCATTTACGGTTCGTAGATACCAAACTCGTCCATATTCGGTAATGCCCAGAACGTCGTAATAATTTTTACGGAACCTCAGACGGTCCTTTTGCCCTCATGTAGGCAAGCACTAGTCGGAATCATAATCGATTTCGATACTCATCAGATCACCCAGATGTTGTTGATACATTATTCTGTCCTTCAATGCCTCTTTGGTGACAACAGGCTGTCTTATACACGTCGTAGCACAAAGGCCACATAAGGCAGGACCACATTGCACACAAAGATAACACGAGAACAGAAATGTCACAAAAACTCCTATGATCATCAGAATCTTCCAACCCCGAGTCGATATCAGACCCCAAAACCATCTCAGAAGCGTCCAATTTCCTTCGTCCACGTGTATGGACTCCGAAATTTTGTGCAACTTAGAGATGGCTTGATAAACCGTTGGAGCATTATCAGGTATGAATACGCAGCAGCTCGAATGGATGACTTTACAAACCCCACCTCTATCTGCTAGAACGATATCTAGAACCATACGGTTCTGCAACGTCATCAGTCTATCCGCCTGGAGCTCGGCTGTCAAATTACCAAGGGCATTTGCAGTTATGTTGGCAGTTGATTCTACTACACGAGTTAACTGTCTCAGGTTCCTGCTATTAACCATCGGTCCCCAGAACGGTAGGAAACCCTTAAAGAAGTCTCCCGCTTCTTGTCCGGAAGTATCTTCTTTGCTAATCACACCTCTTACAATTCTATTTCTGTGATAATCAGAGGCCACAGTGAAGGTCGGAGGCAAAAGATTTGCAATATAGCAGGTACCCGAGAAGTCATGAGGTAACCACGTATAGGCTCGATCATAACATACAAAGTAGGTACCCTTGGCAGGAGGAAGACAGGGGAGGAGAGTGTCGGTAAGACATATGTCTCGGTACAAGCACTCTCCCCAAACTGAGCTCTCGGATTTCGACCAAGACCTTTCAAGCAGAAATTACCAAGGTGAGGTACAATCCATA
This sequence comes from Lissotriton helveticus, assembly GCF_964261635.1. NCBI lineage: Eukaryota > Metazoa > Chordata > Amphibia > Caudata > Salamandridae > Lissotriton > Lissotriton helveticus. The sequence goes on from NC_136073.1 coordinate 759,665,194, forward strand.
TCGGTGGCGAACTTTTAAGCTGCCTCTCACCCACTGATAAGCTGTACTCAGCTTCACTTAGTTCCTTATATGCTCGCATCTCTTCCTCTGGGATGAGCGATGCGTCAAAAATATCTCTATCTAAGTCTGCAATAGCTCTCGCCAGAGTCTTGTGGTACGGGCCAGGACCAGAGTTTGCTGAGCGTGGTTCTCGATGGGGGTAGGAGTCTAGTGCGCTACGGAACATAGTTTGTAATGCTCGAGCTGACCCTTGTGCACTATAAGGCAGAACTAAATACGGAATACCCTTATCCATGGTATGTGGCATTAACCCACACACCCAACAATTGGTAGTGTTTACCACTAACTGATGCTGATGCAGGAGTTGAATAAAAGAGTTGTTTCTGAATTCCGCACGTCTGATTTGTTCGTGTTGAGGCAGAGGATAAAAGGAGTGTGGAGAAACAGTAGAAACGAAATTTTGATCATGAGATGGAAGAGTAGGTGTAGCAGAAGACAATAAGAATTGAGACCCATAATATATTCCCCCTACCAATAGCATAGATATGGTGAGAAACAGTATGATTACTTGTGAGAAAAACCATTTTGTATGACATATTTTCTGTAATGCAGATCTTTGCGCCAACATTTCTTCTCTTTTCGACAGCTCAGACAATGATGATTCCATCCCCTAACGACCGTCCGCGACGTTCTTGACGCACTTTGTTCTGAGTAGCGGTTATCAATTCCCGGGAGTTCCCAGAAATTGATAATAGAAATCAACCTTGTGTCGATAGCTGCTAAACAGAAGGAAGTACCCGCACGGCCTTACGGTCAACCTGGATGGTAGGTTCTAGCTAAATAATGTTCTTGGCTGTACGAAAAAAGAAAAAGATACACAATATATAATGTCCACTGTTTTTTTAGAGCAATGTAGAACCTAGAAACAAAAAAATCTTTTTATTTGTGGCTTGTTCGTGGACGAAGAAAATATCGGCTATTTCCAGGGCGAGTCTGATCTTCAAACAGTGGATTGGACGGCAAAGGAGTGTTCAATTGTTCAGGCGATTGTTCAACAGTCAAATTTTCCAAGGTTGACGTGGAGGAAATTGTTTGAGGGGAGTCAACAACAGTGTCAGATACAAGCCGAGCTTCGCTGAATGGAACGAAACGTGGTGGAGTGTCGGTCTCAGATGAAGAAAGACCTCTTCTTATCCAGGTGTCCGATGGCAAAGGAAGCGGGACTTTTTTAGTGTGGGTAGCGTGTACCCAGTTCCGGCGTCCGTGTAGTCGAACCGCCGTCCTCGTAGCCAGCTGTACCTGAAACGGGCCCACAAATCTTGGTTCAAGGTTTCGCTTTCGTCCGTAGTTCCTGACGAGGACCCAGTCCCCTGGTTGAAGTCGATGACCAGGACCCTCTGTTTGTGATGGCAGAGACTCAAAGACCTGTTGATGAATCAAACTCAATTTAGCAGTCAGATCATAGAGATAATCAATCAACATAGGGTATTCAATTCTGTCAACTTCCTTAGGTCTTGGGACTCCCCATACATTAGCAGGACGACCGAACACAATCTCATATGGGCTGAGCCCTACTCGAGAGTGTACAGTTGCCCTGGTCGACAGGAGAGCCAGAGGCAAAGCGTCGGGCCATGATAAACCAGTTGTTGCCTGAATTTTAGCCAATTTCAGTTTTAGAGTGCCATTATATCCTTCCACTAAGCCTGCTGATTGTGGATGGTTTGCACTATGAAATTTTTGTACAATCCCTAAACCGCGACACACACTCTTCATCACACTCCCAACAAACTCACTTCCGTTGTCCGACCATACGACCCGAGGCATTCCATACCGAGGAAAATATTCTTTGAGCAAAATTTTCGCCGTGGATAAAGCCGTATTATCCTTAAGGGGGTAGGCCTCAATCCACCTAGAAAATGCACACACCACAACCAACACATACTTCAAATTATTACATCTCTCCATGTGGATAAAGTCCAACTGGATAACTTCGAAAGGGTACGTAGGAGGGGCAAAATGACCAGGTGGAGTGGGGGTGCCCTTACCAGGATTGTGCATCAAACACACCATACAATTCTTAACCACTCTCTCGGCGCACTTAGTAATCCCATCATTCTTCCATACATGAGACAACAACTTGCATATGCCTTTCGTGTTGATGTGCGCCATACCGTGAGCCATTGTAACAACAGCGAGCACATACGCATCCGGTAACATCCATCTCTGCTTTTCTGATAGATCAACCCAACATCCATTCTCATCCAATCTTCCCGTGCTCTCTCTCCATTTAGTCCTTTCCGTTTCAGTGGCTTCATTCTGTATTCCTTTCACGCTTTCAAATGTGTCTTCACACATACCAGTCTCTGTTGGCCATCTCACTGAGCTCGTAACATACATTCTGTTCGTCAAATCTTTAGCCGTCTCTTTAGCCGTTTCATCCGCAAACGCATTACCACGACCCACATCATCCGTTACTTTCTGATGTGCGCTACATTTGACTATGGCCACTTGTTTAGGCAATGTGAGTGCATCTAAAAGATCATTTACAAGCTGACCATGTTGAATCTTCGTGCCATGCGACGTAAGGAATCCTCTCTCTCTCCACAATCGTCCAAAACTATGTGCCACACCAAACGCATACTGGCTATCTGTAAACACATTCACCCGTTTATCTTTAGACAACACACACGCTCTCGTCAAAGCGATTAACTCGGCAGCCTGAGCCGAATTCTGACTTAGTCTTTCACTTTCCACAATCGTTCTCAATGTTACTACAGCATACGCAGTCGTCACATCACCATTCGGCAACTTAAAACAAGAACCATCCACATACAAAGTACCATCGGGATCTGTCAATGGAGTATCTTTTAGGTCAATACGACCCTTAGTTTCCTCTTCAGTTCTGAGATAGCAGTCATGTACTGCTTCACCACTTGACTCTGTGTCGATCGGCAGCAATGTTGCTGGATTCAACACATTACATCGTTTTATCCGTATGTGACTGGCCAGCAATGTCAACTCATATCCAGACAACCTTGCGCTTGTCAGATGTTGAGTTTTCGTTCGATTCAATAGAGTGTCAACTGCATGCGGAACCATTACCGTGAGCATGTTATCCATGACTAGACCTGCGGACTGTCGAATGGACGCCGCAGCTGCCGCTGTTGCCCTTAAACAACTTGGCAAGGCTCTTGCTACTGGGTCTAAAGTCAAAGAAAAATAGGCACATGGGCGCTGCTTGCCACCAAAAGGTTGTGTCAGAACACTCAACGCGCAACCATCCCTCTCGTGAACGTATAGTGTAAACGGCTTACTGTAGTCAGGAGTGCCCAACACAGGAGCCGAACACAACGCATTACGCAATTCCGAAAAACTTTTCTGACATTCTTCAGACCAAGGTACTGGGGATGGAATATCTTTGCACGTAAGAGCTATCAATGGTTTCGCCAACAATGAAAAATTTGGGATCCATTGTCTGCAGTAGGACGTAATACCTAAAAAGGCGCGAACATCTCTTTGGGTTTTTGGCACAGTCATTCGGGAAATCGCTGCAATTCTCTCTGAGGTCAACCTTCTCCCTTCTTTTGACAATAAGTGACCTAGATAGGTAACTTCTTGACAACAATACTGTAGCTTTGAAGGCGATACCTTGTGGTGTAAGTCATGTAGATAGTGTAACAATGATACCGTAGCCGTTTTGCAAATAGCTTCTGTATCGGCTGCCACTAAAAGATCGTCAACGTATTGAATCAAAGCTGCACCTTTAGGTAAAACAAAGGCATCAAGTTGACCTTTAAGTGCTTGGCTGTAGATTGACGGACTCTCACAGTAGCCCTGTGGAGCGCGTTTTAGCCTAAAACTGCGACCACCTAATGAGAATCCGAATAGGTCTCTGCTTTCCTCGGCAACCGGAATGCTAAAGAAAGCATTCTTTAGATCGATTACTGTGAACCAGGAGGCAGATGCCGGAATCATTGTTAGTAAGGCCGTAATGTCAGGGACCACAGGAAATTGTGGAACCACTATTTTGTTCACCTCTCTTAAGTCTATTACGAAACGATACACAGGAGGTTTAGTTGGGTCAGTTCGTTTTAGAATTGGCAATACAGGGCTATTACACACGTTTCCACGAGTTTCTTCAACAACACCTTTTCCAATGAGATCATGAACGATTGCTAACAGCGCTCGTTCGCCCTCAAGAGAAATACGATATTGAGGTAAACGCGGTAACCGCGCATTTGGTGTCAATTGAATCACATAGGGTGGAATGTCTAACAGGCCCACATCATTGGGACCTGTGGCCCATAAGGACGCAGGGAGGGAACTCAATTCCGGTGGGAATTTATCGACCGATAAATACACTGGAGAGATCACTCTCCGTCCCAATGTAAGCTCCACTCCTTCGGGGGAACAATACAATGTTGCATATAATCGTTTCAACAAATCCAGGCCCAAAAGATTTTCACCACAACCTGTAGATAGAATCAGTGGAGCCGTCAGCTCACGAGGTCCAATCATAAGAGGCAAAGGACTAGAGACTGGGTTGCTAACAGGGGCGCCGGAGAATCCAACGGAAACGTTTGTTAAGCCAGACAAAGGTGCGCCAGGGAGTTTCGAATGCATGATGGAACTTTTCGTCGCACCAGTGTCTAACAGAAAAGGCTCAACTACACCCGATGTAGCCACTGCAACGTAAGGCCCACTCTGATCGACCGGAACTGACACTACTCCCTCTCTTTGTCGTTGGCTGTCCTAGTAATGGTCATTTACGACAGTCTCATGCTCTACGTAATAATCGTCCACATTATACTGTGCAGATCGGACTGACCCCGCATTCCGCTGGTCGAAACAATTATTCGCATCTGATTGATTTTGATGACGATCAATCTGATTGTGGGATGAACCACGACCTCTACCTCGTGATGCCTGTTGAGGACCACTACCACGATTTCCACGTGTCGACACACCATTCAGACGGTCCCGTAAGGCGAGACAATCATATTTTAGGTGTCCCTCTTTCCTACAATATGCGCACTGATTATACCCAAGTGAAGATCTATATTCAAAGTTGTCAGAGCGCGGCTGCATCCTATCGGGCTGTGCTCGTGGTCGATACTGCTGTTGTAAATCATTTTGGTTCGATCGTGGAGGATATGCTTGCTGCAACAAAACCTTTGTTTTGAGCTCTTTCGTTTTCTTTTCTACACGATCACTTTCTTCCTTTTCCCTATTCTCATAATACTGGGCCGTTGCTAGTATTTGCGCAGGGGTTGAAACTGCCCACGCACTCTCTGAATTCTTCAATTTGTTGCTTAATTCAGGCAACAAATTCGACACAAATTTGTCAACAAATAACCGCTGGCCTCCCTCAGTGCCCATGTCCTGACCGCTGTGGTCGACAAACGCTTCCTCAAACCTTGTAAAGAAATCCGAGACACTCTCGTCTTTCTTTTGCTTACAAGCTGATAACTTATCCCAGTTCACCTTCATCGCTGGCATGAGAGTTTTCATGAGCGTAATGATTTTCTGAGGCAAATCTAAGATTAGCTGGTCAGGCTTAGCCCCACCAACTTGTAATGCATCAGCTGCTAGCAGTGCAGCCCAATCACCCCCTAATTCAACTGCGTGATTGGCTTGACGAATTTTGGCCCAAACTGGTTGCGGTACAACATTGCCAAACAACATGTCGATGTCGGCAAGGTTCATAATAGAAGCTTCCACCAGTTGTGATAACTCCTTATAATAACCAGCCGGATTTTTACGCGGATCGGGTAAGGATTGCTTCACTTGCAAAACTTCCGATCGTTTCCATGGAAGATGTATCCATACCCTTCGAAAATGTGGTAGAACCGGAGGGTTTGCATTAGGATCACCAGGCACCCACAGTGGCGGAACCTCTCTCATGGGATACTGACCAGGAGCCGCTTTCCAATTCTCAGTGGTATCATCTAATGACGCCCGAGAATGTGCTGTGGATCTGAACGCTAATAAGCGTTCCACGGCACGTCGTACATCGTCTCCTATAATCATACCGTTCGAAAAGTGACTCTGAAGTTCAATTATGTCGGACGGTACATTATCTACATCATCATTATACCATTCTTCCCTCAAAAAGTTACACATCTCCTCAAATACGAATCTCTGCGTAGGCTCATTAAACTGAGAAAACGTATCGAAGACTACACGAGGAGTGTAATTAGCAGGATGTTTTATCCACCTATGTGCCATGGTTACTAATGTCTCTTTCTCCCTACCACTAGGGATCTGACTCCGTCTTTGAGGAGTTTCAGATAAATTAGACGAAAATAACGGACCAGAAAGAGGTGAATAAAGGGTAGCAACAGAGTTAGGAACACGATTACGAACAGAAGGGGAAAGAAAAACAGGGGCAACAACACCAGAAGTGAAGGAAGGCATAGTAGGAACGGACAAGGTAGTCGGAGTAGCAGAAACAACAGTCTGCGAAGATACAGGTACAGGAGCAGTAGGAACAAGGACAGGTGGTGGAACAAACGTAGGGTTAACAGCGGGCTGACCCACAGCCGCTGGAACAACAAGGGGTACAACAGGAGGTACTACAGGAGGAACTACAGGTGCAGTAGCACCCTGTACATAAGGAGGTGGTGATTTCATCAAATACGACAGCAAGGAATCCTCCTTCAAATCTTCTTCTTTCTTTTCTAGATTATTTGGCAAAACTGGGTAACATTTATCTATTTTCATATGATGCAATCTAGTAGAGATTTCCATTTCCTTTTCTTCTTTGTCCTGTTTACATTCTCGTATAGCTTGCATTATCGGAACAAACCCTTGCTTTTGATCCTTTTTAAGTTGTTTGATTTCTTTCTGCTTGGCCTCTTTACGCCATATCCGAAAAGAATCAAACATAGCTGGCCTAGCTTTCTTTAAAAATAATTTAGCCTCAAGATTATCTAAAATCGAAAGTTCAAAAGTTCCATGTGGTGGCCATCTAAGGTCACCGTCTTTCTTTGTATAACGAACCCAGTAATCATTATATACTATAGGACCCACCCCATGTCGACTATAAAGATCATGTTTCGGAGTTCCAACTGGAGGTATCGGACACGAGTCCTCCAACCGGGAGTCCATTGCGCAACATTTGAAAATACGAAACAAACCACTATGGCTAGGCATTGTGCACACTAACCTAGTATCAAACTTCAAGGATTACCGAAGCAATAAAACCTCGTGTAAGTCAAAACCCTCGGTTTTTGGCAATTGCAACTGTCAAATAATACTAAGGACCAATACTAAGAACCACAAATGCAATGGAACCATGCAATACAACAAAGCCTTAAGGCTATCACAAAGCTCGGAGAGCTAACCACAAAGCCTGAGGAGGCTATTACAAAGCTCGGTGAGCTAGTACAACAAAGCCTTAAAGGCTAACAACAAAGCTTTCAAAAAGCTAGAACAACCACTAAGGACTGGGAGTGACCCACAAAATACTTAACTCAGAACTTCAATGGCGTCACCAGGAAGGCCCGTCTATCGTCTCGCTTGTACGTAAGGTCTGCGCCAGGCGTCGAAGACAGGTCGACAGTCAGGGCATCGGTCCGTCGCAGCCGTCAGGAGGCGGGAATCTTCGCAGGGAAAAACTTCGGGCCACTTATTTCGACAACAGGATCGATGAAGCGGGGTGCACCTTCCCTCGGAGATTTCACACGAAGTTCCTCACGATCATCAGGCTTTGGACCGGTACCGCTGAAGTCGCCCCACGTTGGGCGCCAACTGAAGGACTGGACTTTTAACAGTACCAGCGGTGCCAGGGAACAACACCTATAACCTTCATGGGACACCTGTTTCGGCGCACAAATTACAGAGACACGGGATACTTCCTTCGGCGTCAAAGATCAGCGTTTATTACTGCAGGGAGGCAAAAGTCACAAGAAGTACAACAGTGTGTAGGTTCTGAGAGTCTGCTTCAAATTGCGTTTGTAGGTCGCTCTCTTTTATACATAACGTTGCCATTGCATAACATGTGGACAAAAGATTACAATCCAGTTCCCACAGTAAACTTCAAAAAGGTCGCTTTCATGTGTTCAGAATCCCGGAACATGTCTACAATAGCAATGCCGGTTCCCAACTGTAAAAGTACACCTCCCCACCATTAGGCATGCCCATTAGAGTTGTAAATGACAAAGAAGAAGAGACAAGAACAGCTGCAAGGAAGTCAGACACGTGGAGAGAAAAGAGTGTGGGGGTAATATCGGAAGCATGATCGTGGGATCAAAGAGTTGGATCCATCGCCTGCAAGGCTGTCACAATAGACCGGTACAACCAGATTACCCTCAAGCTGTGCCATCTGCCTTTGCTGTGTCATTCCTTCGGCCATAAAGGCGCAGAAAAGGAATATGCGTCTTCCGCAAGGCTTGGGAACTAGAGGGTCAAGGAGCGAACAGTTACCTGCTCGCTGACTACGTGAGGGCAAGAAACAAAATGGATGCCGTATCTAAAATGGAACCCGAGGGTTCAGATGATGAACGCGTAATATTAGACGAACCCTGGCAGGTAGTGTAGCGAAAATTCGCACACTTGTCGAACTCGTCATTTACGGTTCGTAGATACCAAACTCGTCCATATTCGGTAATGCCCAGAACGTCGTAATAATTTTTACGGAACCTCCCTCTTATTCCACAAAATTCTATGGCAATATCACATGGCCTTGTAAATGATTCTCTTCTCCGCAGGCAGCCAGTGAAGAATAGACAGGGCCTTAGAGGCAGAAGTTCTTCTTGGGAGATTGAGAACCAGAAGCACAGCTGCATTCTGAATGCAATGAAGTTTAGTTAGACTGCCTTTAGATGCTACTAAATATAAAATGTTGCTGTAGTCTAATTGAAACGTGACCAAGGCATAGACAATTGTTTTCCTGGTCCCTATAGGTAAGAGATCAAGAAGGTACCATAGGACTTTAAGAGTTCCAAAACTCTTGCCAAATACTTTCCTAATTTGATTATCAAATGACAGTTTTGGATCAAACCATACCCACAAACTTTTAGTTTCTGCTTTAGGGGTAGGGGTTTGCCCCATGGTCTCAGACCACCAGGCTGAAGACCAGATAGTGGGAGCTTTCCCAACTCTCAGTACGTCGGTTTTATTGCCATTACTTTTTAAGCAATTATTGGACATCCAGGAGGCTAGCTCCTCTAAGCATAGTGAAAAACAGGAAGCCCCTGCCTCGATGTCCTGAGATAGAATAACAGTAATTTGCGTATCGTCTGCATAAGACACAATTGTCACATTGTGTTTTTCCACAATTTCTGCAATGGGACCAACATAAAGATTAAATAAGGTAGGGCTCAATATGGAGCCCTGTGGAACCCCTTGCTTGCTACACTCATGAAGAAAGGGTAAAAGCCAGCGCAGAGCTAGGCCCCCAACACCGCATTGGCTTAGCCTTTGAAGAAATATTTTGTGTGATACGGTGTCAAAGGCTGCGCTTAAGTCCAATAATACTAGTGCAGCTGTTTGTCCTGCATCCGCACCCCTTCTCTAAGTTTCAGTGGCCAGGAGAAGGGCAGATTCCGTTGAGTAGGAAGCTCTAAAGCTTGACTGTGTAGGGTGATATAAACCATTCGCAGTAATGTAAGTAGTAAGTTGTTTATTCACCGCTTTCTATGTGATTTTGGCAAATAGCGGTAGCAGGGAAATAGGATGTCGATTTTCTATTACAATAGGGTCAGCAGAAGGTTTTTTTCTGAAGGGGAAGAAGTACCGCCGCTTTCCATTTCAGAGGGACCTCGCCTGGGCGAAATTAAAGTGTGAGTATGTGAGCATGAGCTGTTGAAGAGACACACTGCAGAAGCATCTCACATTCACAGTGCACTTTCATCAGGTAGGTGAAAAATCTATGTCTTTCGTGCAAAACTTCTTCACTGGGCAGCTGGGACGTGCACCTCTTCTAAGCGGTGGCCTTCAGCAGCAGCACATTTGTACCCCCTTCCACAGCAAGCAAGGCTCATTTCTGAAAAGGCACTACTGGACATTGCTTCCATCAGGAATCAGGACCAAAAGTCAGTTCCCAATTTAGCAAGTGGAGCTGACAAGCAAAACATCAGTCCTGGAGCTTAGCAGGGAGGTTGGTTTATGTACAGGCAGGTGTCCCTTCCTGCACATAAACACACTTTAAATGCCAGTTTGTAACTTACGTGTGTGCTGCTTTATGCAGCATACAGGTAAGTTACAACACTGCATTTTAAAAAAAGGTTTGTTTATTTACAGGAAGGGACACCTTTCTGTACATAAACAAACCATGGCATTTTGGCATTTTGGTTTTTCCATGTGTGCTGCACCAGGCAGCACACATGGCAAAAGCAAAAACGAGGAGGAATAAAGCATTTCTCCTAATATCGCCACCTTAAGACCAGATTTTCCCTGGTCTTAAGTTTGGTGCTGCCTCCTATTTACGCTGCCCTTGTGAATAGGACGTAGTGTCAAACTCAATGGGTGTTGCGGTGGAACGCCCACTGCAACACCCACTGCACGCCCATTTCACGTTAAAAACAGCGTGAAGGGGGCCCTATTCACAAGGCAGTTTTAAGCCGTGTTAAGCCACTTAACCTGGCTTAACACTGCCCTATGAATAGGGCTAAGCCCCTATCGCCACAACAACGTCACTGAAAATGACGTTGTGGTGGCGATGGGGCTTGAGAATATGCCCCCGTGTTTCTGAAAGTTACAGTTATACAATCAGTACATCATAATATATCAGTCCCTCATTCCTAAACAGTTCTAGTATACTCTTGAAAAGTCCCAATGAGCGATTGTTATCGAGGCTAATCAAATACTTTATCATGTGTGTACAAAATGTGGATTTTTAAAAAGTTTTTTTAACTGGCTGTGTCAGTGGGATTAATTGTATTTTCCCCATATTTATGTGGCCATCTTGTACTTGATTCCGGTACTATTGCATTTGTTCAAGTGATTTAGTGGAATCTTGAACAGAAGCCCACTAAAAATCATATTCAATTCAGTGTCCAAAGTTTATGCCCCAACAAGTAGGGTAGACGGTTCCTTCTTCTGTTGCAAGCAGATGTCACATTTTTTCTTGAACTTCATAAAGGGCAGCACATATACTGAAATTGTTGTGATTTGTACCCACATATTGGAGTAAGCAGTCATTGTGGCAAACAGGCCTTCATCACACTTTCAGAGTGGATGCGTGCCACTGCAAAATGGAGACCGCCCTCTGTCATGTAAACGTCATGTGTACATCCATCCGATTCCATACATATCCCTGGTTAAAAAGGTGCATTCAAATAGCTAGATGTGATGCTCATACATTCAGACTGTGAAAGCAATTTTTCCTCTTTAACAGTGTTATGTGACTTTTACACGTGGGGAAAGTTAGCAGGTGTCATTCCTGGGGTCCAACCAAGCTTTACACCACACTAGGGGCCTCATTACGATGGCGGTGGGACAGTCAGCTCGTCACCGGAGCTGTGGAAAATTAGTACGGTTTTGGTAAACATTATCTGCGCCATCTTGCCTTTTCCCCTGATGCCACACTTTTTGTCGTGCGCACCCGCCATTTTAGGTGCCTCGATCAGAACCACCCCCTGCACGCCCCTGGCCCCCAGCACAGCCCTTCGCCCTCACAAGCCCCCCCACGCACTGGCCACCCCCCCCACTCTCACATGCCTTGGGTCATAAACCCCTCTTCAGCGCAGCTCTGCCTCAGAACCCCATCCTGTTCCCAGCGCGACACCTCCCTTCATTCCTTTCATGGTCCCAGGCCCTTTGATACAAACCCCTTTCCTGTGTGCCCGTTTGTCTTCCTCGTTCCCAGGCCGCCACCTAGCTCTGCGGATACTGTTTATTGCCCCCCCGTACAGTAGGAAGCTTCCCCCATTAAAGGACCCTCGAGTTGATCAAAGCCCCCACCCTATGAGATCCGATCAACCCCCCACATTCCGTGAATCGGCGGAATGTCCAGCTGCGCGAGAATCATCACCTATTGTGACCGGGGTGGGGACTTCAACTGTAAATGTGTGTGGGAACGGGCCTGAAGGGGAGATTCCGAGGATGTCCTTTCATACTTCAAAGCATTGCAAGAATGTGTTACCTGCAATAAAATTCATAAACTGTGTATAAGAGGCCAGGCCTCAGAGATGCGGTTAGAGCACCTCGTGACGATACTGGCTGTCCGAACTGATGTGTTCTCCTCCGGAGAGAATAAACCTTGTTTCCTGCCTTCCAGTCTCCAGCGCCTGCCTCTTCCTTGATTAATATTTTGTGGGTTAAAGAGGCGATACCGCCGGGCAAATATTGATTGTCCCTGACCTGTTTTTACAATTGGCGCCCAGCGTGGGGCCCATCAGCGACACGTGGATCCAGTGGGAGAGGTCCTGACGACAGAGTGAACGACTGCAACGATCGGGAGAGCTCTTGCCCAATAGACCCTCGTCTGGCAGCCGATCATCCGAACTTCACTGGTTCCGAACAGACCTCTCTCGAGTGATCTACGGTCCTGACTGGGAACCATCAGGAGTGCCGCGAGGAATACGAGGAAAAGAGGACGATCGGGCGCTGGATTCGGAAGATAAGAAACTGTCCATACGGTCCGGGTAAGGTCGTGTAGACACGACGAATTGCGAAATGATTGTTTAATTGTTCAGAAAATACTAGTATTACTCTTTGTTGACTTGTTTGGAGATTCACTGTCTGCAAACGGAGAAACAACAGGCTCTTTCTCTTTGCAAACAGTGAAGGATAGGTAACGCAGCCAGCGTGCCTATCTTTCTCCCCCACTGATTGATTGGTTGTTCACGGATTGTTTTCGGGAGATTTCCTTCTCCCACACTGATTAATTGTTTTTGACCCCGAACTACTGTTCGCGGATTGTTTTCTGGAGATTCTCTGTCTGCAAACAAGAAAGAACAGGTTCCTCTTTGCAGATAGTGAAAGGGTAGAGGACGCAGACCTTTTGCGGGCCTACTTATTCTCCCCACTGATTGTTTATTGACTGTTTTGTTATTGGTTCATGAGGTATTCACTGCCTGCAAACAACGTAGAATAGAAATATTCTGTCTAGTCTTTGCACGCAGTGATAAGATAGGCAGTGCTGACTTTTGTCCTCGTTGCGAGCCGTCATGTCTGTCTTCTCCCCACTGATTGGTAGTTGGTTCAGCACGGACCGTTTATTAGAGTTGGACCATCTAGCTCCGCTGGAAGGCACCCCTAATAAAGACATGTTCACAAAGTATGGATTAGTTACCATAGCTTATAGTAAGCTGTGGCACAAGTATACCAAAGAAAATCAAGAGAAACAGTGGCCACTGATAGGATCCTTCGATCTTGATAAAATAGAAACGTTAGAAATAGCCCTTTGTAGTAATAAGACAACGCCTATTATGCTCGACAGTCTCGGTATGTGGCGCAAAGAAGCAATGCAACGAAAGAAAAGAGACGAAGTCAGAGTAGGTAAAGGGATATATCGACAGGACAACCCTAAGACACAACGACCCGAAAGTAATCCCCCGACACTACGCACAGGACGACCAGACTTAGGGCAAAACCAATGTGCTTTTTGTAAATGTTCCGGGCACTGGAAAGCCCAATGCCCGACTCTACTGAACGAGGGTAAGAGCAGAGGGCCGACAGAAATAACAGGCCGGCAGAAAGGGAAAAGGCGTGAGACAAAGATGAATCAGACTGACACGGACAGGCCAGATAGAACTGTAAAACCTGGGTCGGGTCGGGGACAATCGATATTTGCCCGGCGGTATTGCCTCTGTGACCCACGAATTATTAATCAATGAAGAGGCAGGCGCTGGAGACTGGAAAGCAGGAAACAAGGTTTTATTTTCTCCGGAGGAGAACACAGCAAAACAGACAGCAGGTATCGTTCTGGGGTGCTCTAACTTATGTCTGAGGCCTGGCCCCTTATATACGGGGTTTTGCGGTTTTTATTACAGTTTACATTCTCATGGCAAAGCTTTGATGTACGGAAAGACATTCCCGGAATCCCCCCTCCAGGCCCGTTCCCACACACATTTACAGTAGAAGTCCCCACCCTGATTACAACAGGTGATGAGTATCGCGCAGCTGGATATTCCGCCCATTCATGGAATGCGGAGTTCGATCGGATCTCATGGGGTGGGGGCTTTGATCAACTCGGGGGTCCTTTGATGAGGGGAGCTTTCTATTGTACGGGGAGGGGCAAGGGATAGTATCGGCAGAGCTGGGTGTCGGCCTGGGAACGAGGAAGACAAACGGGCACACGGGGAAAAGGGGGTTTGCATCAAAGGGCCGGGGATCATGAAAGGGAAGAAGGGAGGTGTTGCGCTGGGAACAGGATGAGGGTCTGAGGCAGAGCAGCGCTGAAGAGGGGTTTGCGATTCAAGGCAGGTGTAAGCAGGGGGTTGGTCAGCGTGTAGGCTTGGTGAGGGCGAAGGGCTATGTCGGGGGCCAGTGGCATGCAAAAGGGTTTGTTCTGATCAGGGCATCTTAAAATGGCGGGTGCGCACGACAAAAGTGTGGCATCAGGGGAAGAGGCAAGATGGCGCAGATAATGTTCACCAAACCGTACTAATTTTCCACAGTCCTCCCTTTAACATATTCAAGACATCTTGCTGGTTCATTTTCTACTCAGTTCTATCATGGTGGGCATAAGAAAAAAAGCAGTAGGAACCCTAGGCGAAAGAGTTGTAAACATTACATTTTAAGATCTCTAGTATTTAGGAGGCGGACCTAGTGATAAACTTTGATAAACTTGTTTAGCAGGAAAGTCATAGTAATGCAATGCAGAAAGTGATTCGAAGTGAGAGCAGTGGGTACATTTCATAATGTGAACTGATGGATTGTTACATAATCAATACAATGTTGGCTGGGAGAGAAACGAGACGTGGCAGAAATGATCAGGAATGTTCGAGGTTTAGTAAGTTTTCAGCAATTCTTCGTCTTCCGTTGGCACTGTGGAGCACCGGCGGTGGAGCTACGAGTCCAGCTCTATTCTAAGTTCCGTGTTGCAGGGCACGACCTTTACCTCGCGTTTCTGGTCAAAAAGGTCTTTCTCGCCCGGTGTCCTTTGGGATCAATAGTCAAAAGTTCAGGTGGAAGAAGAGTGTACAAAATAGTCCATAGGGTAGGTCGGAGAAAAAGGGGGATGGAGCAAGGCCAAATCAGGAACAAACTAGGGGAACAAGAGATTACAGATAGGCGGGCTCATGACCGAGTCTAGAGAGCGGGGACCTTTCGGCACACATTCGAACATGGAGCAGGGGCATCAGGTTAGCCCTTTCTTCTCATTTTGTAGGAGATAGTGCCTCGTCCTGTAGCTCTGTTCTGTCGCGGTCTCGCCTTGGCCCATGTCGTAGACGTTCCATAGTCCGTAGTCAGGCCACGTGCTCCCACATCCGGTCCTTCTTTCCTCCGACAGCCGTACCCTTGAAGGAGTTTGAAAAGATAGTTTTTAGAGAATTGACAGAGGAAGGTAACCACATGAGTCTATTTCTCTCCCAGCTCCAGGTAAATGAGGATAGAAACGTTTGTTATATTAGGGTTCACAACTGACATATAAATGATCGATGGTGGGCCTGCTGGATTTACTATGACTTTCCTTCACAACTGTTTAATATAGTCACGACAGTTCATCTGATGGGGGACCCACCTCTGTAATGCAAGCCTGACACTGCTGAACCGTTCGCTTAGGGGTCTATATTTACAAAAAGGTGGTGTGAGCTATCAACATGGTACTAAAAAGGCTAAACATTTTTTTTTTATTACCAATGCATCCTGCCCTTTAACTAAACATTTTCACTTTCGGCAAGGTTCATTGTAATGGTTTTCTTTGCTCTGGTCTAATCCTTAACTTTGTAAAACATCATTCTGGTCCCTATGCAGCCTCTCGCGGCCTGATTACTAAATTAGAAAAGACAGGGGTCTCATCGGAAGACAACTAGGGACATAGAAAACTGTGATGGGGGGGGGGAGGGGGCACCATATCATTCTGGGTTCTAAGGGTACTGTCGGCAGAAGGCCACAATTCAGTTGGTGAGCATCCAGTGGCATTTCTCGAATTCCAAACTCTGAAATTTTGCCTATATATAAAAAAAATCATTTCTAGGAGCCACAGCTGGCCTGTGTGAGTCGCGAGTTGACCCACCTTTTACAATCGGGGGATGAAGGATAGTTAAAACTCTTATCGGGGGGGCAACTGAATGCAATACTGGGTGCGTCCTGAGAAGACGGGGAGGTTTCGGTTACCTTTATGGTTTGGGTATCGTGGCAATTTGGGACGGGGAAGGGCGCGTCATCTGAGGCATTTTTTTCTCATAATAGGAGCCGCTGACATGTAGTTCCCTCATTTCGGGTCAGATTTAAGGAACCTCAGTCAGCTTACCTGTCCTTTCCCTTATGGCCAATTCTCGGTTTCATCAAAATATTTCCGGAAAGGAGAGGTGGTGACACAGCATTAGGGTGATTTTATTAAAGACAAGTTTTGAGCAAATACCGGCGGTATTTGAAGCCAATTGGGTGGTGTGCTAGGGGTGGCAGTCTGCCAATTTCGGGGCTAATCGCTCGGAAGAGTGGGAGTGTGAAAGAGAGAGAGAGAGAGAGAGAGAGAGAGAGAGAGAGAGAGAGAGAGAGAGAGAGAGAGAGGGGAGAGAGAGAGAGAGAGAGAGAGAGAGAGAGAGAGAGAGAGAGAGAGAGAGAGAGGGTGCAACGGCAGGCTAAATAGTACACGTGCGACAGAGAGAGTGGCAGTGTATTTACGAAAGTCTATTTAGTGCATTACACAGCAAAGGACATTCACGGGTCTGCGTTAGAATCTTGAAATCATGCAGTCCGAGGCGGACGAGCATTAGGCAGGGTAGAGGGGACATGCTTCGAGAAAAAGGAAAAAGAAAAGGGAGGTACCATTGTGTCGCACTTTCTTGCATTCTCGGTCCTTCGACCAGTTGAGTCAATGCTTCAGTCACACATGCACATTCTCTCATAGTTTTGATTCATCCGTGACATAGGTTCATTCGCGCAGCCTGGGTTAAGGGTGATCACTTTTCATCAGATCATACTAGTTCTACGGGTTTGTTTGCTAAGTGAGTAAGTTTGCAGGCGTGCTTAGGTGCCACCTTGCAGCGCTAGTCTGTTTCGTGTATTAGACATGGCAAGGCTTCAGATCTTCGCCATACCTCGGCTGCGGCCCCTGATGTAACCTGTAGAGGGAGGAAAAAGGAGGGGAAGGGAGGGGGACAACATTCGCGCATATCAAATACATGGATTCGAAAGTCCTTTACTTACCTCATACTCGTCTTTCCTCCTCGGGGTAGAATCCCCGGGGATATCGTTTCTGGAGTCGGGGGGGGCAGTGTGTCCTTATAGGTCGTGGGCGGGGAAACGTGAAAAGGGAACCAGAGGTGCCTAGTGCGAGGTATCTAGTTAGCAGATGTATCTCACTATCGGGGTCCTTAAATCTCCTTCAACGCTGTGACGTTCTAGGGTTCTTCGGTTCTCGGGTCAGCTCTGTTCCCCAATACCTTTGAACATCGTACTTTATAACATTTTACATCGTGTTATTTTACCCTTCTTTTACATTCCCTCGTTTATACCGTTCGTTTTACCCATCCTTGGAAGCCGAGGTCTTCCTCCACGCGAGAGTTCATGAGTCAGTCGCGTACCTTGAAGGCAGAGTGTCGTGTCGTAGATCCGATCCGTCCTCCAGGGCTGGGCAGCCATCTTCTTAATAACCTTAAAGAGAGAGCATAGTAGGGTGCACAGAAAAGAACGTTCCCGCCCGTCCCATATTTTCAAAATAAGCATGCAATACCCGTTCATTATTTTGAAGACCTTTATTTTTGCAAAATCATGGCACGTGGATTTATGGGGGTACAGTCGTATTTGGCCGGACACGGCAATGGCTAAAGTGCGTACAGTGGGGGTGTCTTTTTGGAGCAATAAAAACGTTAGAAGGTTTTAGCAATTTGTTTGTAGCAAACCAGAATGTCTATCAGTTGGCCGGGGGCTCGGGGGCGTTTTATTTCATAATTTAGAAGCATAGTCATACTAGTTGCAATCAGATTTCCTATATGCATACCGTGTGCGTGCGTCATAAGCGAGGTTATACATCAGCTATACATAAAAATGTAATACATTGTACATTTATAATCATCATTTTTAACGGGATTCTTTTACATGTTCCTCGAGCGAGCTCTCCTTTCTTCTTGTCAAGTGTACAAAAGGGTCATATATGTCTCAGAACATTAAGTTGGTATAGTAGAAAGGGACACCACGAGGTGTTCGTAAGTTCCTATCGATACCGGCGCCATTTTGGGCGGGGCCGGGTTAGTCCGGAAGTAGCATCAGGGAAAAATGTTTCCTACAACCGGCAGTTGGACCAGAGTCCTTTTCGGCAGTTCTAGAATTCATGCTAACAGAAGGAGTGACAATGTCATGTTTATTTCGTTGGCGATCAAGGCAGTTGTCCCTTACCGGAGGCCTGCAGTGGCCGAGGGTTCCTCCGGGGACCTTTGTAGAATCTTCAAGGCTGTGGAGATGTTGTCGGAGGTGGGGGCTCGTGCTCCGGTGGGTGAGCGACCGAGTTACATTGCTGCTCAAAGTTATTCTAGCGGCCGAGGCCCGCCTTTCAGCGGACCCAGACGCCATTTTGAGGCCCTGCAGCAGTCCCCTCTCATCGAGTCTGCAAGAGTGGAAGAGACCTTTTTGGGGACAACAATAGAGGGTGGAACTCCGTGTTGTGGAAGCGGGACATTCGGCTGGGGTGCGGCTGTGATGCCCCCACCTAGGGGGGCGAGGGAGACTCGTTCGCGCCGTCTCCTTCTTCCGGTGCACCCCATGCTGCTCTTTTTCATCGGCCCGCACGAAGGTCTCTCCCCATCCGGTGCTCCCCAAGTCGTGTGCTCAGTGCTGTGGGAGTATGGCCACCTGTGGCGCACATTCGGTGCTGCACAAGTATCGGTGCAGTCATTGCAGGTTCGGTGTTCCGAAAATATGGGCACCGTTGCACGTTCTGTGCTGCGCAAATAGGGGGCACCATCGCCTGGCTGGGGGTGTTCGGCGTTGGGCCGGGGGCTGGGAGACCTCCTATCCGTGGAGGTGGGAGAGGCTCGTCCGCGTCGCCTCTCCCTCCCAGCCCAACTTGGACAAATTGTTGCGGAGGTACGTGCAGGACATCCCGCCGTCCAGAGCTGCTGCGGCTGTTACGGAAGGGAAAAGAAAGGGGTGTCTCGTTCTTCTCTGGACATGTGGCGGGACTACCTAAGACTATCCAGGCCCGTTGCGGCTGGCCGAGGAGACATGTGGCGGGACTACCTGTAACTGCCCAGGCCGCTGGCCCCTGCCTCTTCTCCGGCTCCCCCATACGTTAAGATTTCCTGACCAAGAGTTGGCAGCAGGGCCCGCCTTATATGGGTTGCCGCCGGTTGGGCGTAGCCGTAACCCTACCCTACTTTGGAAGGTTCCAGAAGGTGGGGGGGGCGAATGTTCTGTTGACTTTCATGTTCTACAGTTTACCGTTCTTGTTTTTCTAGCGTTATTGTGTTTTTCTTTGCTTGTTATGTTAAAATAAAAGTTCGTGTTTATCAGTGGCTTACTGATTTCGTTTCCCATTTCTTTCTTTCCAGGTTGTTTCATGCTAAAATTTCTATTAACATAGTTTATGTAACATGGAAGCACGTGCAGGGGGATGACGCAGATTTACGTACACATAAACTCAGACGGGGGGGGGGCAGTAAAAGCATGACACACAAGATCCAAAGACAAACATAAAACAGTGATTATTTGCCCAAAGTTATCTTTCTCCGTCTGTTAATTTAGAGCTAGGCTGGGTTCCCGTTCTTATATTGTCCGACCTAGGAAAACTCGAACATGCCGCTGAAATCGTTCTGGCGAAACCTGTGCCATCGGGCATAATCAAACGTGGTAGTTCTATCTGGTCTGTCCGTGCGAGTCGGATTTTTCTTTGTCTCGCGCTTTTTCTCATTCTGTCGGCCTGTCATTCCTGTCGGCCCTCTGCCCTTACTCACGCTCAGTAGAGTCGGGCATTGGGCTTTCCAGTGTCCGACATATCTACAAAAAGCGCATTGGTCTTGCCCTAAGTCTGGCCGTCTTTTGCGTAGTGTCGGGAGATAACTTTTGGGTCGTGGTGCCCCGGGGTTGTCCTGTCGGTATATTTCTCTACCTGGTTTGTCCTCGTCTTTTCTCTGTCGTTGCATAGCCTCTCTGCGCCACATACCGAGACTGTCGAGCATAATAGGCGTTGTCTTATTATTGCGAAGGGCTATTTCCAACGTTTCTATTTTATCAAGGTCAAAGGATCCTGCCAGTGGCCACTGTTTGTCTTGACTTTCTTTGGTATACCTGTGCCACAATTTATTATAGGCTATGGTAACTAATCCATAGTTTATGAACATGTCCTTATTAGGGGTGCCTTCCAGTGGAGCTATATGATCCACCTCTAATACACGGTCCGGGCTGAACCAATTATCAATCAGTGGGGAGAAGACAGACATGACGGCTCGTAACGAGGGACTAAAGTCAGCACTGCCTATCTTATCACTGGGCGCAAAGACTAGACAGAATATTCCTATTCTACGTTGTTTGCAGGCAGTGAATACCTCATGAACAAAAATAAAAAAAGAGTAACTAATAACGAGGAACAATCAATAATAAATAAGATAGAGTAGGATCAATGGGGAGAGTAAGTAGGGCGCAAAAGTCTGCGTCCTCTACCCTTTCACTATCCGCAAAGAGGAATCTGTTATTTCTGGTTTGCAGACAGAGAATCTCCAGAAGACAATCTGCGAACAGTAGTTCGGGGTCAAAGAACCCAGTTAATCAGTGAGGGAGAGGGAGTCTCCCAAAAACCGTTAAGAAATAATAGAGTCAGTGGGGGAGAAAAATAGGCGCGACGGTTGCGTTACCTATCCTTCACTGTTTGCAAAAGGGAAAGAGCCTACTGTTTCTCCGCGTGCAGACAGTGAATCTCCAAATAAGTTAACAAAGAGTAATACTAGTATTTTTTTTTAAACAATCAAGCAATCAATTATTTCGCAATCCGTCGTGTTTACACGACCTTACCCGGACCGTATGGACAGTTTCTTGTCTTCCGAATCCAGCGCCCGTTCGTCCTCTTTTTCTCGTATTTCTCACGGCACTCCTAATGGTCCCCAGTCAGGACCGTAGATCACTCGAGAGAGGTCTGTTCGGAACTAGTGAAGTTCGGATGATCGGCTGCCAGACGAGGGTCTATTGGGCAAGAGCTCTCCCGATCGTTGCAGTCGTTCACTCTGTCGTCGGGACCTCTCCCACTGGATCCACGAGTCGCTGATGGGCCCCACGCTTGGGACGCCAATTGTAAAACCTGGGTCGGGTCGGGGACAATCGATATTTGCCCGGCGGTATTGCCTCTGTGACCCACGAATTATTAATCAATGAAGAGGCAGGCGCTGGAGACTGGAAAGCAGGAAACAAGGTTTTATTTTCTCCGGAGGAGAACACAGCAAAACAGACAGCAGGTATCGTTCTGGGGTGCTCTAACTTATGTCTGAGGCCTGGCCCCTTATATACGGGGTTTTGCGGTTTTTATTACAGTTTACATTCTCATGGCAAAGCTTTGATGTACGGAAAGACATTCCCGGAATCCCCCCTCCAGGCCCGTTCCCACACACATTTACAGTAGAAGTCCCCACCCTGATTACAACAGGTGATGAGTATCGCGCAGCTGGATATTCCGCCCATTCATGGAATGCGGAGTTCGATCGGATCTCATGGGGTGGGGGCTTTGATCAACTCGGGGGTCCTTTGATGAGGGGAGCTTTCTATTGTATGGGGAGGGGCAAGGGATAGTATCGGCAGAGCTGGGTGTCGGCCTGGGAACGAGGAAGACAAACGGGCACACGGGGAAAAGGGGGTTTGCATCAAAGGGCCGGGGATCATGAAAGGGAAGAAGGGAGGTGTTGCGCTGGGAACAGGATGAGGGTTTGAGGCAGAGCAGCGCTGAAGAGGGGTTTGCGATTCAAGGCAGGTGTAAGCAGGGGGTTGGTCAGCGTGTAGGCTTGGTGAGGGCGAAGGGCTATGTCGGGGGCCAGTGGCATGCAAAAGGGTTTGTTCTGATCAGGGCATCTTAAAATGGCGGGTGCGCACGACAAAAGTGTGGCATCAGGGGAAGAGGCAAGATGGCGCAGATAATGTTCACCAAACCGTACTAATTTTCCACAGAACCACCACGTTTGATTATGCCCGATGGCACAGATTTCGCCAGACCGATTTCAGCGACATGTTTGAGTCCTCATAGATCGAACAACGCTAAGACGGGAAACCCAGTCTAGCTCTAAGTTACCCGGTGACGAACCCCGTACTACCGCTACTGTTCCCTAACACAAAAAGCCACCCTTTTCGGATAACCTACAGAAACAATACACAGAGTAGTCTCGGACAGATTAGTATACATTCCATTAATGAACTCAAACTTCGAGTGCAATGGGATTGATTACTCTCTGCTGCCCCCCCCCACTCTGTAAAAAAGGAAGCAATTACAGGCCTGCATAGACAAACCCCCATTACCCAGACATGCCTGTCCAAACAAAATACCTACCCCCACTCCGGAAGTTCCCGAAATGCCACAGGTCACCGGTCACGCCCATCCGGAAGGTGAAACACACAGCACGTGTGGGGCGGGGCCTGCTGACAGCCATCGATCGAATCGCCAGTGGGATGTCCAGGAGGCACCACGGGCCCGGCATGAAATGGCCGTCCCATCCTCTTCTTCGTGGGGTGGGCTGGGAGGGAGAGGCGACGCGAACGAGCCTCTCCCACCTCCTCGGATAGGAGGTTTCCCAGCCCCGGTCCGGCCATCACAAATACCTCCGCTGAAATTGGTCCAGGTTGGGCTGGGAGGGAGAGGCGACGCGGACGAGCCTCTCCCACCTCCTCGGATAGGAGGTTTCCCAGCCCCGGCCCGGCGCCGAAATCTTCCAGCCAGGTGGCGCCCATACTTGCGCAGCACAGAACATGCACTGCGGCGGCCATACTTCCGCAGCACAGGACATGCCACCGCGACGCCCATACTTCCGCAGCACGGGACATGCAACGGCCGCCAGCCATACTTCCGCAGCACAGGACATGGGATGGCGCCGGCCATACTTGCGCAGCACAAGACATACGATGGCCCTCAAGTGTACTTGTGGAGCACGGGATGTGGAGTGGCCATCATGCATGCCCATGAAAGAGGGCAGCGTGGAGTGCACCGGGAGAGGGAGACGGCGCGAACGAGTCTCCCTCGCCCCCCCAGGTGGGGGCGCCACAGTTGCACCCTAGCCGAATGTCCTGCTCCTACGACACAGTGTTCCATTTCTTCACCCCAAAAGGTCTCTTCCACTCTTGCAGACTCGACGAAGGGCGGCTGCTGCAGGGCCTCAAAATGGCGTCTGGGCCCCCTGGAAGGCGGGTCTAGGCCGCTAAAGTAACTTTGCAGTATAACTCGGACGCTTGCCCACCGGGGCACGAGCCCCCACCTCCGACAGCATCTCCACAGCCTTGAAGATTCTACAAAAGTCCCCGGAGCCCTCGGCCCCTGCAGGCTTCCGGTGAGGAACAACTGCCTTGATCGCTAACGAAATAACCACGACATAGCCACCCCTTCTGTTAGCACGAGTTTTTTTGAACTGCCGAAAAGGACTCTGGTCCAACCGCCGTTTGTGGGAAACATTTTGTCCCTGATGCTACTTCCGGACTAACCCGGCCCCGCCCAAAATGGCGCCGGTGTCAATGAGAACTTACGAACACCTCGTGGTGTTTTTAGTTAATAAGACTTGATGCTCTGAGATATGTATATGATCCTTTGTACACTTGACGAAAAAGAGGGAGGGTTCACTCGACGAACATGTAAACGGACCCCGTTAAAAATTGTTGGTTTCAATGTACGATTTATTATGATATTAGTGTAACTGATACCTAACCTCGCTTATGACACACACCCACGGTATGCATATAGGAAATCTGATTGCAACTAGTCCGACTGTGCTTCCAATTATGAAATGAATGCCCCTTGATCCCTCAACTATTGATAGACGTTTTTAGTTTCCTGCAAATGAATGAATAAACCTTTTTTACATGTTTTAATGCTGCAAAATAGCCCCCCCCTACTGTACGCACTTTAGCCATCGCCGTGTCCGGCCAAATACGATTGCACCCTCATATCTACATGCTGAACGATTGTGCAAATAAAGGTTTTCCAAACTATGAACAGGTATTGCATGTTTTTTAAAAAAATGTGGGACCGGCGGTAGAGTTTTTCTGTGCACCCTGCTTTGTTCTCTTTTTAAGGTTATTAAAAGACGGTTGCTCAGCCCCGGATTGAGGATCGAATCTAAGGCACGATACTCTGCCCCCGAATATGCGTCTGGCCCAGGAACTAACGCATGGAGAAGGACCTCGACTTCTGAGGACGGGTAAAGTGAAGTGGTGTAAATGATAGAATGTTATAAGGGTATGGTACTCAAAGGTACTAGGGAACAGGGTTGGCCGAAGAAAGGATATGCCTTAGGACAATCACAGCATTGAAAAAAGAAATTTAAGGACCTCGATAGCTAGATACATCTACAAACTAGATACCTCGCACTAAGCGCCTCTGACCGTCTCCCTCGTGAACAACCTATCGCCCGCCATCCTTGCCACACTGATGCCCCCCTGGCTTCAGAAACCAAGCCCCCAGGGATTATATCCCGAGGAGATAAGACGAGTAGGTGGTAAGTAAAGGACTTTCGTGCCCGTACATTTGATATGCTCGAATGTTGTCCCCCTCCCTTCCCCTCTTTTCTCTCCCTCTACAGGTTACAATGGAATCACGACTGAGGTATGGAGAAGGTCTGAAACTTCGCCATGTCTGATACATGGAGCGGACTAACGCTGCAAGGTGGCACCTAAGCACACCCACAAACTGCTCTTGTAACGACAGAACCAATAAGTTGTATGAAATGATGAAACACGATCACCCCTAATCCGTGTTGCGTGAATGGGCACATGTCACGTATGTCTGAAACTATGAGAAAATGTTTTTATGCGACTGAAGCGTTGACTCAACTAGTCAAAGGACCGAGAGTGCGAGAAGTGCGACACAATGGTGCCTTTTACTCAATGCATGTCCCCTGTACCCAGCCTAATGCTCGTCCGTCCCAAACTGCATGCTTTCGAAATTCTAACACAGACCCGTAATGTCTCATGTTGTGTAATGCGCTGAATAGCCTATCTTGATACACGGCCACTCTCCATGTCGCACGTGTACTATTTAGCCTATTGTTGCACGTCTCTCTCTCTCTCTCTCTCTCTCTCTCGCTCTCTCTCTCTCTCTCTCTCTCTCTCTCTCTCTCTCTCTCTCTCCTCCACACTCTCACTCTTCCTACCTAATGACTGACACCTAAATTGGCAAACCGCCACCCCTGGTGCACCACCCAATTGGCTCCATATACCGCAAGTATTTGCACAAATTTGTCTCAAATAAAAATCACCTTGATGCCATGTTACTACCTCTCCTTTCTGCTAAATATTGATGAAACCTAGAATTGGCCAGAAGGGAAAGGACAGGTAAAACGACTGAGGTTCCCTAATCTGACCCGTAATAAGGGAACTACATGTCAGTGGCTTTTATGATAAAAATGCCTCAGGTAACACGACCCCCCCCCGTCCCGAAGTGTCTCAATACCCAAACAGTAAAAGTGATCGAAACATCCCCATCTTCCCAGAACGCCCCAGTTTTGTATCAGCTGCCCCGGACGAGAGTTTAAATAAATGTCCCTCACCCCCGGTTGTAAGAGATGGGTCGACTTGCAACTAACACAGGCCAGCCATTGTTCCTAGAAATGATTTGTCGATGAGCAAGCTACAGAGTTTAGAATTCGAGAAATGTCACTGAACGCTTACCAACTGAACTGTGGCCTTCTGCTAGATAACACCCTCATGACACAAAGCAAGACGATAGTCCCCCACCCCAGTTTGCTATGTTCCTAGTTGTTTTCCATAAGACCCCGGTCACCCCAAGGAATGAGTCGGATAGTTATCGCAAGCCCCCTGGTTTTTAATGAAGTAGTCAGGTTGTAAGAGACTATGTAGGAATTAGAATGATGTTTGCAAAGTTAAGATTAGACCGAAATGAAGAAATTGTTGCAATAAACCCTGTTTCAAGTAAAATGTTTAGCTGAAAGGGAGGATGCATTGATAGAATGGAAAATTGTTTAGCCTATGTTCGTTCCTCAGAAAGATACCTGTCAGACCATGGTGATAGCACGTTGCACTTTTTCGTAAAATATAAAGCCCTGGAGAACGGTATAGCTTCGTAAGGCTCGTACTAGGAAAGTGGGTCTCCGCCAGAAGAACTGACGTAACTGTAATAAACAAAATGCAATGAATAAGTACCAGATCTCGTACCACGACAATGAATGTAACACCAACAAACACCAAAGAAATAGTTACGAAGGAAAGTTATAGGAAATCCAGCAAGCCCATCATCAATTATTTGTATGTTGGTTGTAAACCCCAATGTAACGGATGTTTCTCAGTTGCTTGGAGCTGGGAGAGAAATAGACTTATGTGATTACCTTCCTCTGCCAATTCTCTAAAGACTGTCTTTTCAAACTCATTTAAGGGTACCACTGTCGGAGGAGGGAAAGACCGGATGTGGGAGCACGCGGCCTGACTGCAGATCGTGGGACATCTGCGACATTGGCCAAGGCGAGACCGCAACAGTAAGGAATCGCAGGACGAGGCACTGTTTTCGACAAAATGAGAGGAAAGGGCTGACCTGATGCCCCTGCTCGATGATCAACATGTGCCGAAAAGTCCCTGCCCTCTGAACTCGGTCAAGGGCCCGCCTACCTGAAATTTTCCGCCCCCCCTGGTCTGTTCCCGATCTGGCCCTGCTCCATCCCCTTTTCCTCCGACCTATCCTAAGGACTACTCACACACACCCTTCTCCTACCTGAACTCTTTGACAATCGACTCAACACAGGGCGAAAAAAGGACCTTTTTGACCAGGAAAACGAGAAAAAGGTCATGCCCTGCAACACAGGACCTAGAATAGAGCTGGACCCATAGCTCCACTGCCGGTGCTCAACAGTGCCAACAGAAAACTACAAAGAATGCTGAGAACTCACTAATAATGGTCCATGACCATAGGACTTCCCCTTCGAACAATGACACCCCTGATTATCGTTTTTACTACGTCTCATTTCTCTCCCAGCCACCATTGTATTGATTGTGCTCCAACCGAATGCGAAAAGAACTTACATATGTAATAACCTATCAGTTCATATTCCGAATGACTATAAGCATCTATGAAATGTACTCAACGCTCTCACAACAGAATCGTTTTCGTCCGATATTGCATTACTATGACTTTCCTGCAAACGAGCTTATCGATAGGCCCGCCTCCTAAGACGAAAGATTTTAAGTGTAATGTTTGTAGCTCCTTCACCTGGGTTCCTACTTCTTTACTTATGACCACCACAGTAGACATGGATAGGAAATAGGCCAGCAAGATGTCTTGGAAATGTTAAAGGGAGGACTGTGGAAAATTAGTACGGTTTTGGTAAACATTATCTGCGCCATCTTGCCTTTTCCCCTGATGCCACACTTTTTGTCGTGCGCACCCGCCATTTTAGGTGCCTCGATCAGAACCACCCCCTGCACACCCCTGGCCCCCAGCACAGCCCTTCGCCCTCACAAGCCCCCCCACGCACTGGCCACCCCCCCCACTCTCACATGCCTTGGGTCATAAACCCCTCTTCAGCGCAGCTCTGCCTCAGAACCCCATCCTGTTCCCAGCGCGACACCTCCCTTCATTCCTTTCATGGTCCCAGGCCCTTTGATACAAACCCCTTTCCTGTGTGCCCATTTGTCTTCCTCGTTCCCAGGCCGCCACCTAGCTCTGCGGATACTGTTTATTGCCCCCCCGTACAGTAGGAAGCTTCCCCCATTAAAGGACCCTCGAGTTGATCAAAGCCCCCACCCTATGAGATCCGATCAACCCCCCACATTCCGTGAATCGGCGGAATGTCCAGCTGCGCGAGAATCATCACCTATTGTGACCGGGGTGGGGACTTCAACTGTAAATGTGTGTGGGAACGGGCCTGAAGGGGAGATTCCGAGGATGTCCTTTCATACTTCAAAGCATTGCAAGAATGTGTTACCTGCAATAAAATTCATAAACTGTGTATAAGAGGCCAGGCCTCAGAGATGCGGTTAGAGCACCTCGTGACGATACTGGCTGTCCGAACTGATGTGTTCTCCTCCGGAGAGAATAAACCTTGTTTCCTGCCTTCCAGTCTCCAGCGCCTGCCTCTTCATTGTTTAATATTTTGTGGGTTAAAGAGGCGATACCGCCGGGCAAATATTGATTGTCCCTGACCTGTTTTTACAGAGCCAGCATTACCGCTCGCCACATTATTATGACGGGCGGATGCTTCTTAGTCAGAGAGACTGACCGCCACAGATCCGACGGGCTCTAGGAGCCGTCGAACCATTGGAGGGACTTGTATCCCTACAATAGTAGTGGTGCCTGCTCAGGCACTGCCGTAGAGATTACAATGTCCCTTTCCGTCGGCCGTTTTATGGCGGCTAACCCGCTATGAAAAGGCAGGCGGAAACGGACTTTGGGTGCCCCTAGCGGGCCACCTTCCTCCCTTGCCCTCAGCCTTGGGTTCTGGGGGCACCTATGTGCCCCCTACATTTCCCTGCTCCATGTGGCAGGCACCACATGGTGCCTGCCACATAGTGAAGGGATATTCAATTTGTGTATATATTGTACTGAGGCATGTGCTGCAGCCTGCAGCACACACCGCAATACAACACATTGCAACCGCCTTGAAGGCAGTTGCATTGTAATGCCAATGGCGCGACCGCCAACAGCTAGTCGGGCGGTCCACTTCCCAATCAGGCCCTAGGTTATACCCACAAGTTGAAAGGCCTGGGCATGATTTTGTTTGAGGTCTCCCTGCCTAGCCACTATCTAGTCTCTCCGTTTTGAGCGTTGCAGCCCCCTAGAAATCACCCAGATAAAAAAAAAAGTTTAATCCGTATTTATACAGCGCAAACTACTCACCCTTACGGGTCTCAAGGCACTGGGGGCCATCGTGGAAATTAAGTGAGCTATTGCCCAGAGTCACACAGTGCTGAGCTGAATTACCACCGGAGCCGGGAATCGAACTCTGAATCCTGTGCCCTGAAGTCAGCTGCCCTGGCCGCTGCACCACACCTCCCCACAGGTAAGCAACAACCACTTGTAAGTACACGCAGTAGCGGTCGGTAGTGGGAGTGATGCCGGGCTGTGGTATGGGAAGGGGGAGGCACAGGATGGGGGGGTAGTAAACTATGGAATAGAGACAAATACAGGTAAGTAAACATAAAATAAATAAAACGAATTTCGTAGCGCGCACTGCATTGCATTTGGCGATGCAGTGCGCGCAACAAAATTTGTTTTATTTATTTTTATGTTTACGTACCTGTATTTGTCCGTATTCCGCTGTTTACTACCCATACCCTGCCCCGCCCCCTCCCCACGTCACCGCCTGGCATCACTCCCACAACCGACCGCTACTGAGTACGTGGCATCGTCTGGAGGAGGAACTCATAAAGTGCAAGATTGTGCATGTGATAAAACCGAGGGTAAACCCTCTATTCCTCTGGATCGATCTTCTGTTTTCTCCCAATCTCTCTCTCTTTTTTATTTTCCTCCTTTTTTCTGTTTTTCTGACACTGGTCTATTCTCTCTTCATTCTCTTTTCTGTCTGTCTGTCGTTCTTCTCTCCCCCCCTCTCTCTCTCTCTCTCTCCTTTATTGTATTTCCCTCGTCTGCTTTCTTCTCCATCTCTCTACTGGTTTTGGCTCCTTTCTTACTTTCTCTTACTTTTTCTATCTCTCTCCTCCTCTAAATCCTCTCTTTCTTTTACATTTTTCTTTGTCTTCCCTGTCCAATGTTCATACATGCAACTTTCATCATGGAATCATGGAAAGGGCCATGTTGACTGCTCAGTACATCAAACCTTACTGGGTAAACCCATGTCATAGCTGTAACCAAGTCGTGAAAATATCTCATTATAAAATGAAACTGCGAAGACAGACACTGTTATTTGGAAAATGTGTTTTCTGCGGCCAAGTGACTCGCCTGTGAGTGACTGTTATGCGCTGCACACTTATCGCCAAATAGATTTCTAGAGCCAGGAAGTTGTAAACTAATAGACGGTTTGTAGGGCATATTACCAAGCAGGGTGATAGGCAATTATCGCCGCTTTAGCGGCCGTTTCCGGCCGTTAAGCGGCGATAATTCTATCGCTCTATTAGCAAGCTGTCGCTAACAGCAGTTAGCGACAGCTTTAGGCGATAGCGAGCGGTTTGGGTCCCGCTTTGCATGTCAGCGATATTTATCGCTAATGACATGCAAAGTGGGCGTACCCAACCGTCGCTATCGGCTATTATCAAGGCAGGTGTAGCGATGGAAATATTCCCGCAATAGCCAAAAACTAATGCCTGCTCTGACCAGTTCTTAGCCATGTTATCCAATATGAGGTGGATAACATGGCTAAGAGCATTTTGTCGCTAATGCATGAATATCGCTGTATTCTCAGCAATATTCACGCTATCGCCGGAAAATGTATCGCGTTGGAGATAAACGTTGCTCAGCGATAATTTCTGGCGATGCTTAGCGATAAAAAATTTGTTGCTAAGCCTAGTTAGCGTTAAATATCGCTAATCGTTGGTAATATGCCCCTGTGTATTTACAATGGTTGACTTGCCTATATATTATCTCAGGTTGAAAAATGCTGCAAAATTCAAAATGAAATTATAGGAACGGAGCAAGTAACACCAGCTGTTTTCAAATTCGGAATATAGTTGAACTTCGTTATCAAATTCTATACACATATAATGCAAAAGGCCACTATTTGTATTTCTTAATACAGGCCTCAGTGGGTCCCAAGCACTTGTTCGATTCCATATTGGGAAAATATGTCATGGGCGGTCTTGTGCTGAGCTGGGGGATCCGGTCTGATTCCAGTGGATTTTCCACGGCGGCCTTTTTGAGGAAATACATGTTTCTGCTTTTTTAGTTTTATAGATTTTTTTTACATATTCATTTGAATGAAATGCTATGAACGCAAAAAGAGAACATAAAATATTCTGGCTTTTAGGCCCTCTGAAGAAGAGGCAAAGTCAAGGGGGCCACGTCTCTCTGTTTATCTACTTCTGTCCTGAGGAAGCTGTGTGGACTGATCTGTAATTGCATTGAGTGCAGCCAGAATTCATGTTTTCTGAGAGTCAGAAAGCAATTGTCAAGAACCTGAAACATATAAATGAACATTTGCTACAGAAAATCAGATATTATCAGAAATATTCAGGGGCATATTACCAACAACTAGCGATAATTTTTGTCTCTAACTTGTTTAGAGACAAAAATTATCGCCGCAAATCGGCGATTTTTATCGCAGATAAACCTTGCTATTAGCAAGGTTTATCGCAAATGCGATAAAAAACGGCCGCAATGCATGAATATCGCTGAAAAGTCAGCGATATTCATGCATTATCGAGCAAATGCTCTTAGCCATGTTATCCACCTCCCATTGGATAACATGGCTAAGAACTGCTCAGGGCAGGTGTTAGCTTTTGGAGATATTTGTGCTTAGCGCGAATATCTCCAAAAGTTGGTAATAGGAGATAGCGATGTTAGCGACTGTTTCCAGTCGCTAACATCTTGGCACGCCCACTTTGCATGTCATTAGTGATAAATATCACTGACATGCAAAGCGGGGCCCAAGATGGTCGCTATCTCCTATGAGCTGTCACTAACTGGTGTTAGCGACAGCTTGGTAATAGGGAGATCATTTTAACTCCGCTTTCTTGGCTTTTAAAGCCAAAAAAGCGGAGATAAACCCCCTTGATAATATGCCCCTCAGTATCTACATGTGGTTTTCCATGACCACCTCATAGGATTTCTCGAATTGTTTAGATCCTGAGATATCAGAATCTGCCATTTGGAAGGTGATAGAAATTTGAGCAGCAGGTAGCTATGTTAATTGCTAAATTAGATCATCAAAAATAAATGTATTGGTATTCCAAAATTTAGAAACGTGCGAAAATGTTTATTACCACTCATGGTGACAAGGGACAAGTGAAAGCCTCAGTAGAAGTCACTTTGGAAAAGGAGGGCAAAGGAGGTGGAGTCTTTGAATAGGTCAATGTTAGTTTCAGTATACCATGCTGGCCCCATTCATGTTTCAGGATAGAGCCTACGGTATGGAAAGTCTAATCAGTTCAGGGGCTAGCCTCTATGTAAAAGGATAATGGCATTCATAAATGGTGCGACACGGGGAAAGACACATAGGGCATCCTTACGATGCCAGTCAGACTCTCATCCGACCGGCACCAAAGCGGAAGTAGGACCGCCCAACTAGAAGTTGCCCGTCCCGCTGCCCAGATTACAATGTGACCGCCTTCACGGTGGTTACAATGTGTATATTTTCTATTGCGGCCTGTGCTGCGGGCTGCAGCACCTTCTCCAAAAGAACATAACGACTTTAAAAACATCCCTGCACCGTGTGGCACGCACCATGCGATGCCTGAGATATGGTACAGGGATGGTGAGGTGCACCCCCATGTCCCATAGGGTAGGGCCAAGGGAGAAGGGGCCCTGCTAGGTGCCCCCATAGTCACTTTCTGGCTGCCTATTCGTGGTAGATGAACTGCCATGATAGGGCAGGAGGAAAGTGACATTGTAATCACTTTGGCGATGCCTGAGTAGGCACTGCCCTTATTGTAGGGTTTCTGACCCTCTGATGCATTGACGGGCACCTCCAGCCCATCGGAAGTGCTGCAGACGGTCCCTCCACCCAATGCCCCTGCCTGCCACGTTGTAATGCAGCGGGCAGACCGCAGGGCCAGATGTCGGTAGGTCTGACACCGACGAGCCGTCAGTGTCGGACCCACCGACATCGTGATAAGCCCCACAGGATTTTTGTTACTCTCTACCACACAGAAATAACAACAGAGATTCTTCTACTGAACTGAGAGATCCTTTGTGGATGACAATCAAGCATTTTCAGTCCGGGCCTAAGTGGGAGTATCAGGCAACTGAACTTTGGCACTGTGACCGTGGATCTGTGAGTGCTTGGTTTGCTTCACACTGGGCAAGTCGCTGAACATTCCTGTGATCATCTTGGGGCATCCACCTCCTGGCAGGAATGCCACATTGAGAGAGTAAATCAGTATAAGACACATCGATGCTGAACTCAGAGCATTAACTAATCAAACTCATTTCTGTAATCCAATTTTTATCAAGGTTTTGAATTTTCTTGATGACAGCTACATTAGGCCTGCACATACAAAATCATTTGCGGAGTTAAGTTCAAGATTTGCTGTTTTAAAATTCTACATCTCGAAGGAACACTCTTTTTTCCTTTAACCCTATTGCTAGCCATTCACTCCTGTTTCCCAGAAGAGCAGAGAAATGTATTTATGCACCCTACCTGTTTTAAACGTTGTAATTCATTTGCTGCATTCAGGAAATAATTGGGAGAGATTTACCAAAAAGTGCCGCAACGCAGCCCAGCCCCCGTGAAGCTGTGCTGCGTTGCAAGACAGGGAGGGAGCAGGAGAACACCATCAGCTAGATTCATGAACGTAAAATCGTCTCGTAAAGGGCCAGATTCTCAGAATCTGGCCCTTTGCGAGCGCAGTTTTTGCATTTGGGATTCATCATCCCAAATGCAAAAATCGCTATTTGCGAAATCGCATATTTGCGAGGAATTGCATTTAAGGAATCTCTATTTGAGATTCCTTAAATGCAATTCATGAAACTTTTAAAATATGCGAATTCGCCATTTCCGGCTGCTATTTACCACGAAGTCTGACTTCGTGGTAAATAGCGAAAACTTAGAAAAATGCACTTTAGTGCATTTTTCTAAGTGGTATGTTACACACACACATGTCCTTTGGACATGTGTGTGCGCAACATCAGGGTACATTTTCATTTCAGGGGTGCTACAGAGTGTCCTTTGGACACCCCTGGCACCCTTGAAATCGCATTCTTATTTGCAATTAGCAAATTGCTAATCGCAAATAAGGAATAACTCCCCATTCATTCCTATGGGCCTGTAGGCCCATAGGAATGAATAAGAAGTTATTCCTTATTTGCGATTAGCAATTGTAGGAAGGTGGCTACCTGACTATGGTTACCTCAGATTGTTTTGCCTTGTGTTTAGCTGGTTTTCGACTTAGTTGGCCTGGTTCCCTGCTAATCAGGGCCCCAGGCTATCTGCTCTCTCTGTAAAATGGATTCCATGTACCCTAGGTACATACCACAATTGGAAATGGACTCCTTGTCAGCCCCTGAATCATGCACTATAGGTGCCCAGGGCATAGGTGCCACCAAGGCCTACCAGGGGCTGCAGCATATCTTTTGCCACACCTGGCTGGTTCTTAAATTGACACAACTGGCTGATCACTCAGATGGGGCAAGATGGTGTAATCATCTCTTGCTTAGATATAGTATACCTATATCTAAACCTATATCTGGACACATATAAACCTGTGAGCCACTCCTATGGAAGGCCTTATCAATCCTGAAGGCAGAGTGCGTGGTTTAATGTGAGATGGAGCTCTAGCATGAGCTGAGCCTGTCTGCAGCTGTCGGGAACAACTCCCTAAACTGTTCCGGGATAATGCCATACCATATACTCTTAAGTGCATTATAATCCTCGCGGTTATATAGCAACTTTGGTTTGGCTTTATCAAAACATGTCGTGTAAGGTGTCATACGATTTGGAATACTATCCCCTCGCCAGTCCTGGCGACGGGGATAGCATTCCACCCCTCTAGAGGGAGAAGACATGTTACTTTACTGAAATGCGGTTAATTTCTAAAAGGACCTCAGATCCACAAAATGGATGCTTCTGCCACAGACACAAGTCTGACCCCTGTAGCTGACCGAAACTCAGCCAAAGGGGCCTGGACAAAGGGTTTCCTGTCGCAGGGAGGTGTCCCACCACCCCAGACATGAGATAGTGGATTGTAGTAGGGAGGTTTGAAAGAAACCAGACACTGCATGGGGAGCACAAGGCTTCCCCTTGCATAATCCGGTCAAACCAGTTCTGGGGCACTCCAGCCCCAGACCCAGCGCGGCCTGGATCAAAGGAAAGGGGTGTATCCACCCCCTTCCTGGGTCCCACCCATAGGAGGGGACCTAGCAGGTAATCCAGCCCCCAGATTCGAATAAGAGTGGGAGCAGTGCCAATGCACTTCAGATTATCCTGATGAAACATAAGAAACGAACCTCTGGACCCTTCGACATCCTACTCGACGTAGAAGACGGAAGAATCTCCCTTGTGGTCAAGGAGTGACCACCCTGTGCAAACAGGTACCATCCAGCACTTCGACGTCTGTTTTGTTGCATTTTCCGCTGGAACTCGAGCGACAGAGATCGACGAGATCAAGCTTGCCTGCCTTCCTACAGCCCGATCCACAGTCCCTGCAGAGCTGAGACCCGTGGAGGCGACCGGAAGCGTGGGGCACGCCATCTTGAAAAGACCACGAGACGCTGACCGTGCAACCCACGAGTGACCCTCGAAGCTGTACACCGGGATTTGAGAAGCCCCAACCCTGAGCCACTCTTGCACCAAAGTTCACCCCTCTACACTTGACGAGTGCTGCCTGGGGCCCTTCTGCTTCTTTTGGCTCAACGCGTTGGCCCAGTCACTTGCCAGCCGGCTTGTGGCCCCTGTGCCGACGAAACTCGAAATACGACTTGTGAACTTGTGATTCTGGTTGTTCCAGATTTGCACCAGCTCCCCTGAAAAGGAGCCCCCACTCTGACCCTCCTGGTCCGAGTGAGAAGCAATCTTCCAGTTGGCGTGGATTGCTTTTGCCAAGTGTTGTTTGCTCTAATCTTGAAGCCGACAGCACCGACGGCGAGAGCCTACGTGGGACAGATCGTGACCCGCTCCTGGACGTCGCAGATGCCCCAGAGCCTACGTGACAGCGGAGAGAAGCTCCTCAACAATCACCTGATTGCGCCCGACATTGTCTGGTTCCGTCCTGGTTCCACCCTGGTCACTGCTGAGTGACCCAGACTCTGTCCCCTCTGCTTTCAGGTACTTTTCGACTTGGATCCACTCTTGGATCCCACCGGACACTTCTCCTTCACATCGCCTGCAGCCTCTTCAGCTTCAAGCACCAAGAACCTGCGTGACGAAACCCGACGCCACTTCGACCCTATGCACTCGCTTCCTGTGGGTGAGGTAACATTGCAACGCCGGTGTTCCCACACTGGTACACACCTCTAGGGCCTGTGTCTAAAGTTTTGTCTTTCTAGGTTCAGCGGAAGTGTCCTAAAACTCTATTTGTGTAACTTTTACGCACCATTGACTAACATTGGTGCATGCGTGCGCTTTCAGCGCTGCACCCGAATCCCGCGGGCTTTTCCCGACTTCAGCATTGCTTGTCCCGACTGCTCCCAGCGATTCCCTAGGCCCTAGGCCTAACCACTGTTCGATTGGTATCTCTTATACCACTTGTTTAGTATATGGTCTGAGTGGCCCCCCGCCCTCATCCATAATTGTGTAACTTTGTATGTTATACTGTGCTTTTGATTTAACGCTTGTGCCCCTTTATTCATAAAGAGTACTGGGGATTATTCTTAGAAATAAATACATATATTTTTATAATATATACTTGTGTGGTGTCCTTTCATTTGATATTACAGGATTGTGATTGGTAAAACAGCTAGCTTAACACAACCTCTTGAGTTAAGCCTTTAAGGCTGCTTAGTCTATGCTACCATTAAGATAGCTTGTCTACAAGGTTGACTTACAACCAGACACCATAAGGGATAGTTTGGACTGATACAAGGTGGTTCCAGAATTGGAAACATCATATATCAGGCCAACTTCTCACATTGGTGCGCAGCGGTGCGGATTAGAGCTTGCTGTTGTTTTACCATTGCAATCTTTTCATCAAATTGAAAGATCACATCAAGTACCTTAGGTACATATAAATCAAAAGCTTAGCATATTAAGTTCTACTGAACTTAGTAGTTGTAGATTAAAGGGAGTAGCACACCCTGACTACAACTCACTAGCAAGTTACAGTAGGAAAACACTTAGTGTAGGTAGGTGCATCACTTACACCACACTAGAGTCATGTCTGGCACAGGTGAAGTTCCAAGCTCTCTACCTGTGACAGTTGACCTTACCAAGGCAACTTCCAGCTATGACAAACTTAGCCACAAAGACTTGTGTGCCTTGTGCATTTCAAGGGGGCTAAAAAGGGGTCGTGGCCCCACCATTCCTACCCTGATAGCCATTCTGGAAAAGGATGACTTAGATAAGGCGAGTGCAGCTCCCTTAGACTTAGGAGATGGAGTGAACCCCCAAGTACATGAGACTACTCCAGAGGAGGAAGAAGAAGAGGAGGAAGAAGAGGAGGAGGACTCAGATGTAGAGGATCCTGAAAATGAGGATCAGAGGGGTAACCAGGTTGTAGTTGCCAGGCTTAACCAGGACAACTTAGACCTACTTGGGATTGGAGAGGGCCAGCACCTCCCCAGATCCCATAATGTCATTCTCCCAGGCAACAGAAGGGTGAGATCTCCATCAGGGGACTCTCATATTTCTAGTGCCTCAAGAGAATCTCAGAGAGGAATGACTTCCTCTCAGAAGATAGAGCATAGGGCCAGGATGAGGGCTGTCAAACTCCAGATAGAGAGGGAGGAGGTAGCCCTGGCTCAAGCTAGACTTGCTTTAGCAAGAGAAAAGAAAATGTGTGGCTTAGATGCCACTGGTGGCAGCAATATTCCTAGAGAGAAACCCAGGTCCTATGATAGTAGAAACCTGACAAAGATTGTGCCCCCCTACAAGGAAGGGGATGACATCCACAAATGGATGACTGCTCTGGAGAGAGCCTGCATGGTACAGCAGGTTCCTGAAGAACAGTGGGCTGCAATCTTATGGTACTCCTTTTCAGAGAAAGGGAGGGATAAGCTCCTCACTGTTAGACATGAGGATGCAAACAATTACAAAGTCCTGAAGAGTGTTCTGATAGATGGGTTTGGCTTAACCACTGAACAATACAGCTTAAGGTTCAGAGACACCCAGAAGACACAGACTCAGGACTGGACTGATTTTGTAGATTGTGCTACTAAGGCTCTGGAGGGTTGGCTACATGGCAGCAAAGTACATGACTTCACAGGATTGTATAATTTGATTATGAGGGAGCAGATCCTAAGTAATTGTCAGAACCAGCTCTTACACCAGCACCTGGTGGACTCAGATTTGACCTCTCCCCAAGAATTGGGAAAGAGGGCAGATAAATGGGTCAGAACCAGGATTAGGCCTAAGAATCAGGACAATAACCAGAAGAAGGAGTCTACCAAGCCTCAAGATAAGGGTGGGGATAAAAGTAAAGAAAAGACTTCCCCAGGGCCCCAAAACTCCAAGAATGGGGGTGGGTCCCAAGACACTTCTTCAACTGAGAAAAAGCCCTATTGCCATGTCTGTAAACAGGTTGGGCATTACAAAACAGACAACTGTTGTCCCAAGAATGGCAATAAAGAGAATATACCTCCAAAGCCAGCTCCAACACCTCCTGTTACTGTCAGCAGTAATCCCCCAGGAAGTGGGAGCACACCCAGGAATCTGGGTGGGTTTACTTTTGGAGAACAGGTGGATCCTGGCCTATCCAGGTCCCCATCACCAAATAATCTTGTTTATGAGACCGGCATGGGGTTTGCCAACTTCTCTGATTGCCCAAATACCTTGAGCAAATATAGACAAGAACCCATCATCAATGGTTTGAAAGTTGAAGCCTTTAGAGACAGAGGGGCTAGCATCACCATGGTGGCTGACTGCATAGTCCCCTCTAAGCAACTTTTACCGGGTGCCACATACCAGGTAACAAACATTGATGGAATCCAAACAAATCATCCCATGGCAGTAGTAAGTCTCAGCTGGGGAGGTGTCACTGGCCAAAAGAGAGTGGCAGTGTCATCAAACTTGCCTGTGGACTGTCTACTTGGTAATGATTTAGAAATCTCAGCCTGGGCTGAGGTTGAACAGGAAACCCATTCTAGAATGGTAAATTCCAATGGAAAGGTTAGTGGGGCTGTAATTGCTACAGCCCCAATTCAAGATGT
Source organism: Lissotriton helveticus (assembly GCF_964261635.1). NCBI lineage: Eukaryota > Metazoa > Chordata > Amphibia > Caudata > Salamandridae > Lissotriton > Lissotriton helveticus. Next base: position 759,704,342 of record NC_136073.1, read on the forward strand.
CCTTCCTGAAAAGGTTGGTAGGGCTGAGCAACTCTCTGCCCCATCTTTAGCAAAAGCTCTTCCTGAACAGAATAGCAAAGCTGTTATGATAACAGCAGAAACCCAAACTGAGTCCCCTCCTGAAAAGGTTGGTGGGGCTGTGATGGCCACAGCCCAAACTCAAACTGATATGTGTGTTGTGAAGCCTGAAATGATGGACAACTCCACACAAACTGAGAGCACAGAGGAGGAAGAGAAATCTCCACCTCACCAGACATTAGGACAGGATCAGCCTCCTCAGGGAACTGATCTTACCCCTGATGAAGGAACTGCCCCAGAGGTTGTTAGGCCTGGCCTGACAGAGCCTCTGATGGCAGTGGACCCTTCTCAGGTGGAACCCAGTCTGGAGCAGGTAACCTGCCCCTCTCTACCTTGCCTTAGTCAGCCCAGGGCTGCAGAGGACAAGAAGGACAGTGAGACCCAGAGGGCCCCCTGTCAAATAAAGCACCCCCATCAACAGATTAGGGGCACCAAAACTAGTAGCCCTAGTATGGTGAAAACTTTAAAAACTCATGAGGGAGCCCCCTTAAAATAGTTAGGGACCTCCCACAGATGGATTCTGTTGGGCACAGCCAAACCTGGGACCCAAAGGGCCCAAACCTGAACTGTCCCTCCAGCAAGCCAAACAGAGGGACCCAGCCTCCAGCTTTAGGTAGCCAGAGGTTGGCCCTGAGAGCACAGTGCAACTCAGTTGAAGAAAGAAAGGCACACATGGTGGAAGATAATTGGAGGAAGCTGAGCCCTAAATTAGTGGAGCCTCACTTCAGTACTCCATATCCAGACCAGCCTTTAACTTTGCATAAACACACCCAAGGTAGTAATTCCCTATGGTGGAGACCCTCTAATACCCCAAGGGTGAGGGATTGCTTAGTGGACCATGAGACAGGGGGTACCCATGCTAGTGCAGGTACTTCCTTATATGGCCACTCAGGCAATATAGGCTTACCTGGCCAAGGATAGCCTTATCTCCTTTAGTTTTGGGGGGGGGGGGGTTATGTAGGAAGGTGGCTACCTGACTATGGTTACCCCATATTTTTTTGCCTGGTTTTTGACTTAGTTGGCCTGGTTCCCTGCTAATCAGGGCCCCAGGCTATCTGCTCTCTCTGTAAAATGGATTCCATGTACCCTAGGTACATACCACAATTGGAAATCTTCTCCTTGTCAGCCCCTGTACCATGCACTATAGGTGCCCAGGGCATAGGTGCCACCAAGGCCTACCAGGGGCTGCAGCATATCTTTTGCCACCCCTGGCTGGTTCTTAAATTGACACAACTGGCTGATCACTCAGCTGGGGCAAGATGGTGTAATCACCTCTTGCTTAGATATAGTATACCTATATCTAAACCTATATCTGGACACATATAAACCTGTGAGCCACTCCTATGGAAGGCCTTATCAATCCTGAAGGCAGAGTGCGTGGTTTAATGTGAGATGGAGCTCTAGCATGAGCTGAGCCTGTCTGCAGCTGTCGGGAACAACTCCCTAAACTGTTCCGGGATAATGCCATACCATATACTCTTAAGTGCATTATAATCCTCGCGGTTATATAGCAACTTTGGTTTGGCTTTATCAAAACATGTCGTGTAAAGTGTCATACGATTTGGAATACTATCCCCTTGCCAGTCCTGGCGACGGGGATAGCATTCCACCCCTCTAGAGGGAGAAGACATGTTACTTTACTGAAATGCGGTTAATTTCTAAAAGGACCTCAGATCCACAAAATGGATGCTTCTGCCACAGACACAAGTCTGACCCCCTGTAGCTGACCGAAACTCAGCCAAAGGGGCCTGGACAAAGGGTTTCCTGTCGCAGGGAGGTGTCCCACCACCCCAGACAGGAGATAGTGGATTGTAGCAGGGAGGTTTGAAAGAAACCAGACACTGCATGGGGAGCACAAGGCTTCCCCTTGCATTATCCGGTCAAACCTGTTCTGGGGCACTCCAGCCCCAGACCCAGCGCGGCCTGGATCAAAGGAAAGGGGTGTATCCACCCCCTTCCTGGGTCCCACCCATAGGAGGGGACCTAGCAGGTAATCCAGCCCCCCAGATTCGAATAAGTGTGGGAGCAGTGCCAATGCACTTCAGATTATCCTGATGAAACATAAGAAACGAAACTCTGGACCCTTCGACATCCTACTCGACGTAGAAGACTGAAGAATCTCCCTTGTGGTCAAGGAGTGACCACCCTGTGCAGACAGGCACCATCCAGCACCTCGACGTCTGCTTTGTTGCAGTTCCCGCCGGAACTCGAGCAACAGAGATCAACGAGATCAAGCTTGCCTGCCTTCCTACAGCCCGATCCACAGTCCCTGCAGAGCTGAGACCCGTGGAGGCGACCGGAAGCGTGGGGCACGCCATCTTGAAAAGACCACGAGACGCTGACCGTGCAGCCCATGAGTGACCCTCGAAGCTGTACACCGGGGTTTGAGAAGCCCAACCCTGAGCCACTCTTGCACCGAAGTTCACCCCTCTACACTCAACGAGTGCTGCGTGGGGCCCTTCTGCTTCTTTTGGCTCAACGCGTTGGCCCGGTCACTTGCCAGCCGGCTTGTGGCCCCTGTGCCGACAAAACTCGAAATACGACTTGTGATTCTGGTTGATCCAGATTTGCACCAGCTCCCCTGAAAAGGAGCCCCCACTCTGACCCTCGTGGTCCGAGTGAGAAGCAATCTTCCAGTTCCGGGTGGATTGCTTTTGTCAAGTGTTGTTTGCTCCAATCTTGAAGCCGACAGCGCCGACGGCGAGAGCCTACAGGGACAGATCGTGACCCGCTCCTGGATGTCGCAGATGCCCCACAGCCCACGTGACAGCGGAGAGAAGCTCCTCGACAATCACCTGATTGCGCCCGACATTGCCTGGTTCCGTTCTGGTTCCACCCTGGTCACTGCTGAGTGACCCAGACTCTGTCCCCTCTGCTTTCAGGTACTTTTCGACTTGGATCCACTCTTGGATCCCACCGGACACTTCTCCTTCACATCGCCTGCAGCCTCTTCAGCTTCAAGCACCAAGAACCTGCGTGACGAAACCCGACGCCACTTCGACCCTATGCACCCGCTTCCTGTGGGTGAGGTAACATTGCAACGCTGGTGTTCCCACACTGGTACTCACCTCTAGGGCCTGTGTCTAAAGTTTTGTCTTTCTAGGTTCAGCGGAAGTGTCCTAAAACTCTATTTGTGTAACTTTTACGCACCATTGACTAACATTGGTGCATGCGTGCGCTTTCAGCGCTGCACCCGAATCCCGCGGGCTTTTCCCGACTTCAGCATTGCTTGTCCCGACTGCTCCCAGCGATTCCCTAGGCCCTAGGCCTAACCACTGTTCGATTGGTATCTCTTATACCACTTGTTTAGTATATGGTCTGAGTGGCCCCCGCCCTCATCCATAATTGTCCAACTATGTATGTTATACTGTGCTTTTGATTTAACGCTTGTGCCCCTTTATTCATAAAGAGTACTGGGGATTATTCTTAGAAATAAATACATATATTTTTATAATATATACTTGTGTGGTGTCCTTTCATTTGATATTACAGGATTGTGATTGGTAAAACATCTCGCTTAACACGACCTCTTGAGTTAAGCCTTTAAGGCTGCTTAGTCTATGCTACCATTAAGATAGCTTGTCTACAAGGTTGACTTACAACCAGACACCATAAGGGATAGTTTGGACTGATACAAGGTGGTTCCAGAATTGGAAACATCATATATCAGGCCAACTTCTCACAGCAATTTACTAATCGCAAATAAGGATGATGTAGGAATCGCAATATATTTTGCTATTCTTACATGAATCCCGTTTTGCAAGTCCTTTATAGCGATTCCTTAATAATCGCTATAAAGGACTCGCAAAACGGGACTATGATGAATCTAGCTTCATATCTTTAGAGATATGGCTCTCTTCTCCCCTTTTCATTGCGCTGGTGCTGATCTCCGCTGCCATGCGCCACGCACACACCTCAGCGCCGCTGCGCTAGGTTGTGGTCATTAGTCTAGCATAGGTTTTGTACAGGAAAGATACCCTTTATATCAAAATTCGATGCCCAGACATGATGCAAAGCTTTTCCAACTTTGTATTAGTGCTGCACAGTGCAGCACACATGAAAAGTTGGAAAAGGATGAAAGCATTTCTCCTTCCTTGCGCCTACTTGAAAAGAGCGCAGTTTTCTGATGCTAAACCCAATCTACTTTATTTATTGAATTGGGTTTATAGTGAGAAATCTTGGGTGGTTGCATGGGAGCACCCATGCTCCAGCCTTGGTACCCCGCCATGACGCAAATTAATGGAAAGCACTCTATGCACTGCTTCGCATTACTATTCGTTATTTCCAGAGCTAAACAAGTTTAGCACTGGAAGGTAAATTGGGAAAAAAAGATTTTGCGCTGATTTTGCATCACTTTTGTGTCGCAAACAAGGTGCAAAATCTTATTAAGTCTCCCCCATAGTATCAGAGTTGAAACTGTGCAAGTGTATGAACTATTCTTGCTAAATGAATTGTGTAATATCCTATATGGATGGGTAGTGGGCACTCAAATTTCCACATGAGAAGTTTGCTGCATGATAACCCAAAGAACGGGGATCATTAGTATCGCGGCGGGATCACCACCGCAGGATCCGCCCACCAAATGCCCCTGTTGGATCCCCCGCCATAGTAGCATGGCGAGGGGCCCAGAGGCGGACGGAAAAGTCTTTCCGTCCGCCGCTTTTCCGCTGGTCGGATTGCCAACCAGGTGGAAAAGTGAGCTAATATGGTGGTGGTGCCTTACAGGCACCACCATCCATATTTGCATGGACAAGCAGAAAGGCCTTTCCATGGCGGCGATGCCGCCATGAAAAGGCCGTCGGAGATTGCCTTGGGGGCCCAGTACGGGCCCCCAGGGGGCTGTTGGTTTCACTTGGGGGTACCTATGGTACCTCCCTGCATTGGCATACACAAGGTGGCAGGCACCGCGCTCTGCCTGTCATGTTGTGCATGCCAATGCACAACATGCATAGTGAACATTGTGGCTGGTGCTGCTTGTAGCACCTCCTGCCACAATATTCAATATGCGGGATGCAACCGCCAGGGTGGCGGTCGCATCCTCCTAGGCACAGCCGGACCGCCGCACCCCTGGCAGGCAGTCCCGCATACCGTTACGGTGGCGAGCGGACTTTGTCCACCCGCTATCGTAATGGTGCCCAGAGTTTTGTAACTCAGCCTACACTTATTTATTTATTTGTTTACAGGGCAGTTTTGTACATTAGTAAATTAGGGTCTGAATTCCAGGTAAAACATAGATTGTTTCTCAAGGCAAAGGTGGGGAGGATTCCAGGGAAAACACTGACCAGATTCCTAGCGAAATGCAACCTGGATTCCAAAGAAAATGATGACCCTGCTCCCAGTAAAACATGGACCAAATTAAAGGTAAAAAATCAAACTGGATTCTTAATAAGCAGGTTCTGATGAAAAAACAATACAACAAAATTCTGAGATGATTAAGGACAGAAATCCATGTAAAATGTTAACTGAATCTTAAGGGGAACACAAGCTGGATTTGAAGTAGAGCGCAGACCTCACTCTATGGAAAACATCTCTTGTCTAGTTTGTTATCTTTGCAATGTATCCTTGTAAAGCGCTCCGATACCCTCGGGTTAGGCTAGCGCTATATAAAACTTCTAAAATAAATAAATAAAATAAATCTAGATTCACTATATGGAAAACACAGGGCAGATTTACTGTATGGAAAACAAAGGCTAGATTCACCATATGGAAAACACAGGCCAGATATGTTTTTGTGATTTGTAGTACTGCAGCAGGTGGTGGGGTTTAAAGGGGTACAGGGTCGGAAGTAAATTAATTATAATTAAATAATAATGAATTCTTAATTATTATTATGTAATTGTTATTTATGTTAATTGTATAATAATTTTTTTAAGTTAAGTTTTTGGTGTGAGTTGTGGGTTTTGTAGGGGTATAGAGTGGGAAGTAAATTAATTACAATTAATGAATAATTAATAATAATTATTTAATTGATAATTATTCATGTTAATTGCATAAGTATTTTTTAGAATTAAGTTTAAAGTGCAGGTTGTGGGTTTTGAAGGGGTATAGGGTGGGAAGTAAATGAATGATAATTAATTAATAATTAACTTTTAATTAATATTAATTATTTGATAAATATTTGTTTTAACTGTAAACTTTTTTTAAAGTTTAGTTTAAGGTGCAGGTTGTGGGTTTTATAGGGTTATAGGGTGGGATGTAAATGAATTATAATTCATTAATAATGCATATGAATTATTTACTTGATAATTATTTATGTTAACTATACTTTATAAAAAATTTGATTTCAGGTGCAGGTTGTGAGTTTTGCAGGGGTACAGGGCGGGAAGTAAAGTCATTATAATCTAGGAATAATTATTTATTATCATACATAATTATTTAATTGATTACTATGTACATTGTGTGATACATAATTAATTTTCTTTTTGCTTAGTGTGTTGTGGTTTTTGTATGGGTAAATGGTGTGTAGGAAACGAATTATAATAAATGATAATGAATGTTTATTTATAATAAATATATAATTAATAATTCATTATGTAAATTGTGTAGTTAAGATATTATTTATGTTGTATATTTGGTGTGAGTTGTGGCATTTGTGTGGGTAAAGGGGAGGAAGTTAATTAAATACATTAATTTATTTTCAGTTAATTATTATTGTTAATTGATCACTTAATAATTAATGATGTAAATGATGTAATTCAGTTTTAAATACATTTATATATTAGGTGTGGGGTGTTGGTTTTGTACGGCTAAAGGGTGGGAAGGTAATTAAATATAATTATTTAACTTTTCATAAATTCTTTTTTTTTTGAAAATATGTTTTTATTGCGAAAATATAGAATATGCACATCTTACACTGACACCTCGAGTATATACGCAGGAGGAATAACATCATGCCAACTCCAAAATAATACACAGCCAATCACGGCCCACATCCCGGAGGCAGGGCGGCGCAGGGACTAGGCATGTAGTGAGGATATAAGAAGTGCCTTTGTGCGCTAAGGATACCAAACCATCAATACATTCGCTGTTTTTTACGCTACAAATTCTGAGTACATATAATATTACAACAATAACCAGAAAACCCCCTAAAACAAACATACATAGGCATCAGTAGTACAAATTCTAAGGAGGTAAATCACTAGTGTGAGGACAAGCTAAGGCATGGATCATGTGAAGCGGCTGAACCTATGGGGATCCCCGCTGTGTTCAAGCAGACATTACAAGGGAACTTGGCGTGGGTACTATGGGCTCCTACACCCGATCAAGCCCCCCTAATTCTGACCCCTCCCCAGGACTGTCGGACTCTGGATCAGCAGGAGAAAACAGTTCAGCACTGGTGGCATCTGATTCATCCTCTGTTAGCCCCTCCATGCATAACACCCTCCAGGCAAGTAGGTCCTCTTGCAATTTCTCGTCTCTGCGAGTACGCTGCATGTGCGTCTCCTCAGCTAGAGCCCATTCTTTCGCATCTCTCAGCCAAACAGAAAGGTCGGGTGCCCTCTGACCCATCCATGTAATGGCCACTCGTCTCCTCGCTAGGACCAATAGAAGTTGCAGGAACTTATAGGACAACTTTTTCTTCCTGGGCCTGGGTATCAGTGCCAGGAGACAATGGAGCGGGTCAAAGAGGAGCTCGATATGCGTGGCCCGGGTAATGTGTGGCACCACATTCCTCCAAAAGTCCTGTACTGGAGGGCAGGCCCATGCTAAGTGCAGAAGCCCGCTCTTTGCGCTCCACACCACGGGCAGGTGTGAGGTCTATCAGCCGAGATACGATGCAAGGACACAGGGGTCATATAGGTTCGGTGGAGGAAGTTAAAGTGTATTAGTTTAAAACGCGCATTGCAGGAGACCTTGCGGGTTAAAAGCCCTATTCGCTTCCGCTGATCCGGTTCCAGCGACACCTCTAAGTCCGCCTCCCAGGCCGCCCAGGCCGGCGCCGTCGGGGGGGGTGGAATCCCGGCACATGGCCGAGTAGAGAAGGGAGATCAATCGTCTGCCTCGCCCACAGGACAAGATGACGTCCAGGGTATGCGTAACTGGCGGAGCCTCCGGGTACTGGGGCCATGTTGTCTTGGCCACATCTTGGAGGCTTCGATAGTGAAGGTATTGCCCCCTACTCAGCTCAAAGGACTCCCTGGCTCGTTCAAAGGACAGGAAAGAGTCATCTGGATAGAGGTCCGCCAGTGTCTCACATCCACCAGAGCGCCACTCTCGGTAGGACATAGTCTCTTCCAACAGGAGTACCGGGGCTAAAATCCACAACGGGAGCTCCCTGTGAAAAGGAGCTCGCCTCAACACCTTCTCAACAAACCGCTGCCAGATTTCGGCTGTGTGGCGTACCACATACGGCAAGGTGTCGTCGGTGCCTCGGCCCTGCATCAACGCCTCTCTCAGGACTCTGTCATTGGCCGTGCCTGCTAGTAGAGTCAGTTCCCAGTTCTGTTCTTCCGCAAACCACCTCGCCGCCGGGAGGAGCTGCGCCGCTAAGTAATATAGTTCGAATCTCGGGGCTTCGAGGCCTCCCTCCTCCCATGATCGCACCACCGTGCGCAAAGCCACTCTGCTGCGCCCCCCCGCCCAAAGCAGGGAAGTGAGGAGCGAGTCCAAGGTGCGAAACACTCGGGAAGGCAACGGACATAAGGTATTCTGCAGGATATATAGGATTCTAGGGAGCATCACCATTTTGGCCACCGCCAACCGTCCCATGAGAGAGAGAGGAAGCGTATTCCAAAAGGTGACAGACCTGCGGAGGGCTATAAGCACCCTGTCCACATTGCGAGTCAGCAGGTCATCATCGGACGCGGCCACCTGAATGCCAAGGTAGCGAAACGCCTCCCATTCCCAACGGAGGCCCTGGTAGGGTCTATCCACGTCTGGGTCCGGGGCGCAGCCCGACAGCGGGAACACTAGGGACTTATTAAGATTGATACGCAACCCAGAAGCCGCACCAAAGCGGTCCAGGACCCTCATCAAGGCAGGAAGGGCCTCAGAGGGGGAGGCAAGATAACAGAGTGCATCATCCGCGTATAGGGATATTACATTAGCAGTGCCACCCACGGCTATTGCCCAGCGCTGTAGTGCGGCGCGGGCGGATACGGCAAGGGGCTCAATCGCAAGTGCGAAAAGGAGGGGGGACAGAGGACAGCCCTGTCGGGTGCCCCTCCCCAACAACCACTCCTCCGAATGGGCCGACCCCAGCCGCACCCTGGCCGGGGCGCTCCGTAGAGCACTCGGATCCAAGCGCGAAATTCAGGTCCGAACCCCGTCTTCCGGAGCACCTGCATCAGATATCCCCAGTGCACCGTGTCAAAGGCCTTGGCCAGGTCGATTGACACCAAGACATGAGGGCCCTCTCGACCCCTCACCTCATGCAGGATATGGTTCAGGCGGCGCAAGTTCATCGCCGTATTACGACCCGGAATGAATCCGCACTGGTCGGGATGTATCAGGCGAGTCATAAGTGGGGCGAGTCGAGTGGCCAACAGCTTGGTGAGAATTTTTGCGTCCGTATTAATCAAGGTGATAGGACGGTATGCCGCGGGGTCAGCACTGTCTCGGCCCGGCTTTAAAATCATGCACACTTCTCCTTGGTTCATAGTGGTCGGAAGGGCGCCCTTCTGTAAAGCCTCAGTATAGACTTGCAACAGGAGGGGGGCCAGGACGTGACCGAAGGAGTGATAGAACTCTGCCGGATAGCCGTCTCCACCAGGGGCCTTGGCCCGAGGGAGGGCGGCCATTGCCGCAGTTATCTCACTCAGTGTCAGTTTCGCATCTAGTTCCTTCGCCGTTGCTTCCGGCAAGGCTTGAAGGTCCAGTTCCTCAAGATACGATTGATAGGTACCTTCCGTAACCGTTGGGTCCGTCTCATATACAGACTGCAGGTGCCTTCGAAGTACCTCGAGGATATCGGATTCAGAGTGGACCATAACCCCATGCGGGTCGCGCAAGGCAACTATCCTTTCAGGTGCGAACTCACGGCGAAGTATCCAGGCCAACAGGCGGCCAGATTTATCGCCCTCACGGTGGAGTCTCTGCCTGTACTGGCCCAGAGTAAATTTATCGAGCCGGGAAAGGATGTCGTGGATCGAGACCAGAGCGTCCTCCTCAGCCTGCCGATCTAGGGCATTCGGGTCAGGGCGGGACTGGGCACGCCGAAGCGCAGCCTCCGCATCCTGCAACTCAGATAGCAGTTGTTTTCTGACCCCATACGTGAGGCCCATACACGCCCCCGCACTACTGCTTTCAATGCATCCCATTTAGCAGAATAGGGCAGCTCGTCCCCTCCCCAATTAAGGTTCACATAGTCCAACAGTGAAGTCTCTACATGATCCTTACCCACTGGATCTTGAAGGAGGTCAGCGGGCATTCGCCATGTGCGGGGCCGTGTAACCCGATCAGGCCACTGCGCCACACACGTCACAGGGGCATGATCCGACAAATACCGGGCCTGATGGGTAACCGTCAAGGTAAGAGACGGGGTAAGGTTAGCCGCCAATACGCGGTCCAATCTGCTATGGGTACCGTGCGTCGGGGTGTAACAGGTATAGAGCTTCTGCGTAGGGTGACAGGCCCTCCACACGTCCAACGCCCCAAGGTTGTGCATCACATCCCGCAACCGTGCCGTCATACGGGGCTTAGTGCCCGACCGGGGCAGATGGCGGTCCAACTCTGGGTGCAAGATACAATTAAAGTCTCCAAACCAAAGGAGGGGTGCATCCATACCAGAGGCCACCAGGTCCTGGATCCGAGAGAAGAAAGCCGGGTCATCGGTGTTTGGGGAATAGGTGTTAAGCAGCAAGAGTTCCTTATCATCTAATCTGAGTCGCACCAACAAGTATCTACCCTCCACATCCGCATCGACATACTGGACAGCGCAGGGGATCCCGGAACCACCCAAACAAGGACACCCCTAGCATATGTAGAGAAGGAGGAATGAAACATCTGGCCCCTCCATTTCTTGGACAGGCGCTGCGCACCATCGTCATCCAAGTGAGTCTCTTGCAGGCAAGCCACTGAGACTCCATGTCTCTTCAGAAAGGTGAGCACTCTGTGTCTCTTGGTGCAAGTACCCAACCCACGCACATTCCACGTTAAAAATGTAAATCCCATGTCCAGCTATTACGCCCAATAGGGGCACAGTGAAAATACAACACGCCCCGCTCCCACTCGGTCCCCACAATAGGTAAGCGGAAAGGAGGAGCACCACGAGGTAACCCTCCACAACTCGAACTCAATATACACCTGATGCCAGCAACAATGTCCGTGTAAAACACAACCCATCCCTCAGGAATCCCAACATCTGGAACATTCGCACATGATGTCAGCAAAACCCTCTCCAAGAACCCCATCCCACCCTCCAAAAACTCCCCAAAACATGTAACTTGTGCAAAAACAGCTTCCCCACCCCCACCCACGAGCAAAAGGACAGCAACAAAGAAAAACGCCACCCTGCCCTTCCCCTGCCAGTGCCAGGACGTACACAGCCACCCCATACAACACACACAGCCACCACTCACTCCCAACAAGTCCACCCCCTCCCACCCTCCCTCCCAGCTCCCCAAGAGACCCAATACTTCCAACACATTACCCGGGCATGTCTTCACACCTCCGTTAGCAGAGTGGCCGCAAAGGTGCTCCTATCAATAGTCGACCCCCCCCCCCCCCACATCACAGGCCACATGTGCACAAGCCTTCCGGCTCGGTCCAATATCCAGGAGCCCCACCAACAAGGAGAAAGCGTGGCTGCCCACCAAGGTGGCAGGACGAGGACGCCCAATCGGAGGAGATCGGCCCAGAGAAGCATATTCAGCGGATACTAAAAAGTTATTCCAACCTTGTTCCAGAGAGGGCCGTCTCCGGGCACTCCGGGGCCGTGGAGTTTATATCCGGTAGCGTTTCCTGCAAGGTGTCCGGCACCAAAGTATCACCAGGGGCAGGATCCCCAGTCGAGCTTGAACCCGCTCCCAGCAGTGAGGCTTCCATACAAATAGCTCCATCGGCCCCCACCACAGGCCGCGGCTCAGGAGATCCGCGGGAGCCAGACTGGCGACCTCTTCTCCCTCGTCGTCTCTTCTGTGGCCTGGTCCCCCAAGTCTCACGTGGGCCACCTCGCTCACCCGGTGGCAAGTCATCCCCCCTGATCTCAAGCCATTCCCAGACCTCCACTGGCGTCTCAAAGAAGTGTGCACGGCCTTGGGAGAGTACCTTGAGCTTGGCCGGATACAAAAGCATATATTGAAGCTTCATTTCCCGGAGTTTTTGTTTAACTCCCAAGTAGGATTTTCTCTGTTCCTGTACTTGCTGAGTGTAGTCCGGGTAGATTGATACGCGACTGTTCTCGATCATAAGGGATTCCGCCTCCCTCGCAGCCCTCAGGATACAGTCACGATACTTATAGTTCAGGATCTTTGCTATGAGGGCCCTGGGAGCCTCGCCAGGACGTGGAGGGGGCACAAGGGCTCTATGCGCCCGTTCCACGATGAAGACGCTGGACAGGCCAGTTGGGCACAGATGCGTACGGATCCAAGTTTCCAGGAAACGTTCAGGATTCCTCTCCTCCAATCGTTCCGGCACTCCAAGGACCCGTATGTTGCTCCTACGGGCCCTCCCCTCTGCATCTTCTGCACGTCTCTCCAAAGCGCGGGTGGTAGATGTGAGCTGGGCGACTGACTTCCGTAAGGAAGCGACTTCTCCCTGTAATTGTGTGATATTGCCCTCCGCGTCCGATACCTTATCTGCCACCCTGCGGAGGTCGGTCCGCAATAAGTTAACATCAATGGAGACCGTCTCTATCTGATGCTCCAGGGCAGAGTGGGAGCCCTGAATGGCCTTAAGGATGTCTGCTCTAGAAGGTTCCGCAGTATTCTCCCCACCGTCGTCAGGTCCCGTCTGCCGTGTAATCCTCTGCGGCTGCAGGCGTGGAGTAGTATACTGCACAATTGTATTGGGCTGGGAGGCCTTCGAGGAACGGTCTTTACTTGTCGTCATGATTATATGTTCCGCTCCTATCAAGCGCGTTCTACTGCAGCCTCACCGGTCGTCACTGGTCATGCAGGAGTTAGACCGTCAGGCCCAGGCCAAGGTCAGCAGGCGCAGCGAGGCCACAGCAATGTCCACGGTCAACCCAGTGTAGGCAGCATTCAGGGCAGACCAGGCGATCTAGTAGCCATAACCGAATGGAGGCCACGTGCAGGCGTTACCCCCTCAAATCCCAAAGTGTAGAGAGGGGCAATGTTCAGGACCAAGTAGTAGGACAGCTGGATCAGGAGGCACGCTCACCCGTGTCCCACCTAGATCATTCCAGTCCCAGACAACAGTAACTCAGTGCAGAGGCCTCAGCGGGCACCCCCCCAGGAGGTCGCAGGGCCGCTGCGTGGGTAGCGGCAGCGGCGCGCCCCACCACGCGTCTCCTCTATCCTCAGTGCAATCCGCCAGGCGAGTGTCAAAATGGCGGCCGGGGGAGGGGCGCAATGGAGCCCCAAAGCGCCTCTCTGCAGGACCCCCCAGCGATCAAATTATCAATAAGGAGATGCCGTCCACTGTCTGAGGGGGGGGGGGAGGCAAAGTCCCAGCTCTCACGGGGGGTAACGGCGGGACCGGGGCGGTCGGCCGCCCAACAGTTCGTGAGCCGCTCCACAGTCAGCGCGCCCAGGGGGACCCGGGGCAATGGTACTCACGCACTCCGCCGGTGAGGAAAGAGCCTCCGGAGATCCAGCAAGCCACCCTCGGTAGCGCCAGCAGCTGGGGCGGTGCACCACCGTCAAATCAGAGCGCGAGATGGGCGGCCCTCGGATCCCGTCTCCACGGTCCCCGCGGAGCCTCCCATCCGCTCCTCACGCCACCACACGGCCACAGCGGCAGCCGCAAATCAAGCGCCGGGGTCCACCAATGAGTCGCTCCGGCCAGAGCTCGCAGCACTGCAGTCCCAGGCGATCCGCCAGCAGCTCAGTCCCGCGACCTAGGCCCAGGCCGCGGTGTCGCATGAATCAGCGCGTCCCCGCCGCCACCGGCAGTGTCGTTTCCCCCTCACATGGACGTGCGAGGGACCGCTCCTACAAAACCAGAGGTACCGGCTGGGTCGGTAAGACTTCGGGCACTGAAATCGGGCAAGTGAACAGCCCGGGCAGGAGATTAAAACAGGATTCAGTGGGTCTTCGGGACGGAGCTGGAGGAGCTCACGTCCTGTCGGCCATAGTGCTTGGCCACGCCCCAACTTTTCATAAATTATTAATAATATTTTAAATTATAATTAATTATGTAAAATGTTTCAGTATTATAATTCTACACAGACATTTTAGATGTGTGTTGTTGTGTAGTTTGTAGAGGTATAGGGTAGAAAGTTATTTAGGTAATAACAAATTTAAAAATAGTTACATATTTTTTTTAAAATATGTTATTTGTTATTTTGTGTGTTACTTGTGTTGTGTTTTTCAATTCGAAATAACATTGGCCCTTATTACGATATCAGGCGGAAGACAATCCGACAGCACATCGGAGGCTTTCTGCCGGACATCATAGGTTTCCATCTGACTGCCGTATTATGATACTGGCGATCTGAGGGAAACCCATTGGGGAATTTCGCTCTGCTTCTGACAAGCTCACTGAGCCCGTCAGGGCGGTGGGTGGAATTGTAATCCCAAAATGACAGCGGAGCCAGCATCTCAACTGCCTTTGGGATTACGGTGTTGCTTTCCGCCTGTCCTTTCATGGCGTTTCACACACCATAAAAAGGCAGGCGGAAAGTGATTTTGGGGGCCGCAAGCAGGGCTCCCTTTCCCTCTTGCCCTCCTCCATGAGGCCTTGGGGGCACCTGTAATGCCCCCTAAATGTTCCTGCACCATGGTGCCTGCTACATGATGCAGGGATGTTTGAAAACATGCTTTTTTATATAGCAGCTTGTGCTGTGCCCTTTTGCGGCCACCACACAAGCTGCGATACAAAAATGGAAATTTCTGACCGCCCGTAGGGTGGTATCATCCTAATACTGCAAGTGGAACCGCTCACTAATAGTTGGGCGGTAACATTGTGGTTCTGAAAAATATGGATCCGTAATGGTACTGGACTCGAGAATAAAAACTTCGTCGAAATAGGACGAATTTGGTATCAAAAGACCGAGAATGACGAGTACATCAAGTACATGTATTTTCGGCATATTCGAGTGACGATTTCACCTCGAAATCGTCATTTGCCTTCTGAACCCTTAGCTGCATGTTGCCCTCTACATAGGCCTTAATCCAGTCGAATTTGATTCCACAAGGACACATACTCCTTGATCGACTCCTTCCTGACCCCAGTACAAGTTAGAACCATTGCCCCAGGCCGAACTCGTTAGGTCAGTTCCCTCCCAGTGGCCGAGCAAGATAGTATCTAGGCCCAACCGGCCATAAAGCCATTTCAGCATGCACACCTGCCATATCTCGCTCACATCTTTCTCCACTCCTTTTCCTCACTTATTTTATGGTGGGGAGGTGACCATTTTTATTAGGGGTCCATCGATATCTGATGAAATGTTGGGCCTTGCCGGATGATTTGTTATGGGCAGCACAACGTGAAATATGTACATGTCATCATGACTCCGCTTTTCTTTTGTAATCAGTAACCATAAATGAAATACCACGAACCCAAGGAATGTTTTGCCAAAGGGTGAATATTGTGTATAAGAAGAGAAGCCTAACTTTGTGAAAGTGTGCAGTCTCCTGAATATACTGGTATTGTACTTCTAGGACCCTGTCACCTTGGTTGCAGCCAATAAAAGAATCTTTGACTTCACCTGGAAGACTCTGAAGTTTCTGTAGGTCTGACTCAGGAGAACCCGAGGTCTCTGGTGTGTTGATCCCCTGGCACCGCTGGGTTACCGGTTCTGTGCCGGTTCTTAAAAACCCAGTACCTCATTTGGCGCCCAGCGTTGGAGCGATTCCAGTGGTACCAATCAGCCTGAAGATCGTGAGGAGCTTCGTGTGAAAATTCCGGAGGAGGGCCCACCACCTCATCGACCCCTGAATGTCGACGTGGTCCGAAGGTCTTTACTACGAGGTTCCCCGCTTCCCGACGGCTACAAGGACTGCTGCCCTGGCTATCGCCCTGATGTTGGACCCTAGAAATTTTCGGGAGAGCGAAACGCTGAGACGAGTCTTCTGGTGAAGCCATCGATATTTTTCAGTTAAGTATAAGTGGAGCGTCTCCTAGTCCTTAGTTGGACTTACTTTGTGGTATCTTGGAGATACATAAAGGTTTTTATTGGTACTTGCAAGCACCATAACCGAAGGACTCGTGTATTCACGAGAAATATCGTAATCGATAAATCCTTTGAAGTTTTGGAACTAGACTAAAGAGCAAGGATGCCTAGTCTTAGACTCGGAAATTGGTTTTGTCTTAGTAATAATAAAAAGGACTCCCGATTGGAGGACTCGTGTCCGGTTCCTCCAGTTGGAACTCCGACTTACGAGCTATACGTTAAACATGGGGTAGGCCCCATCGTTTACAACGAGGTATGGATTAAATACACTAGGAAAGATGGTGTTTTAAAATGGCCCCAATATGGTAGCTTTGATTCTGAAATCTTAGACAACCTTGAAGTTAAACTCTTCAAAAAGAAAGCCCGGCCGAGGATGTTTGACTCTTTCCGCCTATGGCGCAAAGAAGCCAAACAAAAAGAAATTAAATTAGCTAAGAGAAATAAGAGAGAAGGGGGACTTTCAGTAATGCAAG
The DNA here is from genome assembly GCF_964261635.1 of Lissotriton helveticus. NCBI lineage: Eukaryota > Metazoa > Chordata > Amphibia > Caudata > Salamandridae > Lissotriton > Lissotriton helveticus. The sequence goes on from NC_136073.1 coordinate 759,721,130, forward strand.
CTGCCGTGCAGTTTAAAGATAATGAGGAAAAGCAGATAAATGAGCAATTGCACAGGCAACGTAAAATGGCAATAGATAAGTGTTATCCAGTTTTGCCGTCTCTTCAGCAAGGGACAGCAAAAGAGCGTGAAAAAGACCAATTAATGTCGCAATTGTTAACTTCGCCACCGCCCTATGCGCAGAACGCTACAGCACCCCCGCAACCTTTAGTTGCACAAGCTGCGCCTCTGGCTCTTCCACAGCACCCACCAGCTGTTCTTCAGCTGGCTCCTACTTCTTCGGTGCAGCCTCCTTCAGGCCCACCGACAACTTCTGTTTCTCCTGTGTTTTCTACGATTTTGCCTAGTACCACATCTTTTATTCCCCATACCTCTTCTGCCATCTCTACCCCCGCTTTATCTCACCCCGTTTTTTCATCTGTGTGTCCTTCCGTTTCACCTTCCCTTCGGCAGAAAATGGCCAGCACTGTTACTAATCTTCTTTTACCCCTTTTTGGGTCGCCTGCTACGACCCCTAACATAGGACGAAGACAGTTGCGAAGTCAACTGCCTGATTATCAAGAGAGGGATTCCCTGAATAATTTAGCTCGGAAATGGGTCATGGACACTGCAAAATATGATTTACAGTCTGTCATGGAAGTCTTCCATCAATGGGAAACAGCGACACAGAGATATGTGTTCGAACAAATGTGTGTCTTTCTTGGCGAGGATTTAGAAGACAATGATCAAGAATGCATCCCGCAAGAGATGTGTCGGGTACGATTTAAGTTTGGAGAGGGAATGATTGTAGGTCCCGATGTAGAAAAAGCAGTTGAAATGCTATTATCATATCGAAGTAAGGGAAGTAGTTCTGGGTCACCATCGGAATCCAGTGCATCTAGTAGGAAAAAGGCACGACAATACCCTATGAGAGAAGTTCCCCCACAGTGGAGAGAGGGTGACGCGACAGCTGTCCCACCTGTCCTGCCCCACTTTCACCGAGTATGGGTACATGTTCCATGGAAGCGAGCTGAAGTTTTAGCACTCAAACAAACACTACCAGATCCGCGTAAAAATCCTGCAGGGTACTATAAAGAATTGTCGCAAACTGCTGGGTCATGTATAATGAATTTGGCCGATATCGATATGTTATTCGGGAACGTTGTTCCACAGCCCTTATGGGGAAAAATTCGTCATGTAGATCATGACCAGGAATTAGGTGACACATGGGCTAATATTACTACTGCAGACGCACGACAAGTTGATGGTGCCAAGCCTGAGCCCCTGATAGCGGAACTACCTGGTAGAATAGTAGATTACATGAAAACGATAATGCCTGCAATACGCGTAAATTGGGATAAGTTATCTGCATGCAAGCAAAAGAAAGAAGAAACTGTTTCAGATTTCTTCACCAGATTTGAAGAAACATTCATTGACCACAGCGGTCAAGATATGACCACAGAAGGTGGTCAGAGATTGTTTGTCGATAAATTTGTGCACAATCTACTTCCAGACTTGTGTAGGAAATTGAAAGATTCAGAAAGTTCTTGGGCAGTCTCATCTTCAGCCCAGATATTAGCTACCGCACAGTACTACGAGAATAGAGACAAGGATGAGAAAGATAAAGTAGAGAAGAAAGCTAGAGAACTCAAAACGAAGGTTTTGCTACAGCAAGCCTATCCGCCACGTGGTGGTGGTAATAACAATAATAATGGTCCGAATCACTACCAGAACACTTTTCAGCAGCCTCAGAGAAACTTGCAGAGATTCGATTACAATCAAAACCGCATAGGTCCCAATCAGTGTTTATACTGCAAAGAAGAGGGTCATTACAAATATGACTGTCCTGCCCTGCCACAACGAACACATGGATTTTCTGGTGTAAGAGGTCGCGGTAGTCAGCAAGCGCCTAGAGGTAGAGGGCGTGGAAACGCGCCTCAGGACGCACGTCCCCTTCCGCCACAAAACTCTATGAACAGGTTTGACCAGCAAAATAACGTATCTGACAGGACAGCTCAATACTACGTTGATGAGTATTACACAGAAAATGAGCAGTGGGAGAATAATGATTGCTAGGACAGCCTTAGACAAGGAGAGGGAGTCGTTTCAGTTCCAGTAGATCAGAGTGGACCTTACGTTGAGGTGATTACATCGGGTGTGTCAGAACCTTTTCTGTTGGATACTGGTGCTACAAAGAGTTCTATTATGCACTCCAAACTCCCTGGCGCACCTTTGTCTGGCGAAATGAACGTTTCCGTAGGTTTTTCTGGCGCCCCGGTTAGAAATCCGATTTCTGACCCTTTATCTCTTTCTGTTGGTCCTTGTGAATTCGAAGCACCCCTTATTTTGACAACAGGTTGTGGTGAAAATTTGCTAGGATTAGATTTGCTAAAAAGATTGTATGCGACTTTGTACTGTTCTCCTTCAGGAGTACAACTGACTTTAGGTAAGAAAGTGGTTTCTCCCATATATTTGTCGAGAAATACGCTCCCAGCAGAATTGGCACTCCTTCCGGATATTCTTTGGGCTACTGGTCCGAATGATGTAGGTCTTTTAGAAATTCCACCATATGTTGTAACATTGAAGCCGAATGTCAAAATGCCACGAATTCCCCAATACAGAATATCCAATGAAGGCGAAAAAGCTTTGCTAGCGATTGTTTACGAGTTAATTGAGAAAGACGTAATTGAAGAAACACGAGGCAATGTCTGCAATAGTCCTGTTCTGCCTGTTTTAAAACGAACTGACCCTTCTCAGCCACCTGTGTATAGATTTGTGATCGATCTTAGGGAAGTAAATAAGATAGTGGTGCCACAATTCCCAGTTGTCCCCGACATTACAACATTATTGACTATGATTCCAGCATCCGCATCCTGGTTTTCGGTGATTGACCTGAAGAACGCTTTCTTCAGTATCCCGATTGCTGAGGAAGGCAGGGATATTTTTTCCTTTAGTTTAGGTGGTCACAGTTTCTGCTTTAAACGCGCTCCTCAAGGCTACTGTGAAAGCCCCTCAATATACAGTCAAGCTCTGAAAAGTCAGCTTGACACAATGGTTTTGCCCAAAGGTTCCACTCTCGTACAGTACGTGGACGATTTGCTCATCGCTGCGGATACTGAGAAAATATGTAAAATGGCCACGTTGGAATTACTGCGTCATCTATGTGATCTACATCACAAGGTGTCACTTTCCAAGCTTCAATATTGCCGACAAGAAGTGACCTACTTAGGTCATCTCTTATCGAAGGAGGGAAGGAAACTGACCCCAGAAAGAATTCAGGCAATAGCTAAATTAAATGTGCCAAGAACGCAGAGAGAAGTACGCACTTTCTTGGGCATTACATCATACTGTAGACAGTGGATTCCAAATTTTTCGTTATTAGCCAAACCCTTATTGGCACTAACGTGTACAAATACACCCAATCCCATTCCTTGGTCTGAAGAGTGTCAGAAAAGTTTTCTCGAATTACGCACAGCATTATGTTCGGCCCCTGTATTAGGTAACCCCAACTACAGTAAACCTTTCACATTATATGTCCACGAGAAGGAGGGCTGTGCATTGTCTGTGCTGACTCAGTTATACGGAGATAAACAGCGGCCATGCGCCTATTTTTCTTCAACTTTGGATCCGGTAGCACGAGCATTACCGAGTTGTCTAAGGGCCACAGCAGCAGCAGCTGTTTCTATTCGACAGTCTGCAGGTCTAGTAATGAATAATACACTAATCGTGATGGTCCCGCATGCAGTAGACACATTGTTAAATAGGACCAAGACACAGCATTTAACTAGTGCTCGACTGTCCAGTTATGAATTGACGCTACTAGCGAGCCATGTGCACATCAAAAGGTGCAGTACCTTGAACATAGCCACATTGTTACCAATTACTGAGGAATCGGATGCTTCAGAACAGCACGATTGTTTCCTCAGAACGGAGGAAGAGACGAAAGGGAGAGTTGATCTATTCGATACTCCTCTCGCTGAATGTGATGGTACATTATGGGTGGATGGTTCCTGCTTTAAACTCCCAAATGGTAACGTGACTACAGCATATGCTGTCACGACTTTGCACACAATCGTTGAAACTGCGCGAATACCACATGGTTCAGCTCAAGCCGCTGAACTCGTGGCATTAACGAGAGCATGTGTGTTATCAAAAGGAATGAAAGTGACTGTCTATACCGACAGTCAGTATGCTTTTGGAGTGGATCACAGTTTTGGACGATTGTGGAGAGAACGTGGGTTCCTGACTTCGCATGGATCTAAGATTCAGCATGGTCAGTTGGTGAATGAGCTTCTTGAATCACTGACGTTGCCCCTGAAAGTAGCGATCGTAAAGTGTAGTGCACACAAGAAAGTGATTGATGATGTTGGTCGTGGAAATGCATTTGCTGATGAAACTGCTAAGGAGACGGCAAAGAATGTAATGAGCCGAATGTATGTTGCGAGCCCAGAAAGATGGACTGGTGATGTTGGAATATGTGAAGACACGATAGAAAGTGTGAAGTCCATCCAAGCTGAGGCCACGGAGAAAGAGTTAAGCATGTGGAGAGAAAGTACAGGGAGAATGGATGCAAATGGTTGTTGGATTGAATCGACAGAGCAACAGAGATGGTTGTTACCCGATGCATATGTGCCTGCAGTGGTTACAATGGCTCATGGGATGGCCCATATCAGTGCGAAAGGGATTTGCGACTCGTTGGCCCCAGTGTGGAAGAATTCAGGGATTCCCAAGTGTGCAGAGAATGTTGTCAAGAATTGCATGGTATGTCTGAAGCACAATCCTGGTAGGGGAACCCCAACTCCAGCTGGTCATTTTGCACCTCCTACGTATCCGTTCGAGGTTTTGCAGCTAGATTTCATACACATGGAGAGGTGCAACAACTTAAAATATGTGCTCGTGGTTGTTTGTGCCTTCTCAAGATGGGTAGAAGCCTATCCCCTAAGGGACAATACTGCCTTGTCCACAGCGAAAGCCCTTGTGAAAGAGTTCTTCCCCAGATTCGGAATGCCTAGAATGGTCTGGTCGGACAACGGAAGTGAATTTGTGGGTTGTGTGATGAAACGAGTGTGTGAAGGGCTAGGCATTAGGCAGAAGTTCCACGCTGCAAATCACCCCCAATCAGCTGGATTAGTGGAATGTTACAATGGCACGCTTAAACTTAAATTGGCCAAAATCCAAGCGAGCACGGGTCTTAAATGGCCCGACGCTCTACCCTTAGCACTCCTATCCACCAGAATGACTGTGCATTCGCGAATGAAACTCAGCCCCTATGAAATAATCTTTGGTCGGCCAGCCAACATATGGGGAGTGCCTAGGCCCACGAAGTTTAGCGAGCTGCAACACCCCATTTTGCTTGACTATTTGTATGAATTGACGGCTAAATTGCGTGTTTTATATCAACAGGTCCACAACACCTTGCCCCCGGTTTCTGAGACACCAGGTCACTCCATTGACCCTGGTTCCTGGGTGTTGGTCAAGAACTTCCGAAGAACGAGAAACGACCAGCCCAGACGGACCGGGCCTCACCTCGTCCTCCTGTCTACAAGGTCGACCGTTAAAGTGGAGTGGAAGGCCAATTGGGTCCACGGGATCCATTGTAAGAAGATACCCTTCCCTCTGCCACATGACCAATGGGTCCGGACAGGAGGCACTGACTCAGAGCGCACAACTGATGAACGTGTAAAAGAAGCTAAACGTGATTGTGACAGTGAGAAAATTTTTCAAGAAACTACGCCGCCATCAGAACAATTGAACTCTGTGGAACCTGAACTACTATTCCTGGACCAGACAGTACCCGGGAAAAGACGCTATAATTTACGACCAAGAAAAACAGACTAAAAGTAAAAGTGATTTTTATGATCGAAGAGAAAAACCTGTGGACTAATAAAAAATATTCTTTTTCCCCCCAAATCCTATTTTTGAAAGTGCAGATTCTCCCATCTAGGTAACTTGCTTATTTTTGTTTTTTTCCGAACCGCCATCCGGGTTCCGCTGCTAGGGTCGCGGTTGATTAAAGACTTTTGGGTGCAGCTGTCGACAATAGGTCGCTGGTTCCAGTTGGTCCAAGGGAGCCACCCTAGACTGACGGAAGCATCCTTTAGCAGAAACAACCTACCGCCGCGGGCAGCACCTTAGAGAGGATGGAGTTTCCTGATGTGGAGAGAACTGCCAAACAAATGAACTTTAAGCAGAGACTTTTGAAAACAATGAGAAAGACATTTTTTATAATAATGTGTATTTTTATGCTATTTAGCGTAATGGTGTTTTTAATAAGCTATGTTCTATTCTCTTTTCATGTGACATTCACGCCTACTACATCACCCATACCTCCCCCTACTGTTTCCTCTCATTCTTTCCACCCTTTGCCTAACCACGAATCAAATAGGAGATTAGAGTTCATTAATAACTCCTTCGTTCAGCTATTACACCAACACCAACTTGTAATGAACACAACCAACTGTTGGGTGTGTGGTCTCATGCCCCACACCACGGATAGAGGTATCCCCTATTTGGTCCTGCCATTTAGTCACAATGGGTCAGTATGGGCATATAGGACAATGTTCATATATGCACGAGAAATCCAACCCCTACGTTCTGTAAAAGACAACCTCAAGACTAGCGCCCTAGTGAAGGGTATAGTTGACATGATCAAGGAAGTGACTTCTTACGAAGATACCCCGGATGATGAGATACTTGCATATGTAGGTTGGAATGTGACCGGATATGGCACTACATTAAGTGAGAAACAGCAAGCCAAGAGATCGTCCCCTATCTGGATCGTACCCCATCAAGGTCACCTGTGTCTGCAAGGTATTGGTAGGAATCCCAGAGCTCAGCTAGGGAAGAGTGTCTGCACAGAAACGTACGTTTTTGGATCTCAGACTTCCCCTGCCTTTTTAGCCGCTAAGGGTACTTATTTCATCTGCCACGATAGAGCCTATACATGGTTGCCCCCTGACTTCTCGGGCTCATGTTTTGTTTCATTCCTGTTACCTCCCACCTACACAGCAGCGGCGGATTACCATCGGACAAGGGTAGTTAGAGGTGTTTTGAGTAAAGAAGACACTGCAGGTCAAGAATTTGGTGACTTTGCAATGGGTGTTCTGCCGTTCTGGGGAGCCATGGTTAACAGCAGAAACATAAGGCAATTAACAAGGGTAGTTGAATCCACCGTGATTGAAACTGCTGGTGCCCTTAGTAACCTGACTGCTGAGCTCCAGTCGGATCGACTGATGACCCTTCAGAACCGGGTCGCTTTGGATGTAATACTGGCGGACCGAGGTGGAGTATGCAAATTGATCCAGTCCAGTTGTTGCATTTTTATTCCAGATAATGCTCCAACAGTGTACGGGGCCATCTCCAAACTACATAAGATTTCCGACTCTATTCATGTGGATAAAGGAGATTGGTCATTAATGGGATGGTTCTGGGGACTGATATCTGCCTGGGGATGGAAAATTCTGATGGTCATTGGGATGGTCTTAGCCATTCTTTTCCTGTTCTGTCTATGTATACAGTGTGCTCCTGCAATATGTGGCCTCTGTGCTACATCATGTGTAAGGAAGCCTGTGTCAAGACATGAACTCAGCACTAGAATGATGTTGCAGCAACATCTCAATGACTTTAGGAATATAGATCTGGACTCAGATTAACATGAGGATAGATTAATTGCCTATGTAAGGGCAAAAGGAGGGTCTGTGGTTCTGAAAAATATGGATCCGTAATGGTACTGGACTCGAGAATAAAAACTTCGTCGAAATAGGACGAATTTGGTATCAAAAGACCGAGAATGACGAGTACATCAAGTACATGTATTTTCGGCATATTCGAGTGACGATTTCACCTCGAAATCGTCATTTGCCTTCTGAACCCTTAGCTGCATGTTGCCCTCTACATAGGCCTTAATCCAGTCGAATTTGATTCCACAAGGACACATACTCCTTGATCGACTCCTTCCTGACCCCAGTACAAGTTAGAACCATTGCCCCAGGCCGAACTCGTTAGGTCAGTTCCCTCCCAGTGGCCGAGCAAGATAGTATCTAGGCCCAACCGGCCATAAAGCCATTTCAGCATGCACACCTGCCATATCTCGCTCACATCTTTCTCCACTCCTTTTCCTCACTTATTTTATGGTGGGGAGGTGACCATTTTTATTAGGGGTCCATCGATATCTGATGAAATGTTGGGCCTTGCCGGATGATTTGTTATGGGCAGCACGACGTGAAATATGTACATGTCATCATGACTCCGCTTTTCTTTTGTAATCAGTAACCATAAATGAAATACCACGAACCCAAGGAATGTTTTGCCAAAGGGTGAATATTGTGTATAAGAAGAGAAGCCTAACTTTGTGAAAGTGTGCAGTCTCCTGAATATACTGGTATTGTACTTCTAGGACCCTGTCACCTTGGTTGCAGCCAATAAACGAATCTTTGACTTCACCTGGAAGACTCTGAAGTTTCTGTAGGTCTGACTCAGGAGAACCCGAGGTCTCTGGTGTGTTGATCCCCTGGCACCGCTGGGTTACCGGTTCTGTGCCGGTTCTTAAAAACCCAGTACCTCAACATTCCCACAATGGTGTCTGTCGCGATGCTCGTCCGACTGACATCATAATAGGGTCCATTGTATCTATCGGTTGTTATTATTTTGAGAATATATTTTGGTATTTTAATTATAATAATATTTGTATTATATTATGATATGTGTTAAACATTGTAATAAATATATGTACTTTGTTCATTTTTTTAAATAAATTATATACAGGCTTTTATATTAAATATTTATATTTGTTGTTATTGGTATCATTTTGAAAATATTTAATTTTCTTGAAGTGAATTAGCCTGTTTCTAATGTTGCACAGAGTGCAGCGGGAATAGTAAATGTTACCCCTCCACAATCCAACACTTTCCCTACTGTTGCACTGACTGGAGTAAGAGTAGTACATTTTAGCCCTCCACAATCTAACACTTTCCTCATTGTTGTACTGACTGAAATGAGAAATGTAAATGTTACCCCTCTACAATCCAGAACTTTCCCTTGTGATGCACTGACTAGAGTGGGAATAGTAAATTTTACACCTCCTCAATCCAACACTTTCCCTATTATTGTACTGAGTGGAGCGGGAATAGTAAATTCTACCCCTCCACAATCTAACACTTTCCCTTCTGTTGCAGTGACTGGAGTGGGAATAGTACATCTTACTGCTCCCCAATCCAACTCTTTCCCTACTCTTGTACTGACTGGAGGGGGAATAGTACATTTTACCCCTCCACAGTGGAGTGGGAAAAGTACATTTTATCCCTCAGCAATCCAACACTTTCCTTACTGTTACACTGACTGGAGTGGGAATAGTAATGTTACCCCTCTGCAATCCAACACTTTCCCTACTGTTGCACTGAGTGGAGCGAGAATAGTACATTTACCTCTCCGCAATCCAACACTTTCCCTACTTTTGCACTGACTGGAGTTGGAATAGTAAATTTTACCCCTCCGCAATCCAGCACTTTCTCTACTCTTGCACTGACTGGAGTGGGAATCGTATATTTTACCCCTCTGTAATCCAACACTTACACTACTGTTGCACTGGCTCGAGTAGAAATAGTACATTTTATCCCTCCGCAATCCAACACTATCCCTACTGCTGTACTGACTAGAGTGGGAATTGTACATTTTGCCCCTCTGCACTCCAACACATTCCCTACTGTTGCACTGACTAGAGTGGGAATAGTAAATTTTACCCATCTGCAATCCAACACTTTTCCTATTGTTGTACTGACTGGGGTGGGATCAGTACATTTTACCCATCCGCAATCCAACACTTTCCCTACTCTTGCACTGACTGGAGTGGGAATAGTAATTACATCTCTCTGTAATCTAACACTTAAGCTACTGTTGCACTGACTGGAGTGGAAATAGTACATTTTATCCCTCTGCAATACAACACTTTCCCTACAGTTGCACTAAGTAGAGTAGGAATAGTAAATGTTACCTGTCCGCAATCCAACACTTCCCTATTGTTGTACTGACTGGGGTGGAAATTGTAAATGTTACCCCTCTGCAATCCAAAGCTTTCTCTACTGTTGCACTGACTGGAGTGGGAATAGTGATTTTACCCCTCTGCAATCCAACACTTTCTCTACTGTTGCATTTATTGGAGTGTGAATAGTAAATGTTACCCCTCCGCAATTCAACACTTTCCTAATGTTGCACTGAGTAAAGCGAGAATAGTAAATTTTACCCCTCCGCAATCCAATATTTCCCCTACTCTTGCACTGACTGGAGTTGGAAAAGTACATTTTCCCCCTCCGCAATCAAACACTTTCCCTACTGTTGCACTGAGTAAAGTGGTAATAGTAAATGTTACCCCTCTGCAATCCAACACTTTCCATACTGTTTTATTGACTGGAGTGGGAATAGCACATTTTAACTCCCAGCAGTACAACAATTTCCCTACTACTGCACTGACTGGAGTGGGAGTAGTAACTTTTACCTCTTTGCAATCCAAGGCTTTCCCTACTGTTGCACTAAGTGGAGTGGGAATAGTAAATGTTACCCCTCCTGAGTCTAACGTTTGCCGTACTGTTGCATAAATTGGAGTGCAAATGTATGTGTATTATTTGTAGAATGTTATAGTTTAGGTTATATTCTTAACATTTATATTATTATTTTTTGTGTGTATAAAATTATAATATTTATAATGATTAATGTCGTTAGTATGTAATATATTTGCAGTAAATTGTAATTGTTTATGTTGTTGACCTTTTTTATTTGTAATTAAATTGATATTGGGTTTTTTCCCGGTATATACACATATATATATATATATATATATATATATATATATATATATATATATATATATATATATATATATATATATATATATATATATATATATATAGATATATATATATATATATTCACTGAAAAAATATATAGTTAGGAATTAGCATTTAAAAAACCTTGAAAATTCACTGAAAAAACCATAGGTTATAGACCATATATAGTTAGGAATTAGCATTTAAAAAACCTTATTTTACTCACACAAAACCATTGAAATTCCATATATAGTTAGTTGCACTAACTATATATCGCGCACCCGCAATCCACTGCTGATGATGTCACATATTACATCATTCATGACATGGTCAGTGACATCACTGATGACATCACTGATGACATCTCAAATGACATCACTGATGACATCACTGATGACATCTCATTTGACATCATTCTTGTGCTAATACGATAAACCTCTTCAGACTCTAATAAAACATTTTATTAAATAACTATTTACATAACTATTTTATACTTTTTGTTGCCCGATCCGGCTAGCTCAATCGATCGAGCATGAAACTCATGCACTCTGATAGTTCAAAGTTTTGAGGAGTGCTTGTAACACTGTCTGAAGCCTATTTGCACTTGCTACAGCTTCACTATTCTCAATGTAAGTGGGGGCTGTTTGAGGACGTGACTGCATTTGAAAACAATGTGATGCGGTGCCACCCTGAACCGCTTGACGGAGGCCCCCGAGGGACGGTGTGATGGCGCGGACTCGGAGGGGGCGCTTGGCTCCGGCCCCCTCCCCAAGTCGTGTTGCCCTGGTGTGGCCTGAGATCGCCCCCGACATAGGTGGCCGGCTCCCGGGGTCAAGCGGAACTTTTTGCCTTTTGGTGACTCTTCCATTCTTGACCTTGTCCCACAATCCGTTTGACCTGAAGACACGCTGTAGTGGGGCGCCCCTTTACCGTTTCAGTTGCCATTCCGCCCGCTTTTGCTACACTGTGCCTCTTCCGCTATTCAGCTGTTTACCGCCCGCTCTTGCGACTACAGCGTCATGTAGTTGAGTTGCTCCCGCTCTTGCGGTGCAGCGATAGGCGGCTGCCACAGGACTCTCAAAATGGCGGCCGGCTCTTCAGATTTGGGCGTGGTCCACTAAAATGGCCCTGCGACACCTTGGAACTCGGCGCTTGTCTGCTAGAGCTTGGGCTCCATTCTTGAAAGCGTCCCCTAAGCCTTGAAGATTCTACAAAAGTCTTGGGGGCCCCCGACTCCCGCAGGCTTCTGGTGGGGAGCGGCTGCCATGATTGCTCGTGGAATGGCCACGACGGAGCTACGAGATGGTGGTGCTCTCATGCTGACGCCAGCTTCAGTCTGAAACATCCAGAAACACTGTAGACTACCAATTCGATCAGTTCCGGTAGCGCCCCAACGTGACCCGGTAGAGAAGAACTTGCCCTCCCCTCTTTGACTGATGGTTCTTGTTGCCTGTCCCTTCTGTTGTCATTTAACAGAACTATTTAGCCTGCTGAAAGGGGTTGTGTTCCGACCGCTGGTTGGTGGAGACATTTTGACTATATTCTGGACCTGCGTTGTCGCGTAATGCGTCATATGACGCGCCGCGTTAACGCATCCGGAAGTGCTCCGGTGCGCGAAGCGCAGCTTCCCGGAAGCGATCCGGGGCGCGGCGCGCAGCGCGTAACGTAAGCATAACAGGTCATGTGACTTGTTAATAAAACTTTTCACTGGTTCATTTTACTTTTCTTATTCTAATGATGAAAGGCTTGGTCATATGACCTAAAAATTACGCTTTTTATTACTTTCGAACATTATTTTTTCTTAAACATATGTTATAATGTTCCAGGCTGATGTACTTTCCCGGAAAATTTACAACTGTCCTGCAAGTAAAATATATTCCTTTTTCGAGAAAAAGGGCATTTCTTCGTCCCATGACGGAGCCGTTGAGCAAAAGAGGCTCGGCCTGCTGTCTTAGTCGCCGATACGCCTGAATATCAGATTCTTATCGATCACTTTATGTTGCAGGAGTAGAAAACACAACAGCCCTTGACCATTTATCTTTACTGCGTTCCTGCGTATTATACCTTTTACCCTTCATGTAATTGGACTGCTTTATTTCACTTGCCTTTTACTGATTCTAAAACAGTGACTATTATTAAAAACTTTACCAATGTAAATACTACTACCATGTTTTCTTTTAAAAACCTTTATTGTGAAAATGTCAGTATACAAATACGGGCCTATAACCACGTGGGCCGGCCACGGAGCAAACTGTAATCGTATATGATGAGTAGACATTTACACTGTAGAGGAACGTAACGGGCGGGCCATTAGGTTGCAAGAACTAAGGTGTCTAACAGTTGCGGAATCGGTGGACGTACATTTTATAATTAAAATACGACAGGGCCAGTTACAATAAAATTATCTAGATATACATTTGCGGGCAAGTACCATGGGTGACGTTAATTCGAACTTTCAATAGTACAGTAATCAATAACACATCAGAACTTAATATCAATAGGGATGTCGAAATATTCAATCAATTCTCGTCCCCGCCCGCCATGTGCTTCAAAACTGCATACGTATCTCGTGATATCAAGTTTCTGCAACCAGTACACAACAAGGAGTTACGAGTCCCATTTATTCCGGCGCCATTTTGGGCGAGGACGGGCAGGTCCAGGATATAGTCAAAATGTCTCCACCAACCATCGACTATGATGATGTTCATATGCTGTATTTATTAGAGTAACACTCATCTGTCCACATGAAATTAATTTGCCACAATCTAAACATGTCATTTTAATCTTTCCAAAGTTCTTCTAAATATTTGGGACCGTTTCCCTTGCCTTTGATGCTGTCAGTGCCACTTCTTTGGTGAATATACTGGCAGGTCGGGGGTTCTCCTCCAAATCTCTCTTTTGTGCAGCACTATAATTAATCGGTGCCCCCTCTCCATATGACGATGCATGGTATAGTTACCATAACTATATTTTTTTTCGGTTCCTCTGGAGAGTACATCGTGGCAGATGAGGCAGGTAACGTACCGGGCATTTACCTTTTTTGCATGTAGAGGAAAGGAAAAAAAATTCGAGCGTCCGAGTTCTAAGGTGTCCCAGGGCCATTTTAGTGGACCAGGCCCAAATCCAAAGAACAGGCCGCCATTTTGAGAGTCCTGTTGCAGCCGCCTGTCGCTGTAGCATCAAGAGCGGCCGAAACTCAGCTGAATGGCAACTGAAACGGTAAAGGGGCGCCCCACTACAGCAGACGAGCCTCCACCTGGGGAGGCCCGTTCACGCCGCCCCCCCCCCCCTTCGGGCACCCCACGCCGTTATTCGGAGCAGCATTGTAGGATGGCCACACCAGTGCGGCAACTTGCTAGACACCACCTCGGTGCCAACCGAATCTCAGCGCCTTGTGGTGTCTTCCATTCCGAAAATATTGTTGTGCTGCCTTCGGCCTATTCGCCGCAAGTGCGCACGCAACTCAGCTGCATAGCGAGTGAAACACCAAGGGGCGCCCCACTGCAGCCGAGGAACCTTCATCTTGGGGGCGACGCACAGCATCACATTGCTTTCCAATGCAGTCAGATCCTCAAACAACCCCCACTGACTGACGTGAACTCACAGGCCAACGGAGCGCCCCACGCCGACTTTCGGAGGTAGACACCACCTCGGTGCCATCCGGATCTTGGCGCTTTGCGCTGCCTTTGGCCCTATTCGCACATCGGTCCGCTACTGACGCCACCTCACAGGCCAACGGGGCGCCCCACGCCGACTTTCAGCATTGTAGGATGGCCACACCAGTGCGGCAACTTGCTAGACACCACCTCGGTGCCATCCGGATCTTGGCGCGTTGTGCTGCCTTCGGCCTATTCGCACATCGGTCCGCTACTGACGCGAACTCACAGGCCAACGGGGCGCCCCACGCCGACTTTCAGCATTGTAGGATGGCCACACCAGTGCGACAACTTACTAGACACCACCTCGGTGCCATCCGGATCTTGGCGCGTTGTGCTGCCTTCGGCCTATTCGCACATCGGTCCGCTACTGACGCCGCCTCACGTGCCAACGGATTTTCTACGCTTTTTATACCCTATGCCGCATAACAGGTCATGTGACTTGTTTATAAAACTTTTCATTGGTTCATTTTACTTTTGGTTTCCTAATGATGGAAGGCTTGATCATATGACCTAAAAATAACACTTTTCATTGGATGAAAACTTTTTTTTTTTCCCAAACGATGAAAGCCCCACCTTGTTTCTGGATGTTTCAGACTGAAGCTGGCGTCAGCATGAAAGCAACACCATCTCGTGGCTCCGTCGTGGTCATTCCGCGAGCAATCATGGCAGCCGCTCCCCACCGGAAGCCTGCAGGAGTCGGGGGCCCCCAAGACTTTTGTAGAATCCTCAAGGCTGAGGGGACGCTTTCGAGAATGGGGTCCAAGACCTAGCAGACAAGCGTCCGATTTTCAAGGTGTCCCAGGGCCATTTCATTGGACCAGGCCCAAAAAGGAAAGAGCCTGCCGCCATTTTGAGAGTCCTGTGGCAGCCGCCTATCGCTGCACCGCAAGAGTGGGCGCAACTCAGCTGAATGGCGGATTTTGGCACAGTGTACCAAAAGCGGGCGGAATGGCAACTGAAACGGTAAAGGGGCGCACCACTACAGCAGACGAGCCTCCACCTGGGGAGGCCCGTTCACGCCGCCTCACCCCCCCCCCCCCCCGGGGCGCCCCACGCCGTTATTCGGAGCAGCATTGTAGGATACCAAAACCAGTGCGGCAACTTACTTGACATCACCTGGGTGCCATCCACTTCTCAGCGCGTTCTGCTGCCTTGGGACTATTCGCACAACAGACCGCTACTGACGAGCCACCCCCCCGGGACGCCCCACGCCGTTATTCGGAGCAGCATTGTAGGATACCCCAAACCAGTGCGGCACCCAGGCAACATCACCTGGGTGCCATCCAGAACTCAGCACGTTGTGCTGCCTTGGGACTATTCGCACAACCGACCGCTACTGACCATTGTTGCTTCTTTTTTCCTAAAAATGTTTAAATGTTTTTACTGTTTTTGTTGCGTTGTATATATTTATAAGTTATTAAAGTTTTATAATCCTACTACTTTGTTGGAGTGCTATATATTTTTAATGTGACACATAATTGTAAAAACTTTGATGTACAAAGAGGCATCCCTGGAATCTTCCGCTTCAGGCTCGGTCCCCTCCCCAATCACAATACAGGATGGTTTTCAGATAGTAGGAACGCGTGTGGTGTGACGGATCTCATCGGGTGGGGGCCTTGATCTACTGTAACTCCTTTGAAGAGGGGTGATTCTTTACAGCTGGGGCCATAAACTACATCTGCAGGGCTACCTGATAGCCTGGGACCGGCCTGGACAATCGGACACAGAGGAAGAGGAGTATCAGAGGGTGCGGTAGTGAATAGGGCGAAAGGGAGGTGTCGGGCGGGCACAGGGTGTGATTCTCAGGGAAGAGCAGCGTAGATGGGGGGAGGTTTATTGCCCATGCATAAGACAGAGAGCGGGGGTGACCAGTGCCTGGGGGAGATGCTTGCGAGGGTGGGGAGCCATGCTAAGGATCGACAGCGTGCAGAGAGTGGGTCTGGTCAAGGCATCTAAAATGGCTGCCGTGCACGACAAAAGTGTGGCATTTTAAAAAAGGCAAGATGGCGCAGACAATGTTTATCAACACTTCCTGATTTCCTTCGAATCGAACGTTAACAGACGTTATCTCTCCCACACTACCGGTCCCCCTGGGCTTTAACGCCGAGATGGTAGGGACTGCATCCCGTGGAGATAGGCCGAGACGTCACTCAGCAGAAAAAAAAGAAAAAAAAAAGTCTATAAACATACAATAAGTTAAAAGTCAATCATTCTTGTTTCTTTGTAGTACGCTCCCCAGTCCGCTTCCCGTTACGCGAACCGGGCGCACCCCACCAAAAAAACCCGATTTTTTTTTTGTTTTGCCCCGCGGAGCCCTTTTAAAGCCTCCACATCAAACCTATGGGGTCAGGGAGGATCTACTATGCCCCCTTATGGTCATTTGCCCCTTCGCTTTGGCCTCCTCTTGTCTCTCGATCCTACCGAGAGACAAGATGGCGGCCGCTCCGTACTGTTTGGAATGTTTACAGACACCGGAGAGCCAATCAGCTTCGCTTCGCAAAGCTCCGTAACGCGAAAAGTACGCGAAACGGAGCGCTACCCGGGACGCTGTCACAGATATATATCTTTTTTTGAACGTTAATTTCTCAAAATCCACTGGAGCACATATATTGAGACCCAGCAAAGGCACATCGGGCTACCGGTCCCTACAATTTTGCCAAGTTTCATGCAAATCCATTCAGCCGTTCGATTTTTTTTTTTTTTTTTTTTTTTGCCCCACGGGGCCCTTTTAAAACCTCCACATCAAACCTAGGGGGTCAGGGAGGATCTACTATGCCCCCTTATGGTCATTTGCCCCTTCGCTTTGGCCTCCTCTTGTCTCTCGATCCTACCGAGAGACAAGATGGCGGCCGCTACGGACTGTTTGGAATGTTTACAGACGCCGGAGAACCAATCAGCTTCGCTTCGCAAAGCTCCGTAACGCGAAAAGTACGCGAAGCGGAGCGCTGCCCGGGACGCTGTCACAGATATATATCTTTTTTTGAACGTTAGTTTCTCAAAATCCACTGGAGCACATATATTGAGACCTAGCAAAGGCACATCGGGCTACCAGTCCCTACAATTTTGCCAAGTTTCGTGCAAATCCATTCAGCCGTTCGGGCTAAAAGTGAGGCCAACCGCCCTATGGAAATTAACATGGGAAAAACGCGTTTTGGGACCCCCCTTTTTTCTCGGCCCCCCCTTGACGAACCCCCCCCCAAATTTTCAGGGGCTGCTCAGAAACAAAATGTTCCATTTTCCTGAAAATTTCAGCCAATTCCGTCCACAAACGCCAAAGTTATTAGACATAGAATTTTCAAAAATCCCATAGAGTAAAAATCCTAACTATATATACCTACTGGCGACCGCCAGTAGGTAATGTATATATATTTATATTTTTATATATATATATATTTATATTTTTATATATATACATTTGTTATAATATTGCATTTAGAAAAATATGAAATTATAATATACATTGAACTTATTAGTTTAATAATATTTTTTACTTTTATACATGCAAAAAATATATTTATTAGAATATATGTGTGTTATTTTTGTAAATAAGTATAATAGTCACATTTCTTTTAAAATTAATTAAATATATTTAATTTGTAATTATATTACTGTTACTTTTCAATATATTTAATGTTTCCTATTCATATTTATATATATATTTTAAATGATATTTTTGACATTTGTTTCAGGTATTTTTGCATTTACATTATAAGTATAGGATGAGGATATTTTTTGTTTTTGATATTTTTGACACAATATTTGTGGCGGTGCATCACCACCATTGGACAATCACGCTCTTTTAGTATCCTTTTAAAATTATAGAAACTTGATGTTAATTGTTTTACGGAAATGTTCCTGGTATCACTGAAAGCTTTACTTCAATCTACAGCTAGCCTGATATCTGGTCCAAGGAAATGTTACCATATCAACCCTGAGCTCTTTGCTATCCATGTAGCCAGATTGAAGTTCAAACTCACTTAATTAATAACCAAAGCACTTTAGCTACAAAAACCAGTCCATACCCACTCCTCTTTAAAAATCTTGCCAAAATCCTCAGACGTGAAGATGTCTTAAGAAGCGAAGAATAGAAAGCCAAACCTCACGTAATCGAATCCTAATCGTTCTTAGATGATGCACCCACTCTGGGGAACACTATACCACATGGCTTAAGGTAATTGGAAAACCACTTAAAATTACATAAAACCTTGAAAATCTTTCTTTTTTAATCGCTTATTTTTCCTCTTGGAACATACAGTCAACTCTGTTGAGTTATCCACATTTACGCTTTTATACAGCAAGAATATATCGGTACAAGATGATTTGTAGTAAGACGACATCAATTCAAGATTCAGAACTTTTCATATAAGTCTTCAGAGATAGTACTCATTACATTAAGACCATCTCTGCGCACCAGTTCTGGCACACCCCAGGGGTCACTCAGAACCCATTAGCCAGCCTCGTTTCATGCTAGTCAGTAAAGGAAGTCAAATTCTTTGTGGGGTAGTTTCTTACAAAAGATGTTCTCTAGGGGTGACCGCTCCTGACCAGCTATTTTCCTGACTACCCTGGTGCCAACCCAATGCAGGAGTTGAATAGGTATGTAGGTGTCTGACTTATGCAGCTGAAGATGGGCAGGTGCCCTCATGTGATTTTAGGGCAGAGTCTGAACAGAGCTTGCCCAGGACAGAGGGTATTATTGTCATTCCATTGTTTGAAACTAGGGTTGTCGATTCCAGGGGGGATGTCAAGTTTATCGATCATGGGGACGTTGGAGAAAGGAACATGGAAGGTAACGTGGTGGAACCAGCTTTTACACAATGTTTTGCAAACAAATTGGAGCAGCCTCATCTGGAACCGATCAATTGTGAACTGTACGTAGCGAAGTGGTAGAGTTTGTGCAATGTATAACAATCTCAGCCAGAAGTTCACCTGCATACCCGTGAGCCTACCAAACCACATGATCTTCAACTGATCCACTCGTAATAGGCCTTTGTAGAAGACTTGGAAAACGAGCGGGATATTACAGCGGGCGCAGAAGCAAAGGGATTCCCTCATTTGCATGGGGCACCCCCCATGCAAATCAGAGCATGCCCCCTTGAAGATAGCGAAGGTGCTTTATATGCGCCAGTGCTATCGGTATTACAGAATGGGACCGTTCTGTAATATCAAAGTGCCCCTGGTGCTCGCAAAATGGGCGCAAATGCCATTGCACCCCCGGGGCACTTTATGTAATAAGTCCCCAGTTATCATGTGACCTTTAGAGAAGTGGGCTATCAGTCAGTCAGTCAGTCAAAATACTCTTTATTCGATTTTTGTTAAAATCATAAAAGACATAAAGCAAACACAAATACAATTTCTTTAAAACATTACTTGATCTCATTACAAAAATTTTCTGCTTAGTGATTACATTTCCTCAGGTTATTTCTCCAAAATACTAATATATTTACAAATATTTAAAATTTCCCTTTAAAACAAGTTTGAGTTTAAGACAGGTCTATCCGGGGTAATCTTTTTTTCCTGGATCTAAATGCAGCAGTTAAAAAGCAAGCAACGCTAAACATAGTATAGGTATCAGCTAGCATTTGAAGAAAGATTAAGGCTGGCCTAACTTGAGAGAAGCCCGCCGCTTTCAACACAGGGAATAGATATTTTTTCCTTTCGCTATTATAAAAGTCACAAAAGAATATAAAATGAAGAGTGTCTTGAACTGAGAATTGGTCGCATCCACATGGTGGACCATCATCAGGTTTTGACCACACCGGAAAGTTTCCCAGAGAGTAATGGATTAAGTTCATCCTAAATTTAGTTAAGAGAAGTCTATGGAGAGGATTGGTCACAATTTTTAAATAGGGTTCCATGGTGGGCGAGATCGTTAAGATAATATGTGCCCTTACCATCGGTTTCCTCAATTCCAATTCTTCTCTGTCCATACGAACCCTCTCCAGAAACATCTGCTGGATCAAACTGACATCCTCTCGCCTAATACTAGTTGGGTCATTAAAAAGTTCTGGCCTCCCCAGCATTAATAATGTAAATTTAATGTATTTCAGCCAGGGGATTCTCATGGCGTTATCCCTTGCAATGACGTCCTTAAGGATGGCATGGTTTAACGTCAGCTCGGGATTCAGCCATGTTTTGACCCAAAAAAGGAGAGGGGCTAATTTTAATTTGTCAGAGATATATGGTAAACCTATTTCCTCATGAACAGAAAAAGTGGGTGTGGAATCAGGGACAGATAAAATATTCCTAATAATACCATTTTCTATCCTCTGTAGCTTTACCGTTTCTGCGTAGCCCCAAATAGCAGAACCATACATAGCAATTGGAACGCACTTACTATTGTATATTTTGATAAGTGCCTCCATTGGTTTGGCTCCCAATCTTTTTGCAAAGGCCAACAAGGCTGATGAGGATCGTGCCAGGCTAAGACTTTTTGCCTTAATCTGGGGTGCCCAGGACCCTCTTTGGTCAAAAAGGACTCCCAGATAAGGGAAAACTGGAACCCTAGAAAGAATCTCCCCTTTACAAATAAAGGATTTTTTCTGGCACATGTTCACTTTGCACCCAATAATCATAGTGTGGGACTTGGAGACATTGATTTTCAAGTCTAGATTCTCCATAAAAGAACCGAAACGGTCCAGAAGACTCTGGAGACTATTCCCAGTGCGGGCTATCAAGACGGCATCATCCGCGTATAGAAGTGCTGGGATCTGCACTTCTCCTACGCGGGGGACGTCAGCCAATCCTATTTCTAAGTGTTTCCCTAGACCATTTATATAAATAATAAAAAGAAGGGGGGCCAGGATACAACCCTGACGCACCCCTTTTTCGGATTTAAAACTTTCCGTGCACCTTCCATCCCTAGTAACTCTTATTTTTGCCTCAAGATCTTGGTGTAACCTTGCCATAAATGCCACCAAGGACTCCTCTATGCCTATCTCCAATAGAATAGTCCATAACTTACTCCTATTCACCAGGTCGAAGGCCGAGGAAAGGTCCATAAATGCCAAGTAAACGGACCCCTCCCCAGCCACCGTATACCTGGAGACTAGAAGATGGAGATTGGAGCATTGTTCCAATGTCCCTCTGTTCTCGCGGAAGCCGTATTGAATATTCGTGAGTCCCCCATTCAATTCTAAATTTTCCCTTAGTTGAACCAATAGGACTCTACCTAGGATTTTAAAAGTAGAGTCAATAAGGGAAATTGGGCGATAACACCCGGGGTCCTCCCGATTTCCCTTCTTAAAGATGGGAACTATTATGGATGTTGCCCATGTCTGAGGTAGGGATCCTTCGGCTGCTGCTCTAAACACTCTGGACAGAACTTTACTCCAGATTACTGGGCAGAATTTAAAAAAGTCTGCCGGGACACCGTCAGGGCCGGGGGCCTTATTTTTTATGGTATCCATGATGGCTTTTAGGACACACTCTTCCGTAAATGTCACTGTAGTTGCACAATGGGCCACCTCAGTAGTCATTGGGCAAACTGATGGTTCACCCCCATAAATATTACTAAAATGCTGTACCCATCTCTCATCGGGAATTACACAATCTGTATTCAGATTGTTCTCCCCTATAAAAAAGGGGTGGTTAATTATTTCCCAGAAATGTTTACTGTCTTTTAGGACGTGGACATTAAGTAAATCATTCCATGCATTATTCTTAATCTCGTCTTTCCTTGCCCTCACATTGGCTTTATAAGCCCGTCTCAGGCGAGAGATTAGCTCTTTATCCCTTTCCTTAACCTTAAGAGCCAATTTCAAATCTCTGTATGACCTTGAGCATTTGCTATCAAACCATTTGTGGGGCATTGTAGGGTACTTTGATTTGGGTTTAAAAAGATCCTTGGCGGTTTGTGCTCAGATACTATTAAAAGCTGCGATAACCTGAAGATTCGAGGCAGTCTGATTAAGACAAGTTTCTATCGGTTGCTCAATTTTGGGGAGTAAGGTTTCCATGAACCGTTCCTCCATAGCCATACCCCATCTAAGCCGTCTGCCCTGGTCACTGGGCACCGCCACGGCACAAACCCGGGGCTGATCCACCTGTCTGCGCCATAAGTCACTCCAGTGTATTACAGTTGACAGAGGGTTGTGATCACTATGGGGTGAGACAGTAACCTTATAGTCACTTGTCTTAGAGATTAAGCCTATGGACATAAATATGTAATCAATAATCGTCCCCTTAATCGTACCTTTAAAAGTGGGGACCTTCTCATTAGAAGCAGTTTTATACGGTTCATATATGTTAAAATTAGCACACAGTAAATCAAGAGACTCCCCCATCCTAGTGTGTTCAAAATGAGGGATGCAGGCTCCAGCCGGAGTATCTGCATCTAGTGATTGACAAAGCAAATCACATTTGTGGCTATTAAAATCGCCCATTAAAAAATTTTCGAAATGAGTATTTGAATTTTGACTGTATATATTTATCAGGTTCTCCAAGCAGTGCACATGTTCCAATTCATTTGGTCCACCCCAAGCATTGTAAAAATTAATTACTAATATGGTACAGTTTGGTGAGACTATCCATTCTATCGCTAAAATGTTTGGGGAACCTGAATTCATTAAGTTAAAAGTTCCTACTAAATCTAAAGAAAAAAGTGTAATAAGCCCCTCTTTTGCTCTCCCCGCGTTACTAGTGGTAGCGGGTACTATGAAACTTAGGAAGCCATCTAGGGGAAAAGAAAGTGAAGTATCCCATGTTTCTTGCAGAGCTATGACCTTATGTTTAGAGATATATTGTGTCCAGGTAGGGTCCAATCTTTTAGCTCTTATACCTGCAACGTTCCAGGTCATAAATAAACATGGTAGAGAGGTTACCCTCTCGGGTATAGCTATTATAGGAGCCGTTGGGAGTATGGGTAGTCAACGGTTAATGTTCAGATCACTTAAAGGATTAAAACGGTTAACCAAATCCATAATAGGGGCTGTGTTATGGTGCATTGGTAAATTTTGGCAACCTCCCCATCTCAAGTACCCTACTCCCCCATCAGGATTATAAACCTGATTATAGCCATCATGTGGACGCAAAAATGGAGCAGGGAAAGAGCTAACCTCTACCCGTGGAGGCAAGGTAAATCTCAGTGGCTCAATCCCCCCTTAAGTGGCTCAATCCCCCCTTGAAGTGGGCTATCGTTGGGAGAAAATTGGAAAAAAAACATGAGAAGACTTTTCTTTTGAACCTTCTGACTCTAAGGAAAATATGAATTGCATTCTAAATTTAAAAAATGGACACGCTGAGTTTCCCTTGTGTATCCATTTCCATGAGCGGCAATCCCAAATCCTGACCGATAATCTTTATTCTACTTTTTACGGATTTATATACTACTTCTCGCTTGTAACATTACCCAAAGTAACTCCCTATTGAGTAGCAACATGTCAAGCAGCACCCTATTATATGCATATATTGTAACTATATTTCTGTGCTCTGCATGGAATGCTAAAATATACTGCACTTGACTACTGTGCTCTCCAACACAATACAAATTGACACCCTGTTGTATATATACTCTACTTGTAGAGTACCACTCCTCTAAATTGATCTGACGCCCATGAGGCTTAGCCCTTACATCATTAATATAAATAAATACATAAAATGAATTCTGTTTGAAGATACTTTCTCCTTCATATTTACATTTCTCTCCACCTGCTGTCACAGTTGTTCAATGCTAATGGAGGCAGGACATCCTGTTGCATTGACACAGTCTGTTTACCTTTGAAGGAATATTTCCCCCTTCCAGTTTTTACATGTTGTGTTTCTCCAACGGAGACCCAGGTCCCTACCGTTGGTACCCGTAAAACACACCAACAGAGAGCTGCACCAATGTAATAATATAAATGGCGAATACATAAATATTTACATAAATAAAAAGCCACTCTAAAAAAAATATTGGCAACCAATTATTTTGTTCAGGAGCTACTGGCTACCATAAGATGTTGAAGAAAGGGTCTGGCCACACGTTAATATAGTTGTTCAAGTAAGAGAGAACAATATGCCCTCTTGGGCACACAGACCTCAAGTCTGGAGAAAGCTTCTTTTGACATTGGTAGGAGCTGGCTGTAAAAAGAAAGGTATCTGAGTCTTCTAAAATATTTTGTCAGATGAATCGTGTACACTTTTGCTAATGGGAAACATGGCCTTGTGTAGGGGTAGACAAGTCTGCATGTTTTGGCACAACCTTTGCATATTTATTCTAAAAAATGATTGAAACTATGCAAGGGTCTAAAACTTCCACATGAGATCATTTTGAAGGAATTTTGTGATTTCTGAAACACTGGTAATAATCTATAAAACCATATTTTCACCATTATGTCAGAAAGCGCTATTTAGTGTAACTTTCTGTACCATTTTGTTGTGAGACCAAGGCTTCAGTCAGGAAACAGCTGTAGAAAGAATGCAGGTCTGTCCAAAATGCTGATCTTCAAGATCCCTTCTACTTGTTTTGGAACTGAAGATGGCAGAGAGTAAAAAGGAATGTTATTGTGTGATGTTTGTATGATGTGTCTGATGTTTGTGTGAAGTTGAGTATGTTTTTTTGGCCCACATTATAAAGTATGTGGCAAACTCCACAGTAGGAATTTGCAAAACTTTCCCCAGCTATATAAAGGCCATATATCAGAGGCTAGGCACACCTGTTCGCGTAATAAAGCTTCGCACCAGTAGTATTCTGACAATTTTAAATGTTTTCCAACATTTCTTCATCTTCTTCATATGTTTCCTGAACCTGAGGGGGTACCAGCAACATTGGATTTGAATTAAGAACGCATACTCAGTACCAGGAAACCAAAGAAGCAGACTCTACAGTATCCTAAGACATGCGCACACACTGGCTGTGCGGGAGCAGGCGGTAGGCCTCCGCCATGCCCCAGCGAGTCTGGTGGTGCTCGCACCGCAGATTCATAATCGGGCCTCATGTGAGTACAAGTAAAGGAAGCAGACAGCAGCATCATCAAGCTCACATGCACAATACAGAGACACAAAAAGGATTCGGACACAGCAGCTTTGTCAGGGTCATATAAACACTAGCAGGTCAAATAGGGAAGGCAGACACAGCGCCTTCTTCATGCTCGCATAAGTTCTACCAGGACACATAAAGGAAGCAGACACAGCGCCTTCTTCATGCTTGCATAAGTTCTACCTGGACACATAAAGGAAGCAGACACACAGCGCCTTCTTCATTCTCGCTTAAACACTACCTGGACACATAAAGAAGGCTGACACACAGCGCCTTCTTCATACTCGCATTCACACTACCAGGACACATAAAGTAAGCAGACACACAGCGCCTTCTTCATGCTCGCATTCACACTACCAGGACACATAAAGGAAGCAGACACAGCGCCTTCTTCATGCTCGCATTCACACTACCAGGACACATAGAGGAGGCAGACACACAGCGCCTTCTTTATGCTCGCTTAAACACTACCTGGACACATAAAGGAAGCAGACACACAGCGCCATCTTCATGCTCGCTTAAACACTACCTGGACACATAAAGGAAGCAGACACACAGCGCCTTCTTCATGCTTGCATAAACACTACCTGGACACATAAAGGAAGCAGACACACAGCGCCTTCTTCATGCTCGCTTAAACACTACCTGGACACATAAAGGAGGCTGACACACAGCGCCTTCTTCATACTCGCATTCACACTACCAGGACACATAAAGGAGGCAGACACACAGCGTTCTTCATTCTCGCTTAAACACTACCTGGACACATAAAGGAAGCAGACACACAGCGCCTTCTTCATGCTCGCTTAAACACTACCTGGACACATAAAGGAAGCAAACACATAGCGCCTTCTTCATGCTCGCTAAAACACTACCAGGACACATAAAGGAGGCAGACACACAGCGCCTTCTTCATGCTCGCTTAAACACTACCAGGACACATAAAGGAAGCAGACACACAGCGCCTTCTTCATGCTCGCTTAAACACTACCAGGACACATAAAGGAAGCAGACACACAGCGCCTTCTTCATGCTCGCTTAAACACTACCTGGGCACATAAAGGAGGCAGACACACAGCGCCTTCTTCATGCTCACTTAAACACTACCTAGACACATAAAGGAAGCAGACACACAGCGCCTTCTTCATGCTCGCTTAAACACTACCTGGACACATAAAGGAAGCAGACACAGAGCGCCTTCTTCATGCTCGCTTAAACACTACCTGGACACATAAAGGAAGCAGACACACAGCGCCTTCTTCATGCTCACTTAAACACTACCTAGACACATAAAGGAAGCAGACACACAGCGCCTTCTTCATGCTCGCTTAAACACTACCTGGACACATAAAGGAAGCGGACACACAGCGCCTTCTTCATGCTCGCTTAAACACTACCTGGACACATAAAGGAAGCAGACACAGCGCCTTCTTCATGCTCGCATTCACACTACCAGGACACATAAAGGAGGCAGACACACAGCGCCTTCTTCATGCTCGCATTCACACTACCAGGACACATAAAGGAAGCAGACACACAGCGCCTTCTTCATGCTCGCATTCACACTACCAGGACACATAAAGGAAGCAGACACAGCGCCTTCTTCATGCTCGCATTCACACTACCAGGACACGTAAAGGAAACAGACACACAGCGCCTTCTTCATGCTCGCTTAAACACTACCTGGACACATAAAGGAAGCAGACACACAGTGCCTTCTTCATGCTCGCTTAAAAACTACCTGGACATATAAAGGAAGCAGACACACAGCGCCTTCTTTATGCTCGCTTAAACACCACCTGGACACATAAAGGAAGCAGACACACAGCACCTTCTTCATGCTCGCTTAAACACTACCTGGACACATAAAGGAAGCAGACACAGAGTGCCTTCTTCATGTTGCATAAACACTACCTGGACACATAAAGGAAGCAGACACACACCGCCTTCTTCTTGCTTGCTTAAACACTACCTGGACACATAAAGGAGGAAGACACAAAGCGGCCTTCTTCATGCTTGCATAAACACTACCTGGGCACATAAAGGAAGCAAATACAGCGCCTTCTTCATGCTTGCATTCACACTACCAGGACACATAAAGGAGGCAGACACACAGCGCCTTCTTCATGTTCATTTAAACACTACCATGACACATAAAGGAAGCAGACACACAGCGCCTTCTTCATGCTTGCATAAACACTATCTGGACACATAAAGGAAGCAGACACACAGCGCCTTCTACATGCTCGCTTAAACACTACCTGGACACATAAAGGAAGCAGACACAGCTCCTTCTTCATGCTCGCTTAAACACTACCTGGACACACAAAGGAAGCAGGCACAACGGCCTTCTTCATGCTTGCATAAACACTACCAGGACACATAAAGGAGGCAGACAAACAGAGCCTTCTTCATGCTTGCATTCACACTACCAGGACACATAAAGGAAGCAGACACAGCGCCTTCTTCATGCTCGCATTCACACTACCAGAACACATAAAGGAGGCAGACACACAGCGCCTTCTTTGTGCTCGCTTAAACACTACCTGGACACATAAAGGAAGCAGACACACAGCGCCATCTTCATGCTCGCTTAAACACTACCTGGACACATAAAGGAAGCAGACACACAGCGCCTTCTTCATGCTTGCATAAACACTACCTGGACACATAAAGGAAGCAGACACACAGCGCCTTCTTCTTGCTCGCTTAAACACGACCTGGAAACATAAGGGAAGCAAACACAGCGCCTTTTTCATGCTTGCATTTACACTACCAGGACACATAAAGGAGGCAGACACACAGCACCTTCTTCATGCTCGTTTAAACACTACAAGGACACATAAAGGAAGCAGACACACAGCGCCTTGTTCATGTTGCATAAACACTACCTGGACACATAAAGGAAGCAGACACACAGCGCCTTCTTCATGTTCGCTTAAACACTACCTGGACACATAAAGGAGGCTGACACACAGCGCCTTCTTCATGATCGCTTAAACACTACCAGGACACATAAAGGAAGCAGACACACAGCGCCTTCTTCATGCTTGCATAAACACTACCTGGACACATAAAAGAAGCAGACACACAGCGCCTTCTTCATGCTCGCTTATACACTACCAGGACACATAAAGGAGGCAGACACACAGCGGCCTTCTTTATGCTCGCATAAAAACTACCGGGACACATAAAAGAAGGAGACACAGCAGCTTCTTCGTGCTCGCTTAAACACTACCAGGACACATATAGGAAGGAGACACAGCAGCTTTGTCAGGCTCACATGCACTGTGCGAGGAGGCATAAAGGAATAGACGTAGCGACTTCTTCAGGTTCTCCTAAACAGTACCAGGACACATAAAGAAAACAGACACAGCAGCTTTGTCAGGCTCTCCGGTTTATTCTGCTCTAGTGGATACACGCAAAAAAGAAAGAGCATTTCATGATATTGAAGCAGTACCATCGAGAGATGGCTGTCAAAGAAAATGGCAGAGCAATGACACTATTTACAGACATTTAGGAAGAGGGTTCCAGGGGTGTGCAATAGCAGTAAGTGGCCTAAAGGGTGAGACAGTATCTGATGGGTTTTCCTAGGCTAACATTCAACTGCTGACCTTGACAAGTTAAATATGTGAGATTATAAATTCCGTCATCTCGATAACCGGGTCAGCGAAGGTTGGGGAGTCTAATTTTATGTTCCGCTTAAGTGGAAGATGGAGACCTTTCTGATTGAGCTCATCTGATCTTACGTACTATTCTCTTAGCCCACCATTATTACACCCTCAAA
The DNA here is from genome assembly GCF_964261635.1 of Lissotriton helveticus. Taxonomy (NCBI): domain Eukaryota; kingdom Metazoa; phylum Chordata; class Amphibia; order Caudata; family Salamandridae; genus Lissotriton; species Lissotriton helveticus. Next base: position 759,750,328 of record NC_136073.1, read on the forward strand.
CCTTCCCGCTTGTAAGTCGCAACCATGTATTATTGCAGACCAGACACTTCCTCTGCAAGCCTCAGCCTCCCATTATTAGAGACCTACCCCTTACACTAGATTCTAGATACCTACTATTAAAGACCTTTCTTTCCCCTCTGGAAGCCATTGTCACTCATATGGCAAACCTGCACCTCCTTTTTTGAGGCAGTCTCCCACTAATGCAGGCATTTGCATTTTAGGTGTAACTCACACTCACTAATTTGTACAGAGCTCCGCAATCTATGTGTAAGACATGAGCATCCATTAACGACCTTTTTCCTTCCATTAATACATTTAAAAATTGCTATTCTTTGCTCCTAAGCCACCCCATGCTTTGTTTTACAGAATCTGGGAAAGATAATGTCATATTGGCGTACACTTTCCCCTTCCTCTTAATATGCTTCCCATTGAAAAGAAGCCTTTCCTTTATAATTACTATCCGTAATTGCCTCCTAAACAGTCGCCATCTTAGCCAAAGTTTCACGAGGTGAGTGTCCCACGCTAGCAGAGTGCACTATTCCTATGACAGTGCTGTGCATTTTTAGCACTGTAGTGCACATCCCCACTCTAAAGGAGTAGACCAGACACCCAATAGGGCTTACATGGTAATGCAATTTAATTAAGTCACTAAACGATTCTATTTCTATGTCAGTGCTGCAGACTTGACATCAATAGTAGAATACCCATAGGAAAGTGGCAGGTTTGGTACTCTGCAAAATAAAGACTCTTGTGGTAATGCCTTGAACATTTACACACTAGATTGCAGCTGCGGTCCATGCAGGTAAGAGCGGTGGGACTAGGTGGGGGGGTTTCGACAGACGCGAACGAGGGAAATTTAAATAAACAATTAATTTTTGCTTGTCATCGTCCGCCGAAATCCCCCCCCACCTGGCCCCACCACTCTTACCTGCACAGGCTGCGGCTGCTAGATTGCTGTTTTCATATGTGTATGTGGAGGATTTGGCACAATGTAGGAGGCTGTGCACAGTTTTGCAGTACTCCTCGGCATATTATGTGGGATTTGCATACCAAGGGGCAATGCATAATTGGGACATGTAGTGCAGTATGTCAGTGGTACGGTGGTGGATTTGGCAAACCATAGCGCGGTTTTAATGATCTTGTTTTGGATGAAATGCACAATTGCAGTACAGCTATGGTAGTGATGTGGAACTCTCCTGTTACTGTGCAGAATTTGTGATGCAATACTGTGATTTTGGCACAATGCAATGCAGTAGACCTTTGGTAAAGCCAAAGATTTGGCACATTATTACTACTACTGCACTATTCCTTTGGTAATGCTGTTGATTTGAAACCTTACAGGGTACAAGGTAGGTGTAGAAATGACATCCATGCTGCACAATATAGTCTAGTGTTCCTGTCATGATACTGTGGATGTTATGGTTCAGAGTAGGAAACCCATTATAACACTGTGGATTTAACACAACAAAACAGTGCACTATTCTCTAAATGCTGTAGATTCAACAGACAGTAGGTCAGTGGTCTGATGCTAATGCAGTGAATTTACACCCTGTAGAGCAGTATTTGACCATAGAGCTTTGTTCCACACCCAAACCTACCAGTTCTCCAGGACCATGAAATCTGTCACTCCGTTTCATGTGTATACATCATGTAGCTGTACCGTTTTGCAAATGTATTCACTTCATTCCAGTGAAGCTTTAAGGGCTCTACCTCTGGCCTCCGCACCACTCAACCTATAGCAGGTGTCTCAATCCTTTTCTTTAGTGAGAACTACTGCTGATCAGTGAAAATCATCAAGAGCTAGTGAGGGCCAAGCAACTTGTGCACTGTTACCAGACAAACCCACTCCCAGCTTCATTGACTTTAAGCCTAATGTCCATAGAGACAGATTCTATGATTTGAAAAAAATACCTAGACTAGGGGCACTTTGAGAGGGCTGTCATGTGTGTCAATGAGAGCATGGTCTGTGGAGATGTATGAATGTGCATGTGTGTGTGAATCGAATAAACGTGTATTGGTAACTGAGAGCCTGTGTCGTATGTACTTGTGGAACAGGACATACCTTTCACCATATGTGGCACTGTTACATGTATAACACAAACAAGCAGCCATTTGTTTAATGAGAGACATTTAAAGTGTAGAAAATGCTCCATTGTATGGAACATTTTTCTGCATTCTAAATTTCTCCCACTTACAAAATAGCTATATTTTCCAGTTATAAATATGTAGTGTCTATTGGCCACTAGTAGCAAAATGCCTGCTGTGTGTAAATGTGACACTTTGAAATAGGAGCACATTAAAATGAAGCATTAACTCAATCATTACGCTAACTGTATTTTCACCCATTTAAAAGCAATCAGGAAACATTTTGTTCTCATGCTCCCATATTGAGTTGGCATACATTTTTATTTAAGAGTTAAATACATCAGTCCTTTACCTCTGTGTCCCACCCTGAGTCATAAAGCATAGTCCAGCTCTGATCATTATCAGGTTCTGCTGTCTGCAGCTAAAGGGGCATGACTAAAATAAACACAGGCTTCATTAACTTTAAAGGGAAAATGCAACACTTTATTTAACCAGCCTTGTTTAAAAAGTAATTCAATGCTGAGAGCTACTCTTTAGGTGTAAGCGAGTTACCAGTAGCTCCTGATCGACAGGTTGGAGAAACTTGCTACCGAGTTCTTTGATCAGCGTACTTGTCTCTTTCTACCTTCTCTTCCACCTCACAGCTGTATTTGACCTAATTTGGCAATCCAACCTATACAGCTACCCCTTAAATAACCATCTCACCGTGCATACTCCTCTAGGTAGCTCTTGTACCTATCCCGTTCCTACTTTCTGTTATCGACCACTCTTGATTCAACACCACTAATGCCTGTGCTCCCAAAAATGATAGGGACAGCCTGTCAAACTATCAACCCATCTGTGTCTTTCCGGACAGTACCTCAACACCCCAACCTCTTCAATTCCCTGTAAAAGGGTCCCATTTAATGTACTCAACTGAGAAATGACTGACATGTCCAATTTCATAACCTTTATCCACCAGTAGCATCTCCCATCCATCCACACCCGGCTTGATATCTCCGAGGTCTTTCGATCTTGACATTCTATTAATGACGGTGTCGTCCTTGGATTCCAATGGGTGAGGAGTCCTCTCGATGGCTTTCTAACAGGTATTAGTGATCCTTCATCTCTACTTCCACCTCACTGCCCATCGGTATCTCTTAAGACTCTATCCTATGCCACAAACTCCTCCACATAATCAAGCTGCTGTGGTAATGCCATCCCTTCATCCAGTATTCTCAACTAACTCTTTGCTGATGGCACTCACATCTCCTTTTGTTTCATCACGTCTGTGGATTCTATACACACTTTTGAGCATTTTCAGCCACAAACTACACACAACTTAATAGCCCCCTGTGATAAAACGGTAATCAAATGCCTCCCCTTGTCCATTGCTCCTAAAAATATTTCCTCCTAGACTTCAGAATTTTTCACACTTTGGCATGGAACATTGAGTTAATACTACTCACAAAAGCAAGATCCTCTTTCGTTATTCCCATGACATCTTCTTCTCACTACCATTGGTTCAAAGCAAGCAAACTCTACCACATGTTCATTGTGTAGCATTGCAAGAAAGAGATATCAAAGAGGTTACCTGACAGGATAGAGCAGGCACTGTACTTCCTGATGCTTATCAACAGAAGCAGCTTCACTGTTCAACTCATATTTGATACAAAACCCTCTCTCAAGTCAGAACAATCTGTTAAGACGCATTGCTAAGCTGTTATGTACCATTTGATGCAACCTATGTGTAGCATGTTTGGCTGGAAGCTCAACAAATATATGTGAAAAATAAAAGTCACTTTGGCAATGCAGTGGATTTGACACAGTATAGTGCTGTACTTATGGGAATGTTTGAGCTGGACACAATCTAGTTGTGCATTCCTAGTGTAATCCTGCCAGTCTACCCTAGTTTAGTGCAGTTTGTTTTTGTCTGGGTGTAATGCAAAAAGGGTGCAGAGTTTTATTGAGAAAGTGAAACTGGAATGATTATAGAGCAGTGCTCTGTTGTATTATTGTAAATGTAGTGCTCTGCAGGGCAGTATTCCTAAGGTATTGCTGTGGGTTGGACATCAAGGTAAGTATTAAGTGCCCTGCACCGTTCGTGATATATTGTGATAGTTGGCGAAATAGCTAGATTGGCCCCTGAATGAACTTATGCTCTCACAGACCACGAAAAGGGCCGGAAGTACTTCATCCGTGCCTGTGAACTTCAGAAAACCAAAGTTGTGGAAATGATTACGCACTTGTATAGCGCACGACTACCCGTAGGCATCTCGGCGCTTGTACAAATACCTCCAAGGAACCCTTCCTGGCCTTTCCCTGTGAGGAGCCCACTCCTAGGCACCCCCAAGGTGAAGTCAGGCATCCTCAGCGTTGTTGGGGCGTTGTAGAGATTAAGCAAGCTATTGGCCAGAGGTGCAGAGTGGGACTCATGATTAGAATAGGCACCGAGGCGAGAATTATCAGGTCCGAGGAAATTGAGCCAAAGAGACCCGCCGAGGCAGGAATTGGACCCTGGTCCCGGCCAGACCACTGCATCAGGGTCTGCCGCTCTAACCATTGAAAGATCAGTGGGAGATCATTGGAAGATCAGTCTTGTTTCTGCCCATTCTGTGCCATCTTTGCAGTACATTATGCAATGGGCAAAGCCGCACGCATCCTCCTCCGCCAACAACCACCAATATGATCATAAGCCTTGCCTCTGTCCTTCATCTTATGGATAGCAGGATAGGCCATGGCCAGTGCCGCTCTGAATTTCTCTACTCTTTCTTGGCCACCGGAAGTCAGTCCACTATCCTAGCCCATCATCAATCCAGGGGCCTTCCCTACATATACAAACTCTCACTTCCTTATCCAATATTCCTTGTCTCATCAATTGTTTCTCATGTGAATATCCTGTAAATCTGGCACAGATCTGTCCATACTGGACATCCAGGGGTTGCACATCCATGATCTTCCTCCCCCCTTGGCATTTCAGTGGCTCAATATTCTAAAGCCACACACTTTACAAGTCCTAGAAAAAGTAGAGGTCACACGGATATGCCTGCATCCACCATGGGCATCAAAATCCAGTGTCGATCAAATAGTTTGTCGGAATGGCTCCAACGTAAAATCTCTGTTTATGAGGAGATATGGTATTGCGTAACTGCCCATTTGATACATTCCACAAAAATCAGCTGGCCTCGTACCTCATTTTAAGTCTTGTGCGACCACTAACCCTCCTTTGCAGTGCATGACAAGATAGCACGGGACACCTTCCAAAGCCCTTTAAAATTACGAGCAAAGCAAATTCATTTTTTGCATTCAATTTCTTCAAAACACTTCCCAAGCCCTGGTTCCCTCTCATTTAGGAGTTTAACAAAGTTTTGATCTTTGCTCACTCCAGATGTCCAGAATACGACTTCCAAATTGGTCGCAGGAGTGAGTAAATCTACAGCTGTTGAGGATTTGACTCCTCAAAAAATCGTGACTCCCAAATAAAAAAACTTCATCATCACATACACATCCCTATACGTTCACAATCTTATCTACCTTGCAGACAAACGTACCCCACAAGGCAAATAATGCCCTACGAGGTCTAACAGTGCAATGATTCATGGTAAATGCACTCTCCACAACCATTGATCCACCTATCCAGCCCCTTAACTGCCCCATTTAACCATCTGCCATTATCTACTATTTCCTCACACCCCCATCTGCCCTCACTAATCCCAGCAGTATTCATATTCTTATCTGGCATATATATAGAGAGAGCCACCAGCCTCTAAAATTGGAGGTCTCATAGCCTTTTTGCTTTGAGCAATAGATTCCAAGCCTTGAGCTGGCCTCTGTAAAGGGTGTCCTAAGCTGGGAAGAGAGGATTGCCAGGCGTGAGGGCTACTGGTGTGCCTTGTCCTTGCTGTAGCAAGTACTATTCTACTGTTCCTAGGCACTCTGGTGTCACAAAAAGGTGCATTTGATTAGATAGGTGCTTTATATATGAACGAGTTTTGCCTAAACAATATTGATGGAATTTGTTTAGCATTGAAAATAACAATTTAATGTATTCTACATGTCATTCTTTAAATGTATTTCACATCTAATGAAAATACCGAATCAAAAGTATTGGGTGCCTGACTTAGTATGTCTTTTATGTCTAGTCACTATTTTGCACAGGTGATCTCAGTTAAATCACACACTAGCACTTTAAAAGGTGTACCTTGCAATAGAAACGCTGTCATGTGATCAAGGCTCCGCTGAGCCGAAACGTCTGTGACTCTTTCTGCGAAATATATTTGTGAAGTACCTCGAGGTCCGTGTCCGGTGTTTACTTGCTAGCAGAGGAAACTGCATGTGCCTGTGAGGAACGGAATTCAGGAAATATAGCCAGTGGGATTCGTCCTGGCTCTACACGGGACCCTCCTTAACAATTGGTCGACGCCATTACACGAATCTTTCCCCTGGACGGCGTTCAGGAGAGTACATGCTCCGGAAGGAGAAAGGCGTCTGACCCCCAGCTATCGAAACTTGATTGGACTACAGAGCGGAGGATTATTCGCACCTACGGCTGCAAGCGACTCGGGCTCGAGTTGCAACCGTGACTGTGGTTAGCGGATCCGAAGAATACAGGCGCCGAAAATCAAGTAAGCTCTTGTGTATAGACGGATTAGCTGGGAAAGGAGAGAGGCTTAAACTGGTAAAAAGTTTAGACAGCCGTCGATCTAATACGGATTGCTAGACGTTACCAGTATACCATCTTAACATTGCAGAAAGATGTCGGGTGACAGCGTAAGGGAACGGGAGACGTTAGCTGCAACGACGTTCTCCGATGACACCCCTATCCCAACTAATATACATGGGAGGAATAACACTGAAGCTAGTGGCAGCAGCAGAACTAAAATCAAAGAATTATTTAAGAAATTGGAAAAAAAGTCATTTCAAGAGCAAGCCAAGTGGTGGGAATCAAAGTCACTGCAGCGCTACATCGAAGTGAATCGTATTCCACGGGGATTGAGAATATTAACAGCCCCCACCTATGATAATCCAAACCCCGACCTGATGAAAGAGTGGGCAGAGATTAATTTGGAGGCATCGCGTCGTCAGGTACAGGTGCTCATTAAATATGCAGACATAGATAGAACCATACTCCTCACAGAGATAGCGGATCTACAGGAGGAAATAGATGGCCTGGGGGAAGATGAGGAAAAAAACAGACTCTCCAAAATTATGCAGGAACGACTAAAGAAGGAGGAGGCAAAAATTGTGGCAAGAAAATCATATAAATTTCAAAGAGACAGAAATGATTATGAGCTTGGCCAAATTTTTACTTTTGCGCGCAAGTTTGAAACATTGCGCAGGGTTGGTCCGAAACAACAACCCAAAGCAAGGAATGCCCAGAGCCATACTAGTACCTCAACAATGGGAACCGATAGAATGAGTGACTCATCGAGTGCCGCAATTAATTCTGATCCTGATACAGATTCGGAAGCAGACCGCCGCAGGCAAGCACAGGCGGCGGGTCTACCGAAACTCACACCAGGCCAGGAAATTATTTTTTTAGGCCAGGACAGACGGAACACCCTAGGGTCCCATACAAGGGGCAATCAAGAAAACACAGGGCAAATTACAGGCGCCGCCAGAGGGCGCGGGTGGCAAAAAAAAGGATCTCAGAAGAAGAGAGGAGGTGGAACCGGGCGAAGCAATGCCCACCAACAGGAATAAATGGAACCACCAACCGCACTGTTGTGAACCTAACAGACTTGTCACTCACAGAAAAAGAGGAGAATATACTCAAACTTGGCCTATCTTATGCATCCCCATGTGATTTTGATTATGCTAGCACACAATGTAATGTTTACAAAGCGGTCAGAAAACTCAAGTTACGCAAGTTTTATGCTATGAAGAATAAAGATGGAACAATACCTGATATGAATCCAACAGTTGATATAGAGGAGTCCGAAGCATCACAAGGAACTCGGATACTGAGGGAACTTTGGGAGACTGAAGGAGCAGGATATGGAGAAACCCCATGCAATAATGAAATCAACAAGGGGATTGATGAGAGTGGTAATAGAATCTCAACTACCACCCAATTTAAAGGACCATCTACATTTTATCCTATCCTTCTGAGAGACAACATAGATATTTTTCATGAAAATGTTGTAGCTGAGTTAAAGAAGTTGCAAAGCCAGATTGGAGGCAAAAAACGCAAATACTCTGCCCAACAACAACAATACAAGGCATTGACTGAAAAGTTGAATAAGGAAAAGAATCTGGTAATCAGAAATAGTGACAAAGGGGGAAACGTTGTCCTCATGACAAAAATCAATTATGACAAAGAGGCATATAGCCAACTGAATGACCATCTATGCTATGAGAAAATCAATAATCGAGAGTTATTGACTATTAGAGACCAATATCATCGCAAACTTTGCAAATGGCAATCAGCCAAACTCATCACTGATACTGAATTCAAATATCTGAAGATTGATCACCCTGTTACCCCAATTTTGTATTTTATACCTAAAATACATAAGGACTCCAACCATCCTCCAGGAAGGCCAATAATATCTGCACGGGGGGGCCTTCTGGAACATACCTCAATTTATATTGACTACTTTTTGCAAGGTTATGTTCAACAATTGGGGTCATACATACGCGACACAGGGGACTTTCTAGTCAAGATTAAAGAAGTACAAATTCAGGAAGGTGATTGGCTGATAGCACTTGATGTAACAGCGCTCTATACGAGCATCTCACATAGCGATGGGTTGGAGGCAATACGTTACTACCTCTCCAGAAGGGAACCAGGCAATGAAAAACATACCAAAATGCTGCTAGATATGTTGAGTTTCTGTCTTAGTAACAATGTTTTCTTGTTTAACCAACAATTGTACCGCCAGAAGCAGGGAGTAGCAATGGGGGCCAGCTTCTCTCCGAGCTACGCATGTTTGCACATGGGGGCTTGGGAGGAGCTGGTCCTCGGCTATGGGTACCAACATATCATTAGGAACAATCTAGTGGCTTGGTTCCGCTTCATAGATGATTTATTCGTCATATGGAGAGGTAGCTATGAAGAAGCCCAGGAATTTGTGGAGGCAATAAATGACAATCCCCTGAACCTCAGATTCACAGCGACTCTGAGCCAAGAAAAAGTCACATTTCTCGATGCCGAACTCTACATCAAGGGCAGTCGTTTGGAATCAAAGGTATTTAGAAAAAAGACGGCTGGTAACAGCATTCTTCATGCTGCGAGTGCCCACCCCATACATTTGATCTCCAGTATCCCATATGGGGAGATGCTGCGTTTAAGACGCATTTGCAGCAACCCCATAGATCTGGAGCAGGCGCAGAGTGAAAGCAGAAGTAGGGTACTGGAGAGAGGCTACTCCAGAAAAGTGGTCGATCAAGCTATCCAGAAATCCATGAATATGAGCAGAGAGGAGCTCCTGATTAGAAAAGTAGACAGGGAGCCAGATATGGGACAGGACAAAGCTATACCTGAAAAGATTGAACCTGAATGTTTTAGGCTAATAACGGGGTTCACTAGTCAACATCGACAAATTAGAAGAATAGTGAACAAACACTGGCCTACAGTGCTTAAAGATAATGTGATAGGCAGTATACTGCCTAAACAAGTATCATTAACCTTTAGCAGGGCCCCCTCCTTAAGGGATCACATTGTTAAAACTAATCCTGACCCCTTTGAAAAAACAGAGTGGTGGCAAAAAAATAAAGGTTTCTATAACTGTAAGGTCTGCAAGGCATGTACCCATGGCATTAACAAGAAAACATACAAGGATGGATTTACTGGAAAAAATCATGTGATAACCCAAGTCTTAACATGTAAGACAGAATTCGCCATCTACGTCCTATGCTGCCCGTGTGGATTACAATACGTGGGCAGCACGAGGAATGCGGTCCATAAACGTATATTGCAGCATTTGCGAGCAATAACAAATGAGGACAGCACGTATCCAGTGGCGCGCCATTTTAGAGACCAACATCAGAGTAACAACAAGGGTCTAAAATATTGGGTTATCGATTCGGTCATCAATAGCAGACGGGGTGGAGACAGGGAAACCAGGCTCAGGAAGCTCGAAACAAAATATATTCTTCTGCTGAATTCTAAGGTGCCCTTTGGGTTGAATGTGACAGAGGACCTCCACACTTGCTTGCTCTAAAATTAGAATAATATTTTTGGTGGTGGACTCTCCCCCATGTGGGTAATGTCCAGGGCGGTCATCCGGCTGGGTGACTGTTGTGACAGACCCCGTGGGGGCTGCGAGCACACACCAACAAATATTGTAGGAACTGCTGCTATAGGAAATTTATTTCATTTATATCAATCAAGCTTTTATCACTGTGCACAACTTTAACCAGGTTAGGAACCAATACAATGAAATACACTATAGGGAACCTAACATTGGATTTTTTATTGTTTTTTATTGTTTAGGGTTGGTTTTTTTTTTGGGTACTTATGACCCTGTTAGTTTTTACTCACTCTTTCACACTTACATTTTTAGACATACCAACAATGGCACACAGATAAGGTAGAGAATTTCATATTATATGTAAATAATTTTAATTCGGGATGTGACTTAGGAATCCATCATACATAGTAGGACCAATCAATATCTTTGGCTATATTAGAGATAGTATACGGTGAGAACCTTCATGAAATCCCTACCACTTTCTACATCAGATGAAGTTTGTTCGCATTTTTCAAATATACCTTAGTTGGGCCTATGAATTGTAAAAATTGCATATTTGCACAGTTTTGCTAGATTTGCACATTTGTTAGGATGATGCACTTTAGCACGAATTTGCACTTTATAATGTTGGCACATAGCACTTTATAGCATTCTGCACTTTTTAGGTCCAGAGGTAATGTCGCTGATGTATATAGTCAAGTGGTAGGCATATGGCAAATGTGTCCGACAAAAAGGTTCTTTTAATCTATTTATCCGTTTTTACTACTGATGGTATTTTACAATTATTGTCCAATGAACGAGTTTTGCCTAAACAATATTGATGGAATTTGTTTAGCATTGAAAATAACAATTTAATGTATTCTACATGTCATTCTTTAAATGTATTTCACATCTAATGAAAATACCGAATCAAAAGTATTGGGTGCCTGACTTAGTATGTCTTTTATGTCTAGTCACTATTTTGCACAGGTGATCTCAGTTAAATCACACACTAGCACTTTAAAAGGTGTACCTTGCAATACAAACGCTGTCATGTGATCAAGGCTCCGCTGAGCCGAAACGTCTGTGACTCTTTCTGCGAAATAAATTTGTGAAGTACCTCGAGGTCCGTGTCCGGTGTTTACTTGCTAGCAGAGGAAACTGCATGTGCCTGTGAGGAACGGAATTCAGGATATATATATATATATATACATATCAATTAACCCTCTTTGGCTCAAACTATGATATACAAGTTGCCATGTTTTAAAGTACTCGATTATTGTTATGTAGATTCTAGAGGACCTACAGATGTGGAGTGTTACACTGGGAAAGTTCAGAATGGATGTGGCAACGTGGTGAAAAGAAAGACAAAAGGTGAGAAGACTTGGGCGACACCACTAAATAAAGAGGCAGAGAAGACAAAGACGAGTGGCCTTCCCAAGAAACGGCGAAGGGGACCACAGGATGCACGTAGATATGCGTGGCAGCAAGAGGCAGAACAGAAAGATCAAAAAGTTAGGGGGAGAGGTGACCAGAGAAGAGAGGAGAGGACAAGAGAGGAGAGGAAAGAACATGAGAGGAGAGGAAAGGAGAGGCATGGCAGACGAGACAAGAGCACACCAAAATACAGGTAGCTCAAGCTGTGATCGTGGTGGCCGGAGAGGACGAGAGAGAAAGAAATGTAACTGTCTGCATATGGAAGGACAGGAGCTATTTTATGGTGGATTAGTACTGGTAGGAGAGGCGGCTTCATGAGAGAGGAGATTCTGTAGTAACTAAGGGGCATATTATCAAGGGGGTTTATCTCTGCTTTTTTGGCTTTAAAAGCCAAGAAAGCGGAGATAAAATTATCTCTCTATTACCTAGCTGTCTCTAACACCAGTTAGCGACAGCTAGTAGGAGATAGCGACCATCTTGGGCCCCACTTTGCATGTCAGTGATATTTATCACTAATGACATGCAAAGTGGGCGTGCCAAGATGTTAGCGACTGGAAACAGTCGCTAACATCGCTATCTCCTATTACCAACTTTTGGAGATATTCGCGCTAAGCGCGAATATCTCCAAAAACTAACACCTGCCCTGAGCAGTTCTTAGCCATGTTATCCAATGGGAGGTGGATAACATGGCTAAGAGCATTAGCTCGGTAATGCATGAATATCGCGGACTTTTCAGCGATATTCATGCATTGCGGCCGTTTTTTATCGCATTTGCGATAAACCTTGATAATAGCAAGGTTTATCTGCGATAATTTCTGACGATGCTTAGCGTTAAAAAATTCGTTGCTAAGCATCGTTAGCGATAAATATCGCTTAACGTTGGTAATATGCCCCTATGTACCTTGGTCAATGGTGGCGACCATGGGAGAAGAGAGAAGGAAAGAGAAATAGAGGACGGACATTGAGGGAAAGCAAGGAGGTAGGAAAGCAGAGCAGCCAACTGACCCATCATAACTAAAGACATGATGGGAATCAGGGCACACATACTTTGAAGTCAAGGTTAAAGGGTCGAGTGAGGTTAGAGCAACACCAAGAAAACAGAGGGGAACAGAGAGAGAACCGTAAGAGGCTCGACAACGAATACCTTCAAAAGGGTGAAGCATCAGACACAAGGAAAGAAGGTGGTAGGAGCAGAGAAAGAACAAGTACATACTAGCTATAAAAAATAATACTGAGAACACCCTTAAGAAAGTGTCTGTGGAGAAAACAGAGAGCAATGCGAAGACATAAAAACATGATATAAGCACATCCGTTATAAAGCGACAGAAAGAAATATAGACGTACAACTTTCTGGATGCTTTTAAATTATTACAAAGGAAGATGAGGTACAAGGAAAGTTCAAAAAAGTGGAAATAGAGTTGGCTAAAAGGCCTAGGGTTCCCCTTAAGAGAGACATTTCGATCACTGCGTGCCCAGTATATTCTAGTATATACTGTGTGAAGAGAACCATGCAGACACCAAACATGGACATGATCAAGAGAGCTCGGGCTAGGATCCAGGGTGTCTGTCTCTATTACAACAACAAGGTATGGTTGAGAGAATGACAGACTCAATCAGTGGAGCCTGAGGGGTCATACAGAGATGTCCACTGATTCCAGCAGATGGCATACAGAGGCCAATAGTGGCAGTGCGTTTGTAGTGTATTGTCTGGTTAATACAAACCTTTACAAAGGATAAAAGAAATTGAACAACTGGCAGAGAAAATCAAAAATTGATATCAGTGCGAATTTGTTTGCCTACCCGTGCCTTACACAACCTATCCTTCATATCCCACCCCAGGAGGGGGACACAGTTGCAAATGACTGGGGCTGTGGGGCAGTGTGCAAGTCATTTTACAAGGGGTCATGTAACAAGTTCCCATGTAAATTCAAACACATGTGGGTGCATTACAGGGTAAGCAACAACCTGTTCAGTGATCCTGCGTACCACAAAGTTCATATACATGCCCAAGCCAAGGTCGGATTGGTAAGGCGGGCAATGGCCGAGGGGTCGGTATTCGAGTTCCAGCTGTGGGCTGCTTTTTTTAGGCAGCCTGGGGGGCCGATCTGGACGGTGTCTGTGCTGATGCCACCAGCGGCCGAGTGGGTGCCTGAGAGGCCTTTCTTGAGACAGATGGGAGCCCATTACCTCTCTTTTATCAACAAGCAGAGGTGTTTCTCCCTTTCTCTCGCTGGGCCGGCCCATTAATATATGCATATTGAGCGGCGGCAGGGGGACTGAGCAGAAGTGGCCTCACTTGTTTTCAGGTGTATTTCACCAGTGTGAACTAATCCGTGCATTGTTTAAAAAATCTAAGTAAAGTTACGTTTACATGCCTCTGTCAGAGACCCCACCCCCTTATTTTTTATAAAACTTCACCAAAGCAGTGTTTTGTGGAAAGGCAATATGCAAATGTGCCCCCCCTCCTTTTTTTAGCGTGCCCAGGCTGATTTTTAATCCCAATCCAACCCTGGCCCAAGCAAAGGTATGAGGGAAGGGTGAAGGCTGCTAGGAAAGAGTGACTAGTTTGGATAAGGAGGAGGAATGGTTGGCCAACACCCAAGATGGAGGGGGGAGGTGGAGGTGAGTGAAAGATTTCGAATTCGGGTTTGGGACACACACCAAAGGGCTGAAGCAAGGCAGATGGGCTGCGAACTTGATGTTAGTGAGGGAACAAGGGTAGGGGGTGTGACTGAAGGTGATAAGAGAGGTAAAAGAAGGGAGAATGGTGGACCCAATAACACAAGTACTGCTGCCAAAGTTGATTGTTCCCCCTTTTAATTGAGTACTAAAGCAAGTGCAATTGCTACTTGAGTGAATGATCATATTAATCAGTCCAATGCTTTGTGAACTACTCTGAAACTGAATAGGGTGGTGAAATTATGAACTTGTATGGGGTGGGGGCAGAAATGGCAAAATGTAATCTTTAGTCGTGAGCCTTTGGTTTATGGGTTGTGCATCCAGATGATTTACATCTGAAGGATGTACAATACGAAAGTCACGGCCATTACCATTGCAACTACCATTGGTTTTGCCACAAATCAGACTTTTTTTTATATTTAGCACGTTCCTGAAATGGGCAGCAAAGAGGCGCGTGGGATCAGGGCATGTTCTGCGCTACGGAAACAATTTCCTATTTGTAGGCAAAGCAAAGGAGAAGAGTGTATCCAAGATACTGTAAGATGAATTTGGAAGTCTAACAGCATGATTTAGGGTATAACTGGTCCCAGATTTCCCTAATATTACCACAAACATTGCTTGCAGCAAACAGAAATTAATGCAGTCTCCCATACCTTGCAAAACACATATATGAAGTGTCTGTACCAGTTCGAAACTGCCCCGAATGCTCACAAAAGTTGGCCTCTTTTTATAGCTATCAGGTTCACTAATGGGGGCCACTTTTATTTTGCTGTCCGGGCCGATTTACTGTCCCAGTCTGACCCTTAGAGCTATACTATCAAAAGCTCACGTTTGTCCAAGACAGTTTGGCAGTGGGCAGTATAATAAACACCACAACAACAAAAGATCACTATGTCCTTGAAACTATTAGCAAAACTAATTTTTGTGTAGCTTGGATTAAAAACTCTGTTCAGAGCCAGAGATATATAATCTCCGGTAAACAGCACCGTAAACACTTTGAGCCCGATTTGCAATGGTAAACTTAGACGTTTGGTCTAAACATGGACCAAACGACTGAGTTTACAGCTTTTGGAATTCACAAAGAGCATTTACGAGTCATATCTTTATGTCCGCACTCAGGCGGAGATCACAAAGGACATTTACGAGTCGTATCTTTATGTCCATAGAGTACGGCAAACACTTTAGTTGGCAGTGATAGAGATTCGGTGAGTTGACTGATATGGCACTGAGTCGTACTTTATTGGTTTCACCGGACGTTCTGACAGTGAGAGGAAGAAGGCTCTGCAGCCATTTTGAGGGATGACTAGCTACATCAACAAGGGATAACTTATACAGATGGATAGACGCCTTCATATCGTGTGGCTAGAAGTGGGGAAGGATCCCTCAAGGGTGAGAAAATAAGAGGACGATGCTGTTAGTGTCTTCCTACTTATTACTCTAGAACAATCAGTGCTGGCCTCCACATCAGGCAAATTAGCAGCCATGATTTGTATGTGAAGTATTCCAGGGGCTTTGAGCACTAGTGTTTATAATGTGGTTGTGGAATTCTAGAAGGTTAGTCGAGAAAGAAGGGGTGGGATTAACATAGAAGTAAAGCAGTAACAAGAGAAATCCTGAGGGTATGACTAGATCCGGAGAAGGTGGCACGCAAATATGAGTGGAAGACAGCGTTCGCTTCAGTGTACAAGACTATGTTTTTTGGAATATTCAGAGTTTTGGAAAAGGCAAGGCTTTGAGTGGGCCAGGTCCTGCCAGTGCTCAGCATTGGCATTTATAAAAAAGCAGCAGCTGAGATGGTTCCCTAGCGGTCCCTCCATTTTAGCTCTCAAATCTTTACTCTGCAGCAGCACCACCCTTCACTGCCTTTGATGTAACTTCAAAGAGACTCGTTATCGTTCTTTCACAGTCTCATCATTTCAGAACTGAAGCATTTTCAATATTGTATACAACAAACCCGTAGCTGTTGCTTATTTGTCTAAAGCAACTAACAACCATTGGCAAAGCCAATAGTCATGACTTGTTGTAGGTTATAATGTAATTTGTTGTATTATGTATCTGGATGCAATGACAGAAGCAGCAAAATACCAGTCAGGCAGTACACCATGCTAAGAACAGATTTGTAGATCACTGTTTTTAAGCCACGCCCTTAAATATATCGGCCACCCCCCTTTGAGAGACCTCCCACCCCCAGTTGTTTCAACCTACTTAAAGCCCTGGGAGAAGGCATGTGCAAAGGTCGTCAAGTCTGGGAAACAAAAGCAATTTAAGGTACGAACATGTAAAACAGATCAAAAGAGAAAATGGTTCAAGTTGAGCACAGATATCAAAGAAGTTGCCGTCATTTACAAAGAGAGTAGCCATATATTTAATACGATGAAGAGGCACAAAGAAAACTGTAGAATGTGGGGTCTCTAAAGTGTTTGGCAAACATTTGTTTAGGATCGGGACAGCAATGAAGTCTCAAGGTCTGCTATGAACAGCCAGAAGACAAGAGAACTAGGCAGACCTATGTCAAAGGAGGTAAGGGCTGACTTCTGTCAAAGAGGTACACAGGTTATCTCCTTTTGAAAAGGCAACAGGAGACAAACAAGACCCTCAGGGCTCTTCTTGGCGTTACATAAGGAGCGAAAAGCACTGCCAAAAGAAATAAGAAATTTGGACACTTTGGACACTCAACGCTGGACGCTCCATTATCAATAGCTCTGAAGTTCATGTAGTAAGAGAAGATACAGTAGACATTATAGCTTGTCATAGGTGGAGGATCTGTGGTCGGGCCGGTGGGGTATGCGGTTGGATCCGTTCTGCCCAGGTCGTTAAAAGTGGCTGGAGTGAGAACTCCATCTGGTGAGGGTCTTTCTGGTGGCAGTAGAAAGTCAAAGGTATGGGTGATAATATAAGGTCTGCTAAGTTGAAGAAAATATGTAGAACGTTGAGAGAGTGCGGTATCGTCAGTATTGACCCAACAATGCGTGGACTGGCCAGAAGATCGGTAGCTCCAGGTTGTCAGAGCACAGGTAGATCGGATTTAGAAAAAGAGGAGGTAACAGTTTGGTGGACCTGGACACAATGGAAGGCAGTGAATAGGAAATAGTAAGGAGGTGAGAAAGGGGGAAATAGAGCAACATTGAGGGGCTTACATTTGTTTAGATGGTGGAGAGAATTATATTGGTTATGTATTAAATGACGACAGAGACATAACAGAGTGTATAGAACACGTGGCCGGGGATGCATGAATTCTGAATGATCTCCTTCCTTCACAATGAAGTCACTTTTAACGGATTGAAAAGAGTGTCAGCATGATGGTGTGACAGTGACAACAGGAAATACAACTATGATCTGGTACAGCTGCGGCCCGTGCAGGTAAGAGCGGTGGGACCGTGTGGGGGGATTTGGACAGAAGATGACGAAGAAAAATTAATTATTTATTTAATTTTCCCTCGTGGTCATCTGTCGAATCCCCCCCAACCCAGCCCCAACGGCCCACCGATCTTACCTCCACGGCCACGGCTGATCTGGTACTGGGTATAATCAGCAAAGGCTGAAGGAGTCTGAATGAAAGGGTAATAGCGGAGAGTGCAAAGAGTCTAATAGATAAGGAAAGAGAGGGGAGAGATGCCCAGGAGGGTGATCAAACAAAGGGCACTGCAGAAATCACAAAGGATGAGAGAGACTGGCACTGCAGGAATTGCAAAGGATGACAGAGATTGGCATTGCAGGAATTGCAAAGGATGAAAAAGACTGGCACTGCAGGAATTGTAATGGATGACCGAGACTGGCATTGCAGGAATTGCAAAGGATGAAAAAGACTGGCATTGCAGGAATTGCAAAGGATGAAAAAGACTGGCATTGCAGGAATTGCAAAGGATGAAAAAGACTGGCATTGCAGGAATTGCAAAGGATGACAGAGACTGGCATTGCAGGAATTGCAAAGGATGACAGAGACTGGCATTGCTGGATTTGCAAAGGATGAAAAAAGACTGGCATTGCAGGAATCGCAAAGGATGACAAAGACGGGCTTACTGGAATTGCAAAGGATGAAAAAGACTGGCATTGCAGGAATTGCAAAGGATGACACAGACTGGCATTGGAGAAATCGCAAAACATGATGGGAACTGACAGAGCTGGAACTACGAAGGCGCAGTGACAAATGGCCTTAAAGGGTGCAGGAACTACAAACAATGACAGAAGCCTGCCAGAAAATGCAGAGCTTTGGCAGAGGGAATGACAGAGAGCAGAAGCTGCCGGTCAGAGAGACACCGAAGAGGAAGGAATTACACATAAAAGTGAATATTTGGCAGGAAGACTTTGAAGAAAATATAGGAATTAGTCCGAGCTGCTGATATGAAGGAGTGGGGCGAAACTGTGGAGGAGAGACATGCGTAGACGCTATAAATACGAGTTGGAATTCAATAAAGTACCACAACAGATTAAATGTTTGAACCTCCCCCAAATTGTGAAGGCAGCAGACCGTTCTAAAAGTGAACTTTGCTTTCCTAATGGAGCAGGGGTTCAAAATGTAAAAAAAAATCCAACACTAGTGGTGAATATACTTAGTTCTTCTACCCAATTGTAGACTTTAGGAAGTCATGTCTGATGTGTGTCATCACGTCTGAAAGCATGCCTTTTGGGTCTGAAGAGGTGGCAACCTTAGATATCTCATTGTGTCCAAACATGTATCATTATTCTGAAAATTGATTTCAGTTTTACAGTGCATCTAAGTTGAGTGGCAAAGTAGATGATGTGTTGTCATACCTAAAGATGTGCTATAATGTCCTATATTGTCCAAAGAGGTTTCATCAAGCATAAGGGCGTTTCTTCTGATTGAAAATGTCTTGCCATATCATAAGTCTTTATATCTAAAATGTGTCATCAAGCCAGAAAATGTTTAGTCATCGCTAAAGATAGGCCGTGGTGTCTAAAGTTGTGTTGACTGAAGATTTGGCGTTTATGTCAAACTCTTGTTGCTGTATCTGAGAGGTGCCATTATACCTTAAGATATGTTCTTTATTTGCAAATGTCTTGTCATGTCAAAAACTCTATCTTCTTTGTGTTTTGTTGTTGTTGTACATGATGTTGTGCTGTCATGTTTTATGTGACCATATTAGAAGATAGTTAAATAATGACATGGTGTTTCATCAATTCCAAAAAATGTCACTTCTTAAGAGGTGCTGTTGTGTCCGAAGACACGTCATTGTATTATCATGTCTGAAGAGCATTATGTCTTCACGTGTGGGATTCGCCCTTGCAGCAGATGCCTCGTTGTGTCTCAGAAAGCATTGCCATGTTGGAATAACGTGTCTATGTAAAACTGTCGCGTTTGAAAAAGAGCCATTGCTCACATTTGAGATATGTTGTCGCGTCTGGAAAATGAATTATGACCAATATGTGCCATTGCATTAAAAAATGTAGATGATTTGAGAAGTGCTATCTTGTATATGTTGGAGTTTCATATTCTGACTGGAGGTGTTGCGTCTGCAGTCATGTCTTGGTGCGAGCTCGGCTCTCTGGAGAGCTTGGGATATTGGGGTATAGTGCATAGGTGGGCAGTGTGATTGGCAGCCCTCTAAAGCAGCATGCTAAACAAAGGCAGCAGAAATAGCAATAAGTTGAAGGACTACAGCGGGCATCAGCGCCAGCTGTGGGATACCAGCTGCACCAGCTTTCAAGAGTCTGTAGCGAGTCATCTCCGCCTTCACCCCCTCCTCCGTGGCGCTGCAGGTGAATAGGCCGGGCTCGAGGGGCGCGTCCTGTCCAAAGCGTAGCAGGCAAGCCTCGCCATCCATGGTGCATGCGTACTGCTTGGCAGCATCCTTGTTCCATGTGTAGGAGGCGTGGTGGGATCTCACCGGACATGGCAGGTAGATGTAACTGCTGGGTCCTACCGTCACTTCTCTCATGTCTTCATCAGGAGAGCGGACTACTGAAGATTGTTTCGGTCCCGAGTAGGAGAAAAGAAAGGACAAATATATTTGTAATATCTATATTTCTTTAAAAAAAGACAATTTTACAATTTTCTTGTGTTTAAGTGTTTCCAGGCTTCGGCTGAGAGAGACACAGAGGAATATAGGGGCATATTAGCAAGAACATCGTTAAAATTATCGCTGTTTAGCAGCCAGAAACTGCAGCTAAAACAGCGAAAATGAGCTTGCTAATATGCGTTATAGAATTCCAATAGAAGCCCAGGTCTGATGTCCTGCAATCTAACCTGGGCTTCTATTGGAATTCTATAACACATATTAGCAAGCCCATCATTGCCGTTTTAGCGGCAGTTTCCGGCCGCTAAAACGGCGATAATTTTAACGAGGTTCTTGCTAATATGCCCCATAGTGATTTATCAAGGGCAGACATGGATGAGAGGCTAGGTTTCCTTATCCCACAGCTGACATGTTAGGCACTAGACCATATCTCACCCACTGCAGCACATTTGAACTTCACCACCAGATCATATTGAGACGTATCTTTAACACCTTTAGTTGTGGGAATCATGCAAGTCATGCAGGCAATTTATCTCCAGATATTGAACACTAGCTAACACTCATTAAGACAGATTTATGTAAATTAAGAAATATAAACATGATTATGGCTTCAAGAAGACATTAGACATATTAGGTAGTCTATGGTATTTGAATTGGATAGGTACATTATTTATCTCAGATTATCAGACAACAAACAAAACATGGGGTCCAGATAACTGGCCATCGACCATGGTAATTATACACACCCAAGCTGATGTGAGTAGCTGTTTGCCAGACTTAGGACATGTGACAGGGATGCAGAGATTAACAAAACTGAGTAGTTTTGTTGGAATATGACCCAAGTATCTACAAACAATGCAATTGACATTTGGAATCTTCAAATGGGTTAGATTGCTCCCGGACATTTAGCCTAGATCGACTGTATTAAATGGCACCATTCGCAAAGAGCAGTCCCCTTACCGCTCCTCAGGATGCGGGCCGCTTCTAACCATATTTAAAGGTTGGCAGAGGTTCATTCTTCCAACGTAGGAGGATTTTACCCTAATTTTTTTAATTTTTAAGAAATCTATATGACTTAAATGGCATCTTTTAGGAACATTTTGTAGGATAGCCATAAGGGGTCTTCCTACCTTTGGAAAAGACCAGTTCCAGAGGGAAGGATTTTGGGGCACGACCAGACAAGATACCCTTCCATTAAAACACTTGCCTGTTGAAAGAGCAGTATCTAAGGATCATCTTATACTGTGTTTCTTTTATTACAAAGAAACAGGAGCACAATTATAGAAATTACCAAAAGTAATTTACCTGTGAGGATATGGGTCATTAAGGTTCTTGAACCAATTTGCTACTAGTTGTTTTAGATCTGCACCAGTAGAAATAATTCAGTCGTGGATAGTCTATGAAAGACTGAGATAGTTGATATTCTCAAAGGGTTAGAATCTGTGAGATGGGGGGACGGTGACCATTCAGCTGCATGTACTGTTCTTTCTGGGGATATTAACCCCCCCAAGAATTAAATCTCTTGTAGACCATGCAGCCAAGTTATTAACAGCAGTTTGTCCATTAGCCTTCCTTTTGCCCATCACAGACTAGGGGAATATGTGTTTGCTGAAAATCATCATCATCAGATCAAGTGGGGCCTGCAAATTAGGAAGCCAATAGGCCGAGTACAAAATCTTCATGAAGATTTATTGAAAAGTACACTAGTAATACACCCTGGCAAACAAAAGCACCAGGTAACTGACTTGCTAGAATCTCATAAGATGTCTCACTCCAAGATTCTGGAACAAACATCATATTCCAGAAAGGACATGAGGAAACGGTTTTAACATAGTTTACGTAAGCTACTATAACACATAAAACCTAACACAGCTCCTATCCTTATACAAAATTATCCAAAACAATAACTACTTACACTATGTTGATAAAATGAACTTAAAATACATATGTTTTAAACTAACAAGTCTGTGGAGGATCCACTGCACATACTTCAATACCTAAAATTCCAGTTTAAGAATGTCTAGACAGCATATTATATATTTCACACACACATTTTTTATATTTCTTCAGGCTGTTGTAGGGCGACGTCTCAAGTTCTTAACTTTTACTATATTCTACTTTCCACCTTTCTCGCTACAAATGTCTCTCCTTCCTTTTTGAGCTTTCTTCCACATTTCCCTCTCGTTTGTATTACAAACGAGATTGCCATCACCACAATACTACAGTTCTTCACTTCTTTGATTCTCTTGGGAAAATACTAGCCATTAGTCCTTTTCTGTGTGAAGCTTCCAATCACACATGGACAATCTCACCAACAATGCATTGCCTTTTATTACTAGTAAACATTTCATCATTTCTAATCTTATACTTAGTTTGAGATTGAGTCACTTTAGTTCTCAAATGGTGTTCACTCCACATTGTCCTGCCCATCCATGCTGAAGTGACCACCATACACGGAATCCTACCTTTTGGGAAGAAAAATGGGGACAAACCATCTAAAGAATGTGGCAATGTTCTAGAAAACCACAACATCTTTTGTACTGCCTTTTCCCCATCAAGGTTATTGCACTTTGCCAACTGTAAGCACTCCACCAACTTCATATTAAACCTCTCCCCCAGACCATTCTCTCTTGGGTGGTGTAGAGAAGTCCTTTAATGCTTTCTTCCAAGCTTCTGCAGATATTCTTCAAACTGGATTGGTACAAACTATAACCCATTGTCTGTCACACTTTCTCCTGGACAGCCTTCTCTCTTGAAGATCTCCCAAAATGTAATCACATTGGCACTCCTTACTTCCTTCAAAAACCTGTCCTCAGGACATTTAAAATAATAGTCCATCATTGCTTGGTGCGCATGGAGGGGTTTAGAGGCTCCCCAAGAGCTATAGTCTGAGCTGGAAGTGTTGCTGGTTGCTGGGGGCCTGCTCCTCTGCAATATTGGACCTGTGGGTTGCCATTGCAGGAATGCTTTATGAGGATGGAGATGTGAGTGTTGTGGACATTTGAGGGGGCCCACCTGTGCAGACACCAGTTGCCCGAATTCGCTCGAGTGTGAATGGTCAGAAACAGCAGCCCTCTGCTGCACTAGCCTGTGCGCTACCATTGTGGGAATGCTACATGGGAAAGAACAGGCAAAGATGCTCCATTACTGCCAAGCATAGACAGATATTCCGGTTAGTTTGCCCCAGTGGGTGCGGATGTGCCAGCCCAAGATGGGCTCAGGGGCCGCCCACGTTGACGGATGTGCTTGAGGGTATAAAAGACAGAGGGTCATAACTGGAAACAAGTGTGGACATGGTGGTGATGGACCTGGGATTAGTGCGGACTCACCTCCATAAGTTGACAGGCAGGGTCTCGTTGGTGGGGGGCTAGCAGAGGAGACGCAAAAGACAATGATGGCTCTGATTCAAGTCATAGACAATCTGAGTCAGCTCACATAGTTCTTGGAATCCAGGGTGGAAGAAGCAAAGGGTAGATCCCACAGCAACAAGGTTTGCTTGGTGGGCCTCCAAGAGAGCATGGGGAGGGAATGCCTGGACCTCTACCTGGAGGAATGGGTCACAACATTATTAAAGCCAAGAGGATTATCAAACTAGTTCTCCATTGAGCACGCACACCACATTCCATCTTGTGTGCTGCCCCCAGGGGCCCTCCACAAGAAATGTCACCATCAGACTTCTGAACTATAGAGATGTAATTCTGCAGCAGTCATGCCGCTGTAGGGCTCTCCGCATAGAGGATGCAGAGAAAATTTTGTTTCCCTATTACACTGTCCAGGGCCAAAAGAAGAGGCACTCTTACGAGGCAGTAAAGTGACGTTGCCGTGATCAACAGATGAGACATGCTGTTCTTCCTGGCCAAGTTAAAGATTGTGCATGATAACAACTCCTATTTTTTCGTGGATCTGGCGTAAGCTTGGGAATGGTAAGACACAATGGACAAGTGACATGGCAGAGAGCATCAAAAGTCAACCAACAGCTCACCCAGATCTCCAGAAGCTCGAGCCATGGACGATTCCGCAGGTGCCCGGACACGGCCCACTGCAGCCTGTTATTACGCTCCCTGATCGGGCCTTGCCAGCCCCCGGACCCCACCAGGGATACCTGTTGTGAATCCTAGAGTGAGCTCTGTGTGTGGGGCGATCTACGCATACCATTGCCATTGTATGACACTGTTGTTGAGGGAGAGGGAAAGTTGGCTGGTTAGCTGTTTGATAGTTCTTACTAAATTTGAATTCCGGTGCCTCAGGCGACACGAGAGGTGCATAACTTTTGATGGGGGGTCTGCCTATTCCTGTGTACATGGGCCACTGCCGATTGGTCCAGGAACTTATGTTTTTCAATCTTTTGTATGCATGCCACAAGGAAACCGCATCATGGCCAGGGCCGGACTGGGAACCAAAACCGACCCTAGCAAATTGTTCGGCCCCCTACCCCCACTCACCCGCCGAGCTCCTTGCCAGGGCCGGTTTTTCGGCCGATTTTGTTACAGGGCCTGTAACAAAATCGGCCCCCAAACCGGCCCCCACCCGTGCGGTGCACCAGAGGATTGCCCGGTGCCCGCTACGGCCAGTCCGGCCCTGATCATGGCACAGGGTAGCTGTGATTGTTGTATTACAGGTGAGGAGGGGACCAGACTTGGCATCTGATAAGAGAGACAGCATTAAATGATTACTTATGTGAAAAGAGCCAGAGTGGGAGCTAATGTGCATGGGATAGGGATACAGGTGACCTGCCTCCACCAGACATATTTACTGGCAGAGCAGGTGGAAGAAGTGAGACGTAAATGGAAGGGGATGTTCTACCATGCTCACTACAGGTCACACGTTAGAAGGCTTGGGAGCCGGTGTGCACCCTGGACACCATTTAAGGTCATTTCCACGGAGGTTGAAATATGTTTTACTGCATGGCAAGCTTAATAGATGGGACACCATGCTGGTGGGTCTCTATGGTCCCACTATCGATGATGCTGATTATTTCCCACGCTTTGGCCTCAAAGTACATAAATACCTAGGGGCTTATTTATGAGCCCTTGCGACACGTTTGCACCGATGGTGCGTCACATATCGTGATGCACCTGCGGCGTAAAAATTTGACATGTTGCGCCCTTTTTACAAAGTGACGCATCTAGGCAGATGTGTCACTTTGTAAACCCCTGCGCTACATTATACCTGCGTCAGGTAAACTGTATGCAGGGTGGGCGTTTCCCCGCATCCAAGCCTTGTAGTAGTGGTGCAGTGAAATCTATAAGATTTCAGTGCACCACTTCTAGGACGCCATTGTGTCAAATCCTTACCCCTGCCTCATAGCAGGCGTAAGGGTGACGCAGTGCTATATTCATAGCATTCATAGCCCTCCCCCTGCATTGCTGGAGTTGCATCATGCTTCCGACACAACTCCAGCAAGGCATCAGTTTTGCACCGACAGATACGTCAGTAATACTGTAAATATGACATAAATATGACGCATCCATCGTGTCGCAAGGAGGGTGCAGTGAAAACACAGCGAAAACTGTTGCATTGCTGTTCTAATGCAGCGATGCAACAGTTTTCATAAATAAGGCCCCTTGTGTCCTCGATGGATCGCATGATGCAATCCATGACATATAAAGTAAAAAATGAGGTACTCCCTGCGCCATCTCTTTGTAACGTTGGTAGACTTGGTAGAAGTGCGTCGCACTCAGCATCCCTTTGACCAGGTATCCTCGCATTACACAGGGGCAATGCACACATACTGCTAGCTAGATTACATTTTATCGACCAAAGGACTCCCACAAAATTGGCACTATGCTGTACTCTAGCAGGGCCTTTTTGGATGATTCCCCACTGACCTTGGTTAACAACAAAGAATGTACAGAGTTCCCCAAGATTCCCCACTGACCTTCACATATCTATGTCAGAACTACCGGGCCTGGATCCCCACATGGCGATTTCCAGTGGCAATCCTGCAGGACACGGCACATGCCCTCATGCTACATGATGAAATAGCACAATATTTTAGACAAAATGAAAATACTGCCCAATGGGGACACTGAAAGGGCAGCAGTGAACGTGATTATGAGAGGCTTGGTCATATCTCTGGTTACCTCTACCAGACAGACGCTATATTGTGATATTAATACTCTTGATTGAAGGCTCAAAGCACTGCAATCCTTCGTAAAATGGTAGATAAAGAGTTGCTACATAACATATGGTACAGACAATTGCTTGACTGGGATGCAGACCGGCCAGGGAGACTGCTAGCATATCTCTTGTGTTGCACCAGAGCTTTGGCCACAATCACAACTGTACGAAACGAATAGGGAGACAAAGTGAATAAACAATGGCAAATTAATTCTACTCATACTATAAGCCACTTTACAAGCAGGCGACTGTCCCTCAAGATATAGACACATATCTGTTTTTGCAAACACCATTGATCCGTAGGTTCACACAGGCACGGCGGGAATTACTTGAGGCACCACTCACACAAGCCGAGATTAAGGAAGCAATACAAGATTTAATACATCCAAGACCCCCGAGGCTGAATGGCCTTCGAGCAGAGTGGTATCAGACTTCGCAAGCACAGTAAGGATCCCATGCACTGTCAAGCACATAGGCCACTCTCAATGTTAAATTGTGACAATACAATCCTTAACCCCTTCGACGCTCATGACGAGCTCAGCTCGTCATGGAGTTTCCATTGATTTCAATGGAAATTACATTGAAGTGGTACCAGGGGCTCAGCATCCAAGTTAAGACACTGTTAGCATTAGGGGTGGGTGAAGAATTCTGCTCCGCCGGTGGAGTTTTGCCCACTCCTTGCGGAATGCGGAGTTCCGAAAAATTCTGTCAAGTGATGAGAAGCAGAGTTTTCTCTCTCGAAAGGCTAACCATTGGTAAGTTGGCAAGTGCTATTGAGAAAAAATCAGGCTCTAGACCTCCTTCCGGCGAAATTTTTCATCCAGTGCGGTCACAGCAGGTCGTGGCAGGTCACGACCGATTGCATTTAGAAATCTGCCATTCGCTTTGAGGAAGCTGCTGCTCGAGTAGAATGCGTCCTCTGGTGCGAGGTGTAATGCCATTCACACTAATTTTAAAGGGCGGACAAACTCCTAGCACAAAAAGTTAGTGCGAGCAATGGGGTAAAAATGTGGGTCCCAGACCTCAACTAAACCAGCACAGTGGCAGCGGAAACACCATTTGATTGAAATTAATGTTTCGCTGTTTTACAGGAACTTAACAGCTTCTGGGGCAAACAAAGCAATGCCCAAGTAAAATGTACCGCCACTGGAGAAGTGAAGGTAGTACTGGCAAGGCCTGGCTGGATCCTGAAGGTTGGAGTTGAGGTTAGGGAGAAAATTGTGCACAAGAAGGAATTTGGGACATCCTGTAGAGCGCCTGTACCTGTCCTGGCTGTTGAAAGTACCAGAACTGTACTTCTTCCGCCCTCTTGCTGGCTGAAAAAACAAGAGATTTGTCTCTATTGTTCTGATCAAACCACACTATGTGGCCAATTTTCGACAGTAGACCACCCGGGCTCCTCTCTAGTTACCTGCCTCCACTCGCTACCATACAGGAATGTCAGATGGCAGCTTTGATAACTGATTAAGCATCCTCTTCCCGACAGTAGATTACGGTAACCAACACTGAAGTATACCTTATACCAGTTACCACAACAACTGTAAATGCAACAAGTACAGAAACACAGATTTCTCTTGGGAATCCTGACACTGGTCCTGTTTACGTCAAGGTGCAATGGATCGAGTCATCTCCCAGTTCGACAAAACCTGCAGAGTTGCCAAAAATATATTGGACTGCCTCTGACCTCTTCATCGACTGTGATGATTTTTGCTCGGATTCATCTAATCTACCTGCACCGCTACCTACAACGTTTCGGCAGAGACTGCTTGTATTCAATCTTTGTCTGAAAAAGACTTTCTTTGTGCCTCCATGGTTTGAACTCTGGATATCAATTGCATTACTTTTCCTGGTCCTCTGGATTGGTTTTGTAACAGTCTTTTTCCTGCTTCTCAATGGACACTATCTCCCTGAACGCTCTGCTGTACAACTGGTGAATTTGGTTCTCAAACCACACTCCTCATCACACAAATAATGAAGAAACGTTTCCCTGGTGAACATTTTGGCTGTTTCAGTTCCTGATGGGATTGTTTGGGATAGGGTATCGTATGATGTGTATGGACCCACTGAACTTTTTACAAATTTTACACTAGTTTAAACTATCCTTAAATAACATTGTTACCCCTAGTACTATCTCTGATGATTGGGATGTAAATACATTCTACTGTGCCGAAGTCCGTCAGTTTTCGTGAAGCACTCTGATGACAGAGTGCTAATCCATCCTCACAATGTGCTAATTGAGTGGCGGTCCGTAGGCATCCATTCGAGCTGGCAGGAGGTGTGGTAGGGGCCCGACGCACACTGTGATTACTGACACAGTGTCCACTCAGGGACGGTTGAGTCAATAGCACAGTAGGTGTGTGAGCAGGGCCTGCTAACAGGCATATCCCCTGACTCTCCGGAAATCGGAGAGAAGGCTTCCTGTTGGCATAGCAGAGTATGGCAGCACTTGTTTGGAACCAGAGTGAGGAGCAAGGTGGTGACAGTGAGGCTGTAGTGTAGCTGATGGAATCAAGGTTTAGTAATGTGGGCAGCAGCTAATGTAAGTGTTTCTAAATTACATGTACTAAATGCCCAGGGTGCGTTGCCGAATGTCCCTGTGCGTGCTCTTGCATGAGTGAGTGCTGTCTGCAGTGTCCAGCATGGCAGATAGATAGTTGCAAGCCCAATGAACCCTGCATTACCACACTCTGTCCAAGAAGCACATGTGAAAGGGTTTGCTTGTAGCAAGTGCTAAGCCACTCTCTCTCTTCAGTACAGATCTGCTTTCTCCGCAGTGTTTAAAAAACATGATTGTATTTTATTTTAGGAGCCCGTTTTCTCTTTGGTTAATGAGGGGGCTCTTGGAGGGGAGGGGTATAGGTGGGTGAACCAAAAAATTACCAAGGACGGCCAAGTTAGAGTCGAACCAGGAAGTCTGGCTTGGCCTTAAAAGCATGTGCATAAGTCGAGCCTTGATATATTTACCATTAAAATAGGTGTATTTTTATCATGTGGAAGCATTTCACCTTGGTGCATCGCACCGTGACAACAATTCCATTAGTAATCTAGGTAGTAAGTCACTTTTTAGATGTATATTATATATGGACTATTTTCTTTTCATGAATGAAGCAACATTACAGCGTATTAAATCTAACAACTCATGTGAGTGGACAGCACACATCCTGAACTTGTGCCTTTGAATATACTATCATATGTGCTAATGAACAAAAAGGAGGTTGGTAATTTGAAATATTTATCTATGATCACACAATTTGGTCATGTGGGGAATCTGGGATTGATCCTAGAATTTCTGCTTTCACCTTGTGCAATTCAGCCTCTAGGAGGCTATATCTTTCTTTTTCTCCTGTATTACAATACAGGTCACAATTTTGTCTTTATTCATCGCACATGAGATTAGAGTTTGATTGGCAGGCAGATGCACCATCAGAGTTCAGTTCATTTTTGGCTTGAGAGAGCAAAATGACCTGGAACTGAGCCAGAGCAAGGCATCCTTGGTCAGCTTTCAAAAGTTTGCCCACCTCCAGATAGAGCCTGGGTACTCACAAACTTTCTCTCTGAGGCCAAATTGACAATGTGGTTTGTGGCTGAGGGCCGTACTGGTAGGGCTGGGTTCAATGAGGGGTGGGGTCAGTGTGTGTGTCTGTGTGGGGGGGCGAAAGTAAAAGAAATCAAACCTGTTTCAAAACAGACAATGCAACAATGCCATATTTCAAAAGTAGATGTAACTACAAAGAGCACATTTTGATAATAAATTTTTATTAGCAGACAATAGCAATCTTAAGAGGCATTGCATAGCTTCATACACACTGTGACCCCAATTCCATCAGTCTCTCTCTCTCTCTCTCTCTCTCTCTCTCTGTCAGTCTCTCTCTCTCAGTCAGTCAGTCTCTCGCTCTGTCAGTCAGTATCTCTCTCTATGTCAGTCAGTCTCTCTCTCTCTCTGTCAGTCAGTCTCTCTCTCAGTCAGGTAGTCTCAGTCAGTCAGTCTCAGACAGTCAGTCAGTCTCAGTCTGTCAGTCTCAGTCAGTCAGTCTCTCTCTCGGTCAGTCAGTCTCTCTCTTAGTCAGTCTCTTTCAGTCAGTCTTTCTCTCAGTCAGTCAGTCATTCTCAGTCAGTCAGCCTCTCTCTCAATCAATCAGTCTCTCAGTCAGTCAGTCTCAGTCAGTCAGGCTCTCTATTAGTCAGTTAGTCTCTCTCAGTCAGTGAGTCTCTCTCTCAGTCAGTCAGTCTCTCTCACTGTCAGTCAGTCTCTCTCTCTCTGTCAGTCAGTCTCTCTGTCAGTCAGGCTCTCTCTCTGTGTCAGTCAGTCAGTCTCAGTCAGTCAGTCTCTCAGTCAGTCAGTCAGTCAGTCTCTCTCTCAGTCAGTTTCTCTGTTAGTCAGTTAGTCTCTCTCAGTCAGTGAGTCTCTCTCTCTAAGTCAGTGAGTCTCTCTCACTGTCAGTCAGTCTCTCTCTCAGTCAGTCAGTCTCTCTTTCTGTCAGTCAGGCTCTCTCTCTGTGTCAGTCAGTCAGTCTCAGTCAGTCAGTCTCTCAGTCAGCCAGTCTTTCAGTCAGTCAGTCTCTCTTTCAGTTAGTCTCTCTCAGTCAGTCAGTCTCTTTCTCAGTCGGTCAGTCTCTGTCAGTCTCTCTCTCTCTCTCAGTCTCTCTATTTCTGAGTCTGTCTCTCTCAGTCAGTCAGTCTCCCTCTCAGTCAGTCAATCTCTCTCTGCCAGTCTTTCTCTTAGTCAGTCTCTCGCCCAGTCAGTCAGTCTCTCTCTCAGTCAGTCAGTCTCTCTCTCTCTCTCTGTCAGTCTCTCTATTTCTGTCAGTCTCTCTCTCAGTCGGTCAGTCTCTCTCTGTCAGTCTCTCTCTCTGTCAGTCTCTCTCTTTCTGAGTCTGTCTCTCTCAGTCAGTCAGTCTCCCTCTCAGTCAGTCAGTCTCTCTCTGTCAGTCTCTCTCTCTCAGTCAGACTCTCTCTGCCAGTCTTTCTCTTAGTCAGTCTCTCTCCCAGTCAGTCAGTCTCTTCCTCAGTCAGTCAGTCTCTCTCTCTCTGTCAGTCTCTCTATTTCCTTCAGTCTTTCTCTGTCAGTCAGTCTCTCTTTGTCAGCCAGTCTCTCTGTGTCAGTCAGACTCTCTCTGTCAGCCAGTCTCTCTGTCAGCCAGTCTCTCTCTCTCTGTCAGTCTCTCTCTCTCTCAGTCTCTCTCCAAGTCACTGTCAGTCAGTCTGTATCTCAGTTAGTCAGTCTCTCTCTCCACTCTTTCTCCACTCTCTCTCTCCCTTCTCTCCACTCTCCCTTCTCTCCACTCTCTCTCTCTCCACTCTCTCCACTATCTCTCCACTCTCACCACTCTATCTCTCTTTCTGGGGAGCCATGGGTACATTACCTGAAAGGTCCGCAGGCCACCAAGAAAGGCCTGCCGGGCCCCTGATGGCCCGCGCGCCATACTATGAGTACCACGGAGATAGAGGGGATCAGACCTTGCAGCAGGTAAGGCGCTTTGAGGCAAGGCTTTGCCATCTAGGAGGGGCTGGGTGATGTTTGCTATGTGGCAATACAACAAGAGGGTTAAAAATAGTTAAATGTTTCCAAAAAATGTTAAGGAAAATATCTTGTGCAAGTCATATGTGATTTAGGTTTTGCACCATGAGAAGCCCCCTTTAATAATAAATGTATCCTTTTGTACGTATAAGGAGAAAGGAATACTCAAACTATACCAGAAATGCTTTAGTATAATTATACAAATCTGCACACCAATTAAATCTCAATAAAATTAAATGTGTGCCCCTGGCCGGGTCCCTTAGCACTGCCTGTAGCCCCGCCCCCAACTCCCACCCCCTAGTCCACATCTCAATTTGATGAGTACCTGCACTTATTTTTTTCCATTTAAAGCACTGAGCAGGACTATAGGCCAACATATCCTGAGGGCGTGCACGGACTCAGTCTGGCACTAATCCAATGTTTATGTTGTCCAACAAATGAACAGTTTCTACTGAAAAGTTGAAACCATGCAACATATTCTCTTGATCTGTCATTAGCAGCTCCCAAAAGAATGTCATAATAACAAATGTAAAAGTGAATTATTGATGTTCCTTGCATTGTATGCCATGAGTTGAACTGTTTGTATAAAACTAATCAAGATAATTTTAAAAAAAAGAAAGAATTATTAGACACCAAGTGAAAATAGCATTAGTGCCAAGTGTCTGGTTTATTTTGCACCTGAATATAACTTTTCTTAAGTAATGGAGAATAACAAGAGATTTCAGTTTTCCAATGTTTTGACCATGTTTTTCCCCTATTGCATTCTGTTCTGAAGGCCAGGTACGACAGGCTTACAAGTAAGCACAATGTCTGTTCAGTTCCACAAAGGAGCTAGTTCTATAATGATTAGGCCAGATATTTTCATCTGTTTTAGAACCTTTGGCTGATTTAAGATGATGTTGAGAGAAGTTTGGGTAGTACATTTATTTTCCGAATGGGGGTTTTCCAGATAGGGAGAAGGCAAAGTGCTTCACTCTTGCTTATTTTACCAACTTTCTCTGGATTGCTAAACTTATGTAGTTTGGGTTTTTGTAGGGATGATCATAATAGCCAGATAAGTAAAATTAAAAATGGGCATCTCTAGCCAGGAAGCCATTTTGGTGGATGCCCCATCCACTAGAACTGAATCTCTTCTGTCTCTTTTAGAGGTTGGGACTGCTTGGTTTTTGATGGTGAAGTCTCTGCTGGATCAACCTTTGGAAACTTTTAGCTGGCAGCCCTTCCACCACATAGCACATGACTTCTGAGTTGTCAGAAGGACACTTTATTTAGTCCTGTAGTTTGCAAGAACTTCTAGAAGGCATTTGTTACTCTCTGTAGCTGCGTCTTTACTAGTGTCTAACAGCTAAAGTTCCCCCATTGAAGGCACCTCTTCCCACATGTAATGCATAGATTAAAAAAAACACTGGGGAGTCCGTAGTAAAGAGACTTTTTGTTCTCTTCGGTCAAGCCCATGACTGCAATCTATCTGACCTGAAGGTCAATCACATACTTTCTTGATTAAATGACAGAGTTGTGGATACTGATTGCTACCCACTGCTCTTTGGGAGAACGGATAGCTAAACTTATCCTGACCCATATGCGTCTTGTAGTAAAATGTGATCTATCAGAGGAAGGCAACTGAGGAAATCAGATCCCTGCAGTTAGTATCCGTTCACATTTAATTGGAATCTGGGTGGACTCTCTACATTTAATGAAACATTTCTAATTTGTATATATGGCAAGACTTCATATTTAGATGGTAGAACCCTGACTTTTAAAACAAAAATATTATTCTCCCACTTAAAACTTCCTCCACTACAGTGTGGAGAAGTGTAATCTTGATCCCAGCCGAGGTACCGTAGGAGTGCATCATAATCATGAGTAGTCAGCACGTGAATATATTCAGGGTGATTAATGTTACTAAAGAGAGTGGAGTATCACATATTTAATGTACTTCACTTGAAGAATTTGTGTATAGAACATGATTATTAAAGGTCTTTGTAACATATATATATATATATATATATATATATATATATATATATATGAATGTGACAGGAGAAGTTAACAAAATGTGTTCTATTGTGAGGTTGATAAATTCGACTGTGTATGTGTATGTGTAAATGAACATTGAAACCGTTATACGTGTAACAAGTATTATTTCTATGCAGGTGCATTTAGAATTACATCTTCATAATCTTTTGCAATCTATATGTGTCTAAAGGAGCTGCATTTATTGTGCGCATAGAAATGTGCACATATTCTGTAACCCTGTGCACTGTTAAGGTTGACTAGAGAGAGCCTTGGGAAACCAGTTCAGTTCATGCTCTCGTTCAAAATCTAACATGTAATTTGTATTTAACCTTCAATGCAGAATGCATTTGCTTGTATTTCATTTCCACTGCAGGTATGGACAAAGCCTCATTTGTTTGCGTAGAAGGGTTTTGTATTCAGTAGATATCAAGGAATGAGAAGACAAAGTTGGCAAGGAGAAGTGCAGTAACAAGCAAGGAGGTGAGTTCTCATGGACGAGGAGAAGTATGACCAAGGACGAATTAAGTTGCAACTTATTGATGTTGGAAAGGTGGTGCGGGGTTCCAGTTGTGCCAGAGCCATGTAAACTCACTATCAAGGATCACATGGGATTATCTACCCTGACTGCAATTGATATTTTATGCTGGATGAAGTGAGGGACTGGGGTTTTCACGGAGAGCAGATCTATGATTCTGCTTGTGCGACTTTATGCTATCTGAATCATGGCTGGAGTGCCTTCTACTCTAGACTCCGACAGTCAACACCTTTCTGATTTACCAAATACTTCTTAGCTTAGAGTTACCTTTTTCAGTTAGTGTAGGAAGAGATAGCTTGCTCATGCTTACTTTGGAAAATCATCTGATTCTATTTAATGATCAATTAATGATCAATTCTTTTCTCTGATCATCTTTATCATCGTCATAGAGTTAGTCATCTGCTTTGTATTATATAGGGTAAATCTCTCCAGGAGATTTGGACGTATTTTAGTCTTTCTGCAAGTTTATATTATCATTTTGAGATTGGTCTATATTGATTTGTTTCTAAATTTATAATTAAACTCTACTAAACTCAGATTAAGTTGTTGAGTGGATTATTTTGTGACCACATTGGTTACATTGTAATGAGATGTTAACACATGATAGTTTTCTCCCTTTAGCTCTCATGCAGCTATAACGATTCATGTATATGTAGATAAATGTTTGAGTGAGTCAGAGCTTTATCAAGTGTAAGTTAATAGCGTAATTCCATTTTTACTATTCTTTTCTCTAAGTCTCCCTTTCAGGTGCTCACAAATGGTAGCGGGTATGATCCTGGTCATTCAAAGCAGCACCCTAAGTCTTCTTTGGCTGTACAGAGTGTTAGACAAATGTTATGAGAAATTAAATGACAACCGATTCAGAGTCTCTTAGCTATGGCTCTAGCTGTACTGATTCCCATAGATCTCTACACATCGCTTAGAATCCTCTGCTCCGTATTACCAAAAGGCGCACTTTCCCTGTTTGTGCCACAGCACACCTTAAAGTAGATGAGCTGGGCACAAACAGGGAAAGTGTGTCCTGTTATGGTTAATGTGCAGCCCTGAGTGCAGCCACGAACTCTTGCAGCCCTGGGGCAGCGTATTCAAGTGAAAAGTGAGGGGTTGCTTCAAAGCCGCTCCATGTTTTACAATGTAGGTGGCAACCTGCCTGCACTTTCAAGAGGGGAGAGAGATCCCCTTGCAGGTGGGTGCAGTGAGTGTCTGGGGAGTCCATGGGACCCTCTTTCTCTCCACTAAAGGGCTACCTTTAGGATGGCACATTTTCAGTGCGCCTCCTAGAGGTATGTTTGCCTCTGCGCCCACATCCCTATTAGGGAGCATGCACAGAGGCAAAGTGATTCCCTCATTAGCATTGGGCCACTACTCCATGCAAATTAGAGAACACCATCTAATGATTGCACTGATGCTACATGGGCACCTGCACTATCTGTATTGCAGAAGGGGCCGCACAAGCCCCTTCAGTAATACCAAGGTGCCCCAGAGTCACACAAAGTGGGTGCACATGCCCGTTGCGCCCCTAGAGCACTCTCTGTAATACGGCCCCCAGTCGGTATAGAGCCGCCACTGTTGGACCAGTGGCGTAATGCAGAATGATGGGGCCCACTGGCAGAATGTGATCAGGGGCTCACAAGTCTCTAATATCTCATAAATTGTCGTAAGCTTTTGTATGAATGGTACCCCTGACGTTTTGCCCATTCCCCTGTGCCATAGAAGCTGCAGGGGCATGAGTTAGAATGAGTAGCAACTGGTGCTATGGAAGAGTTGCGGTGGGAGGGGGACAAAATAAATAAAATACATTTTTTAAAACTTACCTGTAGCCGGCCGTGTCACGATCTTCTGCTCATCTTCTGCAGGCACAGGCTCCCAATCTGAAACTGCTCTCATGTCATGAGAGCAACGTCAGGATTGGCCTAAGCGTCGAGGATTTGCGCCAACTGTCTCCAACCCAGCTACGCAGCTGGGTTGGAGACAGCTTCATTGCGCATGACAGGTTGGCCAAACCATCATGCGCACTGATCACAGTGCACTGCCACTGCTCCTGCGCATGTCATCCCCCATGGTCCCGCCCTCAAAGACTCGCAGGAAAATAAAAATAAAACGATAATAAAAAGTATTTATTATTGTTTTATTTTTCCTTTCTTGACGTTTTGAGGCAGCTGGCAGGGGGGCGACACTCCTTAGCCATAGCGGTGGACCACGGCTGGTTACACCCTGTCTGTATTTGATGGCATTAGATTCCAAGTGTCTGTAACCAGCAGAACACTGGGATTTTAGGAGACTCTGAGGTGAGCAAAAACGTAGAATTTATATTCCCAAGAGAAAAGCAGCCATAGGTAAATTTCTTATATTCTCATACCTAAAAAACTCTTCAGTAACCAGAAGTTGCCCATTATCAAAAAACGTTTATAGTTTTATAACATTGCTGAAGTAAATTCTTGAAAAAGGGTCCTGAACGACTTGATATCCAGTTGTCACTTGCAGAGACTATGGGGCATATTACCAACGATTAACGATATTTATCGCTAACTAGGCTTAGCAACGAATTTTTTATCGCTAAGCATCGCCGGAAATTATCGCTGAGATAACGTGCTATTAGCAACGTTTATCTCCAAAGCGATACATTTTCCGGCGATAACGTGAATATCGCTGAGAATACAGCGATATTCACGCATTAGCGACAAAATGCTCTTAGCCATGTTATCCACCTCCCATTGGATAACATGGCTAAGAACTGGTCTGAGCAAGCGTTCGTTTTTGGAGATATTCGCGCTTAGCGCGAATATTTCCAACGCTACGCCTACCTTGTTAATAGGAGATAGCGACGTTATCGACTGCTTCCAGTCGCTAATGGTTTGGGTATGCCCACTTTGCATGTCTTTAGCGATAAACATCGCTGACATGCAAAGCGGGCACCAAACCGCTCGCTATCGCCTAAAAGCTGTCGCTAACATCAGTTAGATAGATAGAGCAGATAGAATTATCACCGTTTAGCGGCCGCTAAATCGGCGATAATTGTCTATTGCCCCCCTTGGTAATATGCCCCTATATTCCGCACATATTATCTACTACCGATAATGCAGAAAAAAACGAACTGAAGAAGTTCGGGGGGTGTGGGGCGCTGTGAAGTGCTCGTTGATTCAAGGCTGAGAGTCCTTCCTGACAGACGCCCACGATGAAGAGATTTAAGAAAACAAACGGCAGTTTCAGACCAACCAGTAGATGGCAGGAAAATACAACAGATTAATGCTGCGATTTTCTAGTCTGTGAGTATAATAGACTTGAACATGGTCCAAACTCAGCCTGAGCATTTCGTAAAATGAAATCAGCTGACGCGGTCATATGATCTGCCTACATCCGAAAGCTGAATTATAAATGGGTTACGTGATCAGCTGTGACGCAGAAAGGCACAGGGGCAAAACCAGAATATTCTACCTGGACAGCATAGGAAAGGGCTTCCTCACCCCCTCACACCAGTGCTTGAAATGGAAAAATAGAAGTTTCCGAGAAACGCCGGTACTCTCCAATTAAAAGTATTATGTCTCCCTTGAGACGTGCAGGTACTCTCCCTCTCAAAGTACTCAGTACCGGACAGTACCGGCCCATTTAAAGCACTGCCTCAAACACCTAAAACGAAAACCCTACAGTATCCTTCCTTGTCAGTGGCCTTTAACTGGGGGGTGGACTAGTTAACCCAGGGTCATTGTCGAGATTAACCCCCACGCTAGGGATTAGAGGGCATTTCTTAGCCTTGGAACTTTGCAAATGCTCTCAAAGCACATCATTTTGTGAGCATTCACACATTGCAAACCTGGAAATTTTCTGAGATTTGAATCACCCAGGAACAGGAGTAAATCTCTTTTCATGAACTAAAGGGAAACAGATCACGCTAAACATTATGAGGGTGCTGGAGAAATTGTTTCTTTGGGGGGAAATATTTTCAACTTGAATACAAAATAAATGCAGTGTCACTTGTGGATTGCAGATTATACTGTGCTTGCAATTCTGTCTTGGGCAAAATGCGCAAACACTGAAAGTTACATGACTTTCCCAACAGCGTACGTTCAGGCAGAAGAGGAACTCTCCGTACATACTTTAACATATATTTTAGGTGAATTAGACCCATTGTTTTTTTGATCTTTGAGGCAAGAATTAGACCCATTGTTTTTTTGATCTTTGAGGCAGAAGGAGCTTCAGCATGGCCAAATGCAGTTGCTTCTCCGCCCCACTCTTTTAAACACAACGCGCAGGCGCGGTTGGTACAGATAAGAGCAGTGGGGCGGTGTCAGGGCAGGGAAGTCGACATACAATGGGATAGGGAAATAAAATGAATAAATAAATAAAACCACTTACCTTGCGGTCGCCACATCGGCAAGTCGGCGATACAGCGAGTGCAAGGTAAGTGTTTATTTATTTATTTATTTTATTTTCCCTATCCCGTCATATGCCAACCGCCCACCTCTCTTGCCTGTAATGGGTCCGCCTGCACTACGGGCTTCTCCTGGTGTGCAGTATGTATGCATGTATTGTTATTTTTAAAGAGCAAACCTATTTAGAAAGCAAAGAGTCCTGAAAATTGCTTGGGGAGAATGACAGACAGTCTCCAAGATTGCATTCATCAAGAGGGGATTACAGGAATCGAATTCATACATTATATTTCACATGTTTAGCCACAGTGAGATTAAGTGACTTGCCCAGAATCACACAATGTTAAATCAAGCGTCTATTAGTTCGCAGGTTCATAAATTCCAAAATCGACAGCTCTAGCCACTAGGCCACATCTCTCATCCAGCAGAGATCGCCGTACATCTCACTGGCTGCGCCAATCATGAGGCTTCTGCTTCCAAGTGGCATTCCACTATAAAAAGCCCTTATAGCCCTTTTATATAATGCAAAATAATCTCCTCTGATCATATTTGGTGGACCAATCATGTGTC
The DNA here is from genome assembly GCF_964261635.1 of Lissotriton helveticus. Taxonomy (NCBI): domain Eukaryota; kingdom Metazoa; phylum Chordata; class Amphibia; order Caudata; family Salamandridae; genus Lissotriton; species Lissotriton helveticus. The sequence continues at coordinate 759,789,783 of NC_136073.1, forward strand.
ACCCTCCAACCGCGGCCCGTGGAGGGAGTTGCGGTGGGGCAGAGAGGCGGGGTAGGGGAGGGGCAGGGTGGGGGGTGCTAAAAACCGGCATATGGATAATTGGCGGTAAGTAAACAATTTAATTAATAAAACGAATTTCACAGCGCGCCCTGCGTCGCATTTTCCGATGCAGGGTGCGCTACGAAATTCGTTTTATTCATTAAATTGTTTACTTACCTCCAATTATCCATATGCCGGTTTTTAGCACCCCCCCCACCCTGCCCCTCCCCCGCCCCGCCTCTCTGCCCCACCGCAACTCCCTCCACGGGCCGTGGCTGTCACCCTCATTCCAAGAAGCAGAAATTTAAGTGATTCGAGGAATAAAGACCTATGACAGAGTACAAATACAACCTTTCTCAACCTACAAAATAGTGGCACTCTCTCCAGAGCTCACCCACCAGCGCATGAGCCTTCAACCTGCTCTGATCAGAATGTCTCACCCACTCATGCTACTCCTCACAGGCTTTGCTAGCGGAAGTGGTATGCTTCTTCATCAAGTTACATTGTGAAGCAATATATCATCACCACCATTTGGTGGGAAATTAGATTAGTAAAGGTACGTTGTATAAATCTGCACTTCATCTGCCAACCCCAGTCGTGAATGCCAACACAAGCAAGACAATGTGGACAGGTGCATGCTATTCTAGCATGGTACACAGAGCCCATTACACAGGCATTAACCACAATCAAGTGTATTCTGCTCAATACAGAAACAAAGCTAACACTCACATCCTCCTCCCTCTGTGATGAGCGAATCCAAGCAAGACAATGCTCCACCAGAATAATTTATGAAAACTGTTGCATCACTGTGACAAAACAGAAATGAAACAGTTTTCACTGCGCCCTCCTTGCGACATGATGGATGCCCGGTATATAATGTACTGCACTCCATGTTGCAAGGAGTTATAGATACATCAGTATTTCTGAAGTATCTGTAGATGCAAATGTGACACATTGCAGGGATGTGTCTGAAAATAGACTCAACTCCAGCAATGTGCTCTTTCACACGGGGCAAGCACCATGTGAAAGGGCCTGCATCAGTCTTACGTCTGCTGTGAGGCAGGCATAAGGTTTTGACGCAGTGGCGTTCTAGAGGTGGCGCAGTGAAATCTGATAGGAACTGCTGAAATGGAAAAAGAAAGATTATAGGCACAAGCTCAAAGATAACGTGCAGGAACTCTAACCCTGAAGTCTGTACACCATATTTCAGGAAACCTCCACTGGAATGTTTATGGATTGTCAACGAGTGTTGCGGAATTAAAATGGAGCCATGCCTGAAATTAATAGGTTTTCTGTACTTTATCTAGGATTGGTTAGCTGTGATGAAATATGACCAAAGGTGTATGGAGGAATGTTTGTAAATAGTCTAAACCAGTGGTTACCAAACTTTTTCGACCCACGGCTCCCTTGACCTATTTGCCATAAGCCGTGGCTCCCCATTATGTTACTTTTTTTAGTGGGTGAGGGAATGTAAGCCCTGCCTCGGGAGAACTTCAATTAACCTGAACTCTTTAAGTAATCATATAAAATATTTGTATTTAACTGGTAAAGTTCAATACTGAGGATACCTAAATCTGAAAGATTTTGAGGAAAGTTATGTCAATGACCTCTTAAAATTATACTGCATTCTAGTGTCAAAGACTACATTATCCGCTACACATGCCATTCCTCAAAATTGCCTAAATATTGACGGTAAAACAGAGAAAAAGATCTGAAAATCTTCCACACTACTTTTGTACCCCACTTGTGCAACTCTTGGTTTAGACTTTCCACCACTTTGAACAGTTGTACCCCCTCCCCCCCTTTGAATTGGTTTACTAGAAATATTTAATTTTTGGAATAAACTGCCTTTTTGTTCAACTCAAAATTTCCTACAGATTTCTGTTACGAATCGGATGTTTTACATTCAGCACAAATATTATTGAATTTTTCCTGACAATGCTCCAGAAAGGGAAAACAGGGCAGTAAATTCATGCATGCTCTGAATATGTTGGGACTAGTTTCCAGTTATGTTAAGATATTCACATTTCGGCAATTATTTAGGAATATGTCCAATATTGGAGCCTCGATTTTTTTTTATCCTAAGCAGCTCAGATTGCTTACAACAATCACCTCAGATTTCTGTAATCTTTTTATGTTGTAAAAACACAGACCTGTTCAGAGTGATCCTAATTTCTGTGTTTATGAGCTATGTTTAAATATGCGCAGAACTGTAATTTAAACTAAAGGGCTTCCCCAAATGCCTCCAGGAATAAGAAGGTGCCATGTAAAGCTAATCTCTGCGCCATTTTGGAATGGGACAGGTTAACTGAGGAAAACTGCAGAAAAGTATCCCCCGCATGCACTTATACCACACCATTTTTACACCAGATTTGGGCCCTGGGGCGTTTACGCCTAATTCAGAATTTGCACGAAAATAGGAATAATTGTCTAAAATTTAAGTTTGGGAACCACTGGCCTAAATATCAGAATTGTGGTTGTTTTTAAAAAGATATGAATCTTGCCATTATAAGTGCAAAAATATTCCAGCTTCCTTTGATATCCTACCTTTAAACTGCTCCCTGTAAATGTGGTTAACTGAGAAAGTTTAGACTGATTTTAAGTTATGATAAAGTAGTTTTTGAGTCCGACGTGGATCATTTCCTGATTGGCCTGCAAGGTCGTGTTTCTGACTCGCTAAATTGCTTGGCTGCAGCAGCAACTTGATATACCTGGTCTTTGGCGTTGTGACAGAAAGCGAGGGCGCTGCCAAAAACATACCTACAAACTGGTATTGTTTTTTGAAAAAACGTGTTTATGACAGGCCTGTACTGTGAGGGGAAAAACAACTTACCTTTTGGGACGAAATAGTGCAAATATTGGTTCAAAACAATTGTTGCACCCAAGAAGTTATTAAAAGAATTGGGGGGTTGAAAGTCTGCATCGTAACACTTTTTGTTCCTGCAAGGTGCATGTCTCAAGCAGTCTGAGCTAATCAGCCTCTTGTTCGTGGAGAAAGAAAAAGAATGCAGAAAGATGAACAGAGGGTTTCCAAATGTTCCTGCCTGCTCAGTTCTGATGCAGAGGTGAAGGTGGCAGCGATAGGACTCATCATTTGCTTTTGTGTGAGCAGCTTTGATTGTTTTCCCTTGTAACAATAACTCTTTGCAGCCCGTGGTGTGCATTTTGGCTTTGCATTGAAAAGTTATTTATTGGGTCTTTCTGTTGTTTCTCTTGAAGTCATTATCTTTCGCAGCTTTGGTGGAAGAGCTGTGCAGTTCTGAAGAAGAGGTCAAAGGCCTTGACAGTGGTTCTCAAACTTTGTTCATGGCTCCCCTCGGTAGTTTTGGTGGCGCACCAGGGTGCCGTAGTGCACAGATTGGGAACCACTGGTCTAAACATTTAGCATTTGCTCTGGCTAGCATTCCAACCTATCGTTTATTTTACCCATTGTGACACTCTAGAAAGAAGACTTGCTTATGGAAATCAATATTGACTCCTACTCATGGGAAGGGTCCATCCTGAACTGGCAGGGAAAGTCTTCTTCAGAAGGGAACACAAACAACTCCAGACAGTTTTTGGCATTTTTAGGCCTCATCTATGAGTTATAGCTTGGACCCTGTGTCACAAACAGGAAGAGACTCATATCTGGGCATAAGTTGGCCCAGACACACAAAGTTTGAGGGGAGGAACACTTGCAAATAGTCTAAACCAACAAATATTGGCCTGTAGACCAACGTCCTCTGGGGCCCACGTTGCCTACATAGGGGTGTCTGAAAATTAAATATTAACAGACTAATAAAGTGTATAAACATAAAAAAAGCAAACTGTAGAGTGAAGATTTTAAAATGCTACGTAATTTGCAATGTGTCACTAACAGACTCCACTGATATTCAACCCCATCTCTTGCCCCCGGATGACTGAATGCCCGCTTTACCTACCTAACCCATCGTCGCATGCTGTTACGTTCTTTGCGTCCAGACTCTGAAGCATGATGCTGTTGGCAAAAAGATACCACAGGTAAGAGGAGGTTGTACATGTCGGAGGAAAAAGGGGTGGGGAAGGTGGTGTGTGGCATTTCCACAGAAACAGCAAGTGTGTGAGACATTTTTATTGCATCGAAGACTCACTTGGTGGTGTCGTTCACTGGTTTGGAGAGTAAGGTGCACTGTTTACCAGTCGGATCCCATCCACAGTAGGGGTCGCGGGCCAAGACACACTCCCAGCAGGCTTTGCCATACTGTGTGCAGTTCGCCAGAGGAAGCCTGGTGGCCTCTGTTTCGGTACTCGCATAAAGATGCCCCTGAAAGAAACAGAGATTAGTTGTGAGAGGCTAAGGCAAACCTTTCCAAAAACTGAAGAAATCTGGCTATGAGTAATGTATTAGATAAAGTCTGATCCCCCTACAATGCTTCTGACCATATCAACAGCAATCAGCAATTTAGGAACTAAGGCAAGGTGGAGGGAGATTGGGTATGGAAAGCATCTGAATGGGCATTATATGTTCCGTGGTGTATGAATAAGGATGAGAAACATGTCATCATTTCTGCCATGTTAAAGATCTACGGGCAGATTTAGAAGAAACTAATGCATCTCTGTGTTAGAGCAGAGATGCGTCAGTTTCCCTGCGCCTGCGTCGTGTAAAACCCTTGCGCCACCATGGATGCATCGTATTTAAACTAGAGCGCACCATGGCGCAAGGATTGACAGATGTGTCAGAAATTCTAACACATCTGTTAGTGCAAAAGTCACGCTTTGCTGGAGTTGTGTCGCAAGCACGACATAACTCCAGCAATGCATGGGTAGGCCTATACATATTGTGATGCATCACTCCTTACATCTGCTCCAAGCAGGCGTAAGGTTTTGATGCAGTGGCATCCTAGAAGTGGCGCAGTGAAATCTTGTAGATTTCACTGCAGCACTTCTACAAGTCTTTCCTGCGTGGGAACGCCCACCCTGCATACATTATGCCTGACGCAGGTATAATGTGGAGCAGGGCTTTATATCGTGACGCATCTCCCTAGATGCGTCACATTGTAAACGGGCCGCAATGTGGCACATTCTTCATGCCGCCGCTGCGTCACAAAAAGTGATGCAACAGTGGTGCAAAAGTGTCCCAAGGGGCTTACAAACCTGCCCCTAAAGGAATAAATCCTTCCTTCAGTCAAAAGTCTGGGCGACATACATAGGTTTGGAAAAATTCTCCAGATCGAAGTCGAGGACGTCAATTCACCAAAATGCATCACGGGCGCTTGTGGCTGTTTGTGTATATAACTAAATTCCTTGACGTTAATGCAGAGACAGATTTTGAGAGAGAGATAGGAAATAGGAAAAATTAGATTATTAAGCATACCAGAGTTAAACAAGCATTGGTAAAGCCAACAAGTCTCTTTTGGCTGTCAATTTTTCACTTTGACAATGTTTATATATCAAAGTGATTACAGCGGCGCACTCAGCTGTCATGCTGGCGATAGGGGTAGACTAGTTCTCCTCATTATTTATTGATAAAGGGTTCAAAAGAAATACCTCTGCACACCAATCTTCCAGAAGTTTGAACAATTGTATTCAGAGTTCAGCAAACACCAATGTGCTTCAATTCCGACAAGCCTACAGTGTAACAATAATTGCCAAGATGTATGTAATGGTTTTTAATGTATTGTATTTTGTGGACTCTATATCCCAGAATGCCTCCTAATGGGCAGGACAGGAAACTGTATACAAACTGAAGTGGAAAAAGGACTTTCTGATTATGAACAACACTCGTTGGAGTTGAAACGTGTTGGTGTTTGCTGAACGCAGAATAAAATTGTGTAAACTTCTTGAAGATTGGTGTGCAGCTGTATTTTTTTTTAACCCTTTCCCAATATATATAAAAAGTTTAAAGCACATTTTCCTACCAGTCCCTGACGCACAAAAGGACCAATAAATGAAGTGGGCTCCATGCCTCATGTTGCCCACAGCCCCATGTCATGGTGGGCAGAAGCAAAATCTGAATGACTCTACTGAAGACCAGTGAATGGAGAGGGCTGGGCTGCTATCCCCTCTATGTATTTTTCATTTATATTTTGTGTATAATCTAATATTCTTGGTTAACTGCAGTCCAAAAAAGACATTATTTACAGACTGACCTTTATGAGGTAAAACCAGAAGAGACAAAAATAAGGGGCATATTATTAAGGGGGTTTATCTCCGCTTTTTTGGCTTTAAAAGCCAAGAAAGCGGAGATAAAATTATCTCCCTATTACCTAGCTGTCGCTAACACCAGTTAGCGACAGCTAGTAGGAGATAGCCACCATCTTGGGCCCCGCTTTGCATGTCAGTGAAATTTATCACTAATGACATGCAAAGTGGGCGTCCCAAGATGTTAGCGACTGGAAACAGTCGCTAACATCGCTATCTCCTATTACCAACTTTTGGAAATATTCGCGCTAAGCGTGAATATCTCCAAAAGCTAACACCTGTCCCTGATCAGTTCTTAGCCATGTTATCCAATGGTAGGTGGATAACATGGCTAAGAGCATTAGCTCAGTAAGGCATGAATATCGCGGACTTTTCAGCGATATTCATGCATTTCAGCCGATTTTTATCGCTTAGGAGATAAACCTTGATAATAGCATGGTTCCTAAGCGATAAAAATCGCCGCAACTCGGCGATAAAAATATTGCCGCTAAGCCAACATAGCGATAATTATCGCTAGTTGTTGGTAATATGCCCCTGAGTTTCTATAAGGCAACGTTATTGGAGCTGTTAGGTAAGTGGACTCAGAACATGGAGTTGTGGAGTTTGAATGTAGAATGTATATGTGAGGGCGCATGTAATGCCATTGCATTAGGGTGGCACTAAAAGAGGCCTGGGGAACTTAGTGGAAAGGAACACAGAAGTTTAAAAAACTACCTTGTTGCTCGGGTAAAGGGACACCCAAAAGGCACAATGTTACTTTGAAAGGGATTTCAAAAGGCTTGTGCTGGAGCTGGCTGGATCATAAGATGCGCCTTTAAGGTAGGCTGCCTCATCTTTAAATCCTTGAATGGCAGGAGTCTCAAATTCATTGACAGCCTCATTCAAAGGCATACACCCACGCATAACCTGCGCTCAGCTCCCATCCATCTCCTGACAATACCCTCCTTCAAGCTGAGGCGTCAGGGCGGCTGCAGGTTAGCAGTACTGGCACCCAGATACTAGAACTCCCTTCCCTCCGAAATTAGATCCTGCACTGACTTCTTGAGCTTCAGGAAACTCCTCAAGACTTGGCTGTTTAGACAAGCATACGAGTAATTCAACAGGGCTCCGGCATCTCTTAGAGCAGCACCAGGAAAACAATCGGTGTATGTGCGCTTTATAATTTTTTTTAACATAACATAACATTTGTCTATGTTGGTGTATCTCGATCACTAGCAGTTTTTAGGTCAGTTAGACTATTGGGAGAGGTAGAAATTAGGTTGGCTCCCTTTGAGGTATTCGTGTACACGCATTGCTTATGTTCAGAGGAACTGTTATCCTGAACTTGAAGACTTCTGCCTGCCTTCAGTAACCAAATTGCGTATACAGTTTCGATTAAAAATTGCCAGCATGGTGAACCAAGCCATACATCAAAATTGCAGGCTATTGGGATTCAGTTGACAGGCAATTATCATAGACCCTTGCCCCTTGAGGACGATGGAGTAACTCGATAGATGCTTGATAACTATTATTTGCTGATGGGCCCAAGACACTTGTTTGACAGAATTATCGAAAAAACTTAAAATAGTTATGTCTTAGACGTGGCATATATTCTGACATCAGAGAAAAGCTCATGTGGGTAGTACCCAGACCACTACTGCGAAACACATGTCGGCGCTAAATATTGAGTTCCTACACTCTCTTACTAAGACATAGACGGCGATAATGTAAAGTACAGTTCGGTCAAGATGGAACAAAGTAAAACTTGATGATAGCTGTATGACTAGATTCAAAAACAGCGAGATTTATTTCCGGCAATGACGGGGGCCCACTGGAACACATTTCCTAAGCTAAACTAAATTATTTCCAAAATAAAGTAACACAAGAACGACAATTTATTAAATTACATTTTATTTGTCTGTGTACTCAGGCCATTCCTTGGGGAAGCATATCTGGTAGCCACAGTCTTATGAAGCATTCTTATGAGATGCTCAGAATTAGGGTGGGAGGATAACAGTATCTCCAAACCTAATTTGGATAATAAGATTTAAAGTCCCTGTAATGAGGAATATAGCCAGACCAATAGTTACTGGGTGCTTTCTAGCTGGTTTTCCTCAATTCTAAGGACTTTTTGTTCTCATATTTACCATTTCTGTGGCCTAAAGCGTTAACAGGTGCATTTGAAAGTGAGCCTTGTATTCCAGCACTCTATACTTTTGGCTGGGGTAACATTAGTAGAATCATACTTGGCCAGAAAACGATTCTACGGGGATACTACTTCAGCTGACTCATAACAAGGGCCGGGGTAAGCTCTATGAATGTAGGCCATAGGTGAACAACCATTACAACGCAACTATTACAACGACATACCATTACCACGCAACTATTACAACGCAAGTCATTACAACAAGAGGTATAAGCCCCTCAGGGCCCATACATTTCTGTCAGTCCTGAAATTCAGCAGTGCTGGGAAATACGAGCTCCAGCAGCAGAGTGAACAGGCTTTAATTCATGGAGCTGGTAAAGAATTTAAAAAGAACATAATAATGATTGTAGCTGATCAAAGCAGTTTCCCTCATAAAAACACTTTCCTGGATTTCAGTTCTAGTGTGCCTGTGACCTGCTATATGATGCTGTTAGTGTTTGTCAAGCAGACTATGCCAGTGGTAGGTGTTGGGTAATTAGGCCAATGTGGTAAGCAAAGAAACATCATAGTCCCTGGCAGGGTACCACAAATTCAGAATAACTGTAATTAGCAGCACATCAAGCGGAGATGCCTGCTTGCGTCTACTCATCACTGATAATGACGACTGTGTATGGGGAATATGAGGCGGAAGAAGTGTCAGAAGGGTAGAGAGCTATGGGAACAGCACTGGGGTGGACAAGCTCATTTCACTGAATATTCTGTGAGAAGTCCCAGAAATGTTGACAACTATGCATGCGTTCTGAAATTAGTAGATTTCGCCTGATGGGATAATGGTCTGGGAGTGAGAAAACACAAGATGCAAAGCACTATAGATGGAGAGGAGAATGAGTGTGAAGGGTATTGTGAACATGGAAGAGGAAGTCATGCGTCTGTCTGAGGGTGAGTTTAAGGCGCGGCAGTAGTGAAGGTGAATGAGAGGATCTGTGGCGCTGCTCTCTGGGCAACGCTACTGATTCACGACTTAGGATACTCCGCTTGTGGTAAAGCGCCAATTAACAGGAGTAATACTACGGCTTTTGGAGGAGACTGTGGATTAAAACTACATCCTGGAACCTACTTTAGGCCTATGTTAGTATACGCTTGACTGTACTCCATTAAACCAAATGTCCTCCGTTGCCCTGGTCGACTACAGCTCGTCGTGCGTAGAATTCATGACCAGGCAGGCAGAGATCTGTGTACCTTCATGTGATCTTCCACTAAGGTGGCTCTTCTGACGACACTGAAGCTTTGCTGTGCCGTTTGCCATGTTCAACCACCCATGTAGCAAATGCTCCTGACACAATGGGAGTTTTCTCACAGTGTGTGTGTCATTTATTTGTCTTTCTGTTCAGAAGAAATATGCTTTACAAGGTGGTCCCAACTAGGAAAAACTTACCTCCGAATGTCTTCTGGGCATTTGGGCAAAGGTTTCCATCAGCAGAGGCTCAGCTGGTGGAAATATGATGGTCTCCCTGATTCTAAATTGAGTGGGTGAAGCATTACTTTGAATAAGAGGGTACTCCACCATGCTGATGGGTGAGTACCCTATCCACTGAACTCTAAACAAGGACCTTTACACGTTGAAATCCATGCTCAGCAGCAACTACGCACACCCAAATAACTACGTTCCTCTGACAAATTCCTATTCCTGCTCAGTAGCATAGCCGTGGTGGTCCCTGCGTTTTTTGCCCACGGCAGGCGAATGTAAGAGATGGAGGGTGCTGGCAATTCCTGAATTTGCCGGCCCGCAGCAGCCACAGGTAAGAGCGAGATGGAGACGCAGCCGCACTCAAAACTCATGCCTCCCCCAACGCCCCTTGCTACGCCACTGTTCCTACTAGAGGTCCTGAGATCTAAACAAATGACCAGTTTAATTGTTTGGACTTTGTCAGCTATGGCAGCTAAAGAGCTTAACCAACTGACTCTTGATCTGTCTACATGCCTCCTCACTATCTGGATAAAGTTAAGGCTTTCCAATGCAAACTCTGATCTTGCTGTTGTTCATAAGACCTAGTGTTATCCTTGTGCGGTGTTTTACACAACATTGCCAAGAAGCTACGCTTTACGTGTGCTGATAAATAAATATTGATGTCACATTTCAACTGGGCTTAATTACTGACATTACAGTGAATTTGTATTGTGTAGGGCCTGGAAAGATATGAGTTAGTGACTTAAGTGTGCGATACAGCCCCCAAGTTGCATATTTATGTCACGCCCTCTTTTCACACTGTGGTATACTGATCTTTAATGTATTTCACCTTTCATGTCTCTCTGCCCTGCTGCTCAGCCAGTGTGGATGTACTGTGGAATGTTGGATGTATGGTGAGGTAACAGAGTGCTGGAATGCTTATGTGTGTAGTGTCAGTTGGGAGTGTGGGCTGAGCAGCAAGGAGGCTGCTCCTGGTGGGGCTCTGTAGAGAAAACTAACTCTACATCTAATTCTGTACTACTCCATGTTGTGACTCCTGATCTACAATAGCTACAATAAACCTACATGGAAATCCAACTAGTCTCAGTTCTATTCACTTATCACACTCACAACCTGGCTCCAGTGTTGTCATTTCCTGTGATGTCATTATCGGGTATACGGTCACATGATGTAATATCCAGTGATGTCATCAAAATCCTAACTGGTGATTTTGAAACCTGAAAAAGTTTGTCTCTTTTGGCCACATAATATTGCACTGAGAGGCTTGCAAGGGAGAGAGTGGTGCAAGGTAATTGTGGAGGACAGACTCACCGTGGTGGAGTCCAGGCCCAAGGTGGACACCGGCGATTCTTCTTTGAAGGGACTGAGCTCAGCCAGGATGACAGTCTGGGAACCGCTCTGCAGCACTTTGTGTATCTTTCCTTTATCTGAAACAGCAGGAGTAATAAAAGATGTAAGTCATGAACAATTGTAGCCTGGAGTCAAAATTCACAAAGCAGGAGGCAAGTATCAGATACCAGTCATTCTCGTTCAGCGAGAAGCCGTAATATTGAAGGCTCCACAGTGGTCCTTATGCTCTTTGATACCCTCAGCCATTCCTGGCCATTGATTTTGTAGCACATTTCATATTAGGGGCCTCATTTATGAGGTTTTGGCGCAGGGAAGCGGCGCAAGAATCTGGCGGCGTTGACTTGTGTCCAAAAAAAAGGGCAGGAATCCGCTGTATCTCATTCCTGTCCTTTTCCTCTGCGCTGGCGCACAATGGGCTGCCATGCGCCAACTCAGGCACCCTTGCGCCATGGTGTGTCTGCATTGTAGGGGTGATAGTTTTTGTGCAGGAAGGGACACCTCCTGCACAAAAACAATCATGAGAGGTGTTTTCCTCTTTCTATGTGTGCTGCAGAATGCAATACACTTAGAAAAAGGAAACGATGAGTAGAAATAAGGATATTTCTCCTCGTTGCACCTCCCTAACGCCACCCCTGGGGTGGCGTTAGAATCTGATGCATTCCCAGGTGTATGATTCCTCATAAATCTGGAAATGCTTCAGATGCCATGGGTACTGCTTGGGAATACCCACAGCAACACCCATGGAATGCTCCTTTCACACAGTGTTCTGCGTGAAAGAGGCACATATTTACAAGGCTATGAAAAGACATGCAAAGTGGCTTTATGTGGCCTTGTAAAGATGCTGCGACACATTGCACCACTGGAGAATAAAAAAAGTGAGGCTCCAGAAGCACAAAAGTGCCAACAGGAACCTCATAAATGAGGCCCTTGGTTTTGTAGCCTAGGAACCTGTAGTGATCATGCGCTTTGTTAAGTGTACTTAATTTAACATAATATAGGTATGGGCTTACAAATCGTAGGGGTTCATTGATTTAAAAAAAAAATTGGGCAACACAGTGAAGTAACCAAAGATGCTGCGCTGATTTATGCCATGGGGGAGAGCATCCCAGATCCATATCTACTAAGATATTGTGCTGCTGATCTCTTATCCCGTACTGGTGCCAAATAGCCCACACGATTGCACCATAGTGCTAATGTGCGTGGTTCCTAGCATATGTTTTCTAATGGAAGGATCCATTCAAAATATTAGGCTTAGACACATTTATGTTTCAACATTCAGTGCTTAATTTGAGCTGGTGGTTTCCAGTGCTCATCACCGGCACTTAGTTAACACCAGTGCTTTTCACGAGAACCAGCTAAGGACGCATTTATTTATGGTAGGCAGGGGGAGATTAAATGATTTGCCCAGAATCACAGGATGTTGAGCCAATGACAGGATTTGAACTTGGTTCCCCTTGCTCCGAAGTGGGCAGCTCTACTCATTATGCCACATTATCCCCCCACTTTCATGGTTCTGTTTTAGGTGGCACGACCAGGAGAAATGGGCTTGTGCAAGCTGCCTCCTGACGAGACCCCACCACTTTTTTGTTTACAAATTAATCACTGCACACATTGGATATATGCTGTACATTTCTCTAAATTTGTGCCTGCCTCAAGAAGGAATTATTTTTTAATGCTAAACCAGGTCTGGCAATCTTGGTAGACCTGGCTTGGAACCAAAAACCATGGGTATTAAAACTTGAATGCTCAAGTACAACCCATGGAATGCACCCATGAAAAAAATGTACCAAAAAGCCCTACTTGCACTACTTTATGGCAAACTTTCCAGAGTTAAAATGTTTTGCCCTGGAAAGTAAATACATTATAAAGACTTTGAGCCGTTTTGCATCCAAAGATATGACTTAGCGGCAGAGAAGGTGTTGATAAATCTGCTGATTGAAATGCAAATTGGTACTGTTTGGAAAGCCAGGACTATCTGCAGGTGTCCCAAGTGACATGAGAACATGACAGCTATGATTGATAATATGGAGATTCAGCTTTTGACACCCATGATATAATGTGACAGTACAGGCAGAGCACACCTGAGCTAATGTTTAGAGGTCAATCTATTCCTGTTGCATGCCGGAGGCCAGATTACATGAACTTACCACTGGGGCTGTGCTATTTTGTACCTTCCAAGAAGTAAATATTTCCACTAACAGTGAAGATGTTTTTAATGTTGGAAAAGTAAGGAGAAAGAAGCAAATTTCTTCTTTTTAATGTCTGGTTCGAGAGGAGCCGGGGCAGATTTACTAAAAATTTGCCTTGGTATTGCATCATAAAAGTGACGTACCCCGGTAAAAGTTGTTGATTTGGGATTTACTTTCCAGCACAAAATTGTATTTCAACTGGAAAGTAGGCCTAAAATAATACAAAGTATCACTAGGGCTTCTTATCATTACTTTGGGTCAAGGGGGCGTGCCATTGGTGCTACCTGGGCATTCCCATGCTAACACCCATTTTTTGTTGTTGCAAACTCTATGTACTAAGAATGGTAGGCATGGCTTTGAACCAAAAATGACACCTCTTTGAGGTAGGCATTAAAATTGTTTTTTTTGTTTTTTTTAATTTCCAATATTACCTGTACTATAGAGGCCACATTCCACCTGGGAAAAGTTTTAAGCTTTGCTAAGCATAGTACTTTGCACTGATATTGAACCCTTCCAGTACAAACCCTATGCTAGGCATCACACATACACCTTGCACTTTGGTGCAATTGTATTTGCATTGACACATGGCAGTAGTGACTACCGTCAATGGATAAGCAACGTAAAATGTGAAATGTATTAGAATTTACACGTGCTGCAAGTGGAAATATCATTACATATTTTGCAGATTGTCTATGTCTGCTTTAATTTATTGCTAGGATTTCATGCAAAGCCAGGTCATGCTACTCTGGTGTGTCTGGCTGTTGGGGAAATCCTAGCATGTGTTTGTACTGGCCCCTCTCCAATAGGAACCCTTTACATTCAGGGTACTGGAACAATTTTCAGATTAGGGGGTCTGCCATTGATGTTATATCACTGAAGTCAAACGGATTGTAAAAAATCCAAGCATCACATAAATAAAAAGTGAAGCAAATGAGTCACACCCATTTTAGAGCAAACTCTTGCACACTTTCTATTGAAATGGCATTACATTTGCACAGACTTGTACATTTACTGATAGAAATATACATAGTGCTCAAACTATAATGTATGACTAGCAGCCCGCCCCAGCGTTGCCTGGGGCAGAAAGGGGCTGGGGGCAGCATTTGAGGCTTGCGTGCACTCCCGCCCCCGGCCCCCTCCCGCCCGTGTCCCGGAGAGCCTGATCCTTACCTCAGCCGCCAGTCCCGCTCCAGGCGCCCCACCCGCACAGGCCGCCACTCTCCAGGCGCCCCGCCCGCACAGGCCGCCACTTCGCCCAGCAGCAAGCAGGGCCGCGGCAGTCCTCCCAGCAGGTCGCGATCATCGGCGCCATTTCAGGAAGTGTTGCCAGGGAGCGCAAACGCAAATGATGTCATCACGCAGACATCGCGGCCGGCGCAACTTGCAAGGGACTACTTTATTTTTATTTCGAAATTTTTTAAAGAACGTATATTCTTTATTTTTAATAGCCTATGTCCTTCTGCTTGCCCTGAGGTTTTCAAAGATGTCTTGGGTGTTTTGATTGGTGGTGTACTTTTCGAGTTTACCTGGCTCAAAGGTTTGTGTTCTCTCTTTATAATAGTAGTATAGATAACAGGGTTTCAATAAGAATTTATCATTTGCACATCACCAAGTAAAGTGTCTTGATTTGTTTTGATCCTATTAAAATGTTTGTTTCCATCACACTTGAGAATTACAAGAAAAATGTGCTTTGTTTGTGCTTTCCTAACTATATATATTTTGAAATATGTATACAGATTATTTACAGATATTTACATTTTGTTGTGTGTTAGAAAAAGCTGACATTCTTCGGCCTTTCCTTTCACACGTCCTGTACCACAACAAGATTTGTATATAGATCACTTGAAAAAGTCATCTCAATTTGCAGTTAAAGAAAGAAAAGTAAACTCTGACATTCCTTTTAAAAGAATAGGCAGTAATTTGTAACCAGCAGCAGCTCCTCGGTTGTGGTGGATGAGCATCGCCCCACTGCTCAAAGTCAGCAGATGTAAAAAAAATATATATATATATTTATTATAATTTTCACTGACTAATCTGAGTCTGCTGTGTGGCTGGAGTCTAGGGCGATGCCCCCCTCTATGGACAACCGCAAGGAGGAGGAGAGTTGTGCACTGTAAGTGCACATGTTGGTTGGGCCGGCTGTCTTAGGACTGCCAGACATGTGCACTCACATTTCTCCAGCCCAGATGTGTTGCACAGCCTGGTGGAGAGAGGCACCAGTCCGCACAGACCAATACCGTAGCTTCTCTCATGCTGGGTAACAGCATGAGAGCAGCGTCTGGATTGGGTGGGGAGTCTGGGAGCCTGTGCAGTGTGGCCCATGGACTGCCAGGAGCAGAATCCATCAACCCACTTGTGCAAGAAGTTGCACCACAGCAGTGGCAGGTAAGTACTGTATTCATTATTAATTCCTAACGCGATGTTCATCGCCTTTTATTGGCAGCAGCCGCCACTGTTTGTAACAAGACACAGCCTGTGTTTGACCTGTCTTTGAGCGCACAGCAAATGTGACAGGATGAAAAGCAACATTCTATTTTCCATTCACCTTCTTACCTCCAGCATTGTTGTGTGGGGGGGGTGTATTTCCACCCCACCACTATTTCCAGTACCAATGCCAATCCTTGTTGTTTTCGGCACAAAACATATTTTACGTAGGAAATGTGATACTTCCCATTGCGCGACTATGTATCACATAGCAATTCTGGGCCAAAATGTAACTATTGCTGTGCTGAACTAAACTGTGTCGGTGGTGTAGAGTGTTCAGTTTGGTTTTTCTTATTCTTCTTGAGTTTGATTCTCCGTGATAATTCAAAAGTGATGTCAAACGAAGTAGCCTTGCATTTGGGAGGTTTCCCTACCTGATTAATATATCTTTTAATATTTTCTTTGAACTTTCAACGTAAATGTGAAATGATGCAATGATCTGCATACTTCAAACCACTTTGCAAATAACCTCAAGCGTTCCACTTCTTTCCCACCTTGAAGACCCTCAATTATGAAATGCCAGAGACTAAATAATTAACGACCCCTGGATTATACAAAAAACACGTTTTTTTTTCACAATCCATATATGTGGCCTCTTTTAACCAGTTTGCTGCCTGCCTATGGCACTTCGGTGACAATGTGAATTCTTTGATAAGAGCACCCCCTTGATTTCAGGTCGGTCCACTACCTCCTATAGTTGAAAATGAATGAAACCTAGAGGATATGATAAAAAAGATGGATTAATAGTCCAGAATAAATCAGAGAACATTCCCAGGGCCAGAGTGCTAACTCATTATTTCACGACATACCAAGGTTTGAAACTAAAAGAAACACAGCCACTGCTTTTGGGTGTGCTCTAGGTTTTTTGTGAACACATTACAGATCTTTTACAGCCCACTATGGCAAAAGTATGAATGAATGAATTTTTATTGTTGGTTACTAAAAACCATTACATAAAACCAAAGATACAAAAGGCACAACATTACAAAATTTAAAAACAAGAGAGTTTCAAACAGATCAAGTTATCTAATTGCCCCGAGAGTACTGAGAAGCCAAGAAAAAGGTTCATGGGCCGGCAAAGGGCTCTATGATCCGACCGGTGGAAGCCTTCAGCATTGTCCGTGCCTGAAAGATAAACTTCCCGAAGGCGGCCATGTGCTTTACCGTGGACAGGGTATAGAGATGAAAGATCCCATCCTTTACAGAGCGTAACCCTGAATGTCTTAATAATGGCCTAAGGTAAAGACTGCGGGGCCAACGCAGGGCCGGGCAACAGAAGAGAAGATGGGCCAATGACTCCCGTTTATAACTGCACAGCCTGCATTCCTGTGCTCCTAGGCTTTCCTTGCCACACTGGTATAGTTCTTTGAGGGGCAACGGGTGTAATCTGTAAGCCAAGATCTTTTGAAGGGCTGCACTGCCCACTGCCTGCGTGAGATGCTGTTTAGGAGTGTGCTGGGTGTGCGGGAAACACAGGGTCTCATGCAAGTCTTTTCTTCTCCTGAGGGACTATGGCAAAAGTACTTAGGAGCTGAGGCAGCCATGTCTCCTGAGCTTTTAGTGATGAACGAATAGATTGCTACTACTTTAAGACAGTGGGAGATGTATACGTCATAAGCCCTCTTTGACGTATCATCTTTTTTTAAAGACTTCATGAACCATAATGCACTTGGTTGTATTGCCATTCTTTCTCTTTTCAGCTTTGGGAGGAATCCGCAAAGCTTCTCTTCCCCACAGCTACCTTGAAATGGAGGTTAGAGGATTTTCCTTATATCATTCCAGAGTCAATCCAAACAGAACACCCCTTCTCCGTCCTCACGATGAGTGGCATACACCTGTAGAGCGCCAAAGGCCCGCAAACGTGTGACAAGATTTAGCGAGTCTAATTGGAAAGCGCCAAATCTTTCTAAACTGATTCAGACTTTCTTAAAAGAGCTGCCAAGATGAGCCGCCCTACAACAAATTGAAAAGTGGCCTTGACTGGACCTTCATAGACTGCTGACACTTCTTACACCAAATCTATGCCTCAAAGCTGGGGACAAGCTTGAAGTTCTGAAGCCAAGTTGTTGTCTTCAGCCTGCTGGCTGGTTGGAAATAGTGGCTTAGAAAAACACCATGAAACCCTAGGGAGACTGCAATCGCTGCACAGAATGCCGTAAAGTCTTTCAGAACATTTGACAGGAAAAGTGGATACCTACAGCAACAATAAACAACTGACCTTCCCACCGAAGTGAGGGTTAGCATGGAAAAATGCCCCCACCCTGAATTTCCAAGTTATTCTTTATAAACCTCAGGACCGTTATGATATCTTCAGCACCCCATCTTCTCCATCTGTTATGGGCCAGCAAGGGTCCTACCAGTCTTGCACCAAGATTCATGGAAAGTAACCCAGAGCTAAACTATGATCTCCCTGACCTGAAAATACCAGACTAGAAATCCAGCAAAGGCTTGCACTTTTATTCCAGATTGCTAATTCGTGGGCACTGAGGGTGACCTCCTCTTGGGGACCTTTGGCAAACTGGCTGAGATTACAAAATTGTTTGGGATTAGTGCCAGTTCACACCTCTGCCATCTTCTAGTGGGACTGCCACTCAATCCAGGATAATTGATCCCATGGGAAGAAATAGGTATTCCCAAAATCCAGGAGATATCAGATTTCAGAGAGAGATGGCCAGCCAGTTTCTCAGAAATAGCAACTTCATTGGATTATTTTGACCAGCAGCAGATGCTTTGAAGATACAACTGTAAATTTGGTATCAAGGCTTAAACTAAGAGAGTATCCTAGTTTTCCATTAAACCATAGGCACTAAAGGTTTTCAGCTGCAGTCACTTAGATCCCAAGATTTTGACACATGTACCCTACATGCATATCACACCTCAACTACAAGGAATGAAGAAACCATAAAATCCTTGGGAACAGTGGATTTTAACTGCAGAGAACTTGGCTACTTTTACTTTTAGCTATATTAACCCCAAGTGGCCAAAGGTATGCCAAGACGTGGGTCCCTTGCTTGCTGCAGCACTAGATTCAAGCCAGCCTGGATGATGAGGAGTGATACCGCGATACCGGTCCCAGGATGCTTGTTTCCAGTTCAGGGAGGACCTGGTCAGGCAATTTGGGCTGGAGTGTTCCCATGAGGAGCTGGGTCAAGACGGATTAGCATATAGCTGAGTCCGAACTGAGGTGGCAGAGTGAGCAAAAGAGCGATGGATTAAACCCAGATCTCTTGACTAGGGGTGAGTGGTTGAAAAGTTTCAGCACTCCGTTCATCATCTTGTTGTGTTTGCTAATTTGACTTTTACTCAACTTTGATTAACTTTCATTTAATTTCATTCAGACATTGGCCTAATCCTCCAAAGAATTGATAAAACCATTCACTCTCCGAGTCAGAACGTGTGTGCCCAAGATTCCCTTCAACTATCATCATTATGGTTTGCATATGGGCATCAGTTTATCAGAACAGCTCCCCAAGATTTTACTTTAAGAATCTTCATTGGACAAGTTTATTATTCTGTTGATCTGGCCTCTGTTCTGAAAATGTATTCTTTCATGTACACATGCAGGAATAGTTTGAACATGGATTAGTGATGACTTTTTATACAGTCCCTTTTTACAAATGTTTTCGCTGTGTCTTTGTACGGTCTCTGAAACTTCTGTGTTATAGGTTCATATCTTTTCCTGCGTAGTGCTTGATGGTGAGGGAGATTTTGGAAGGCTAAGATAAATCTTGGGAGGATTTCTTAAAGGAGAGTTCATTTTAATTCTTGCTTTCAAGAGGGTTGACCAATCTGCAGATAATCCATTCACGTATTCTAATTGATCAAAATTAGTCATTGGAACAATGTCTCATACATATCCCATGATTCGTCGACAGTTTCTCTTTCGGCTTTGGATTATCCAGATCCTTGGAGCTCGTTGGGTGACTAGATTAAATAATTGGGGATGAAACATGTTTCCACCACTCCTATGTCCCCCTATAACTTCTGGTATGCAGTAGAGTTGCAGTAATGTCTCTCATTATAGCTCAAAAGGCTCAGTATCAGGAATCACTTAAGTTCGTGGAAACTAAATTCAGTTGGTAAGTTCCAAAACTTTGGAGCACGCTAACTACCTACCTTTGGAAATAACCCACTCTGCTACAAATTAGAAAGGGACCCGACTCATGGTGTGAATAACGATATCTGCAAAGTAGCATTGTTGTTTCTGGTCTTCTGACCAATTCTTCTTAGCCATAAACCATCAGTGTTAACCCACTCATAATAAGTGGTGAATAACATAACATGATATATCATGCCCATTTGTTCTCTTGTACCATCACCTGGACCTACCTGTTCCAAGGAAGAGGACTGTGTGGGAAGAGTTGCTTGTGTCCCACACCCTGTCTGCAATTATTCTTGTGTAGGATTCGCCTGTTGGCAGGGAGTAGAGAGGGCGGTCCTCATCAGGGAAGACAACTGCATCAAGCTCTGGGTAATCCTTCATGGCGGTCAGAAAGTGCTTGGGGAGGGAGCTTGTTGCTGAGTTGGAGATGCACTGTGAGGGCATAAACAGAGACCAATCATCCTTAAATACCATACCACTCAGTGTAGTAGATAGAGCGAATGTTCAAATGTGTTCTGTAGCCAAAGGAAAGAGGTCATCTCTTTGTCTACAGTGGTTTTGAAGTACGAGAATGTGAGTGGCACGTATGGAACAGGCGCATGCGTTAAACAAACCAATATGGCTCGCCCAGGAGCATGTATTTCTGCTTTGATTTTCTCTCATGGCTAGATTTCAGCAAGACATAACTTTGCCTGCTAGGTTTCAAACTGTTCAATAACTAGTACATGGCCAGGACCGTGTTAGATTATGTACCGTTCACAATTGTTCAGGTTGTATATCTCTTCCCTAATGGTTTTGTCTAAAGAATACTTCTTTTCCGAAGAGGTGTTTTCATGTATTGAAATCGAATAAGTATTAGATACATCTTACCAGGCTAGATCTGTGCAATATATCTCTTATCCAAGTAGTTATTTATGTTTAGCATTGCGTATCTGAATAATTAAATGTTGTAATCTGTGAGTTATTAAACATGGGTAACTATAATAATGAATGAATGACACAGAGTATGTGTATCATAGTATCATTGTTTACTTAATAATGGTAATCTCATTGAAAGAAAAATAATAAGATTTTCTTGCACGTGTGAACTGTGTTTTATGGTTTAATTTGTTGGTCTGTACAATTTAAAGGAATACTTAAGTGGGATGATTAGGGAGAAGAGGAGGCGTGTGCTCTAAGAAGCATTCTTAGCCCCCCTTCCCCCCAAGAGGAAAGTCCTGTGTAACCAATGGAGCAGTTTGATGCACTTGAAATAGAATCCCGTGCTTTACAAATTCATAAATACAGACTTACTAGACAAAGAATTTACAACATTAGATTTGCAGGTAATAAGAGATTTATTTAACAGTTCATACAGCACCATTAGTCTAGGTCATACCCGTTAAAACAATTGATAAACTAAATTTATAAGTAAGGGGCACCTTGACTGCTTGCTGTTCCAGTTCTTGGGCAGCCTTATGTACTAAAAGGTGTATCTTGTTTCTGCATTTGAAATGTAATAGTATTAGGACTGGGACACAATGGTAAATGGCAACATTTACTGTGGTGGCTTGTCCTTCTGTTAAATAGGGGACTTCAATGGTGGTGAATTGTTGTTCCAGGAAATAATATGCGCATAGGCACAATAGTCCTTCTATATCCATTAGAGACAGTAATAGATAGCCCCCGAGGGCCCATGCTTTTTTTGCCTTTGCCAAGTCTGAACCCTGGCAGTCCCTGGCCACTCAGAGCACTGGTAAAAAAACATACTTTTTTGTTGTCTTGCTTGCTCCACCTTTATTCACTGCAACATGACATCAACTGATTTTTACATGTCTCCCTACCATGCCACTCCTCTACTGCTCCCTCGAACTGCTTTTCTAGTGCCTGGTCCATCAGAGTAGGGGCATATCAACAAGGCGGCGATGAAAAATGATCGCCGCTTTTGTGGCCGTTTTCGACCGAAAAGCGGCGATAATTTTATTGCTATATCAGCAAGGTCACGCTATCATGTGAATCCTTGCCTTAGCGCCATTTCCCGTAACGCCCACCTTTGCATCTCTAACGAGATGCAAAGTGGGCGTTCCAGCTCAAAATAACTGGAGAAATGTCGCTAACCAACTTTTCTCCAATTAACAATGGGCACGCTAACAAGCATAGCGATAAGAAAAGTAGCGCTAATCTTGGTTATCGCTCCTTTCCTTACGCCTGCTTTTAGTTTGACTTAGCCATGATATCCAATGGAAGGTGGATATCATGGCTGAGTCTGCCCTGTCCTATCAGCAAGCTATCGCCAAACGTTGTGCGATTATCGCCGTATTTCCAGCGATAATCGCACAATTGGCAGCTTGCGCCTGGAATTTTATCGCTTTTGAGATAAGCGTTGCTAATAGCATGCTATCTCAGCGATAACATTTCGGCGATAGCCGGCGATAATTATCCTAGCGCTAAATGCGCTTAGCGATAATTATCGCTGGTTGTTGCTGATATGCCCCATGTTTTTTTCTTGTTTCTAGGCTCCGCACATAGTTTCCTGTGATGTTTGTGACACATGTCCCCTATTACTACCTCCCAGACAGTAATTTAATTGGCATATGTTCCTAACAGTACTTTTCCTCTCAAGCTCGAATTGACACCCCGAGGTCTCACTGGTGTAACCCACTGCGCTTCTGGCCTCAACTTTCTCCTGAACTGCTTTTGTGTGCCTTTGTATCCTTAGTGCCTGTTCACTTTTTCGGCTAGTTTTGTGGTGTCACTTAAACCATGAGATCATGACAGGTCTCACACATAACCCAGCGCAAATAATATTAGCACTGAGTGGGAAGCTGTATTTACTCATGACGTCAATGGTAAGTAATAGAGACTAAAGCGAGCAGTTAGTTTTTTCACATGTTTTTTACATTATAGTCTCAAACACTGTTTAGGATGGACAGATACCACCAGCTGTAAGTTGCTGGTAACATAATTAAATATTTTGGTGTTCATACACACTACTGAGTTTTAAACACCGTCATGACAAAATATGGTTAGCAGATTATCGATTATCACAACATTGTGAAGTTAAGTATGTATGTGTGTGCATATTTACTATTCTAAACTCCATGTCAATGCACCTTGACTATAAGCCTAGCTTCAGAGTATGCAGCTGTTTAGTTAAGGGTGGTAAATCTATACCACCTTGCATATACTTACTATCACAATATTGCTGTAGTCGATATTCTAGATACAATATTATTGTAAAACGATGTTTCGTCACTCAGTATTGTGTGATATACATTCATTATTTGGAACACGGTATTTTAAACTTGTATAAAAGGCCTCTCAGTACAATGCCACTGCTTAGCTAATTTGCGGTTGAAAGAGTGAATATATTGGCTACCTCATTGCTGGACAAGTATGAGTGCTGACCATATTTTCATCTAGCTATTCTTCATCCACTTGCCATTTCTTCCTTCCTTTTACACTTACTTCCTTCCCTCCATGGCTCCATCCTTCCTGCCTCCTTCTTCCTTTCATCCTACCTCCTTCCCACTAATTCCTATTTCTGTCCACCATTCTTTCCCTACTTCTTTTCATTATTTATCCATCTTTTCCTGCTTTAACATTCACACTTTACTTCTCATCATTTTTCTTCCCATCTTTCTTTCCTGTTCTCAAACTCACATTTTCTTACTTTTCTCTCTCCTACCTCTATCTGTCCTTTTCTCTCCTATTTACATAGTTTCTTTGGACTCGATTTAGAGTTTGGCTGCAGTAGTACATCAGTAATGGTGGCAAAGAACATTACGTCTTCCACCTGATGTACTACTGCTACCCTAATGTAGAGACACTGTTGGCCCAGCAGTTATCTCTGTACCTTCTGAGGAACCACAGTCACAGTGGTTCATTTGAAGGTACACAGTTTGCTACATGGCTACAGTCTGCTTTGACTGCCATCCACCAAACTTTTTTCTTTTTGCAAAACTAAGCTACCAAAGTGGGAGTTTGTTTTTGAAAAAAAGATGACCCCAAACCCAGGAAGTCTTTTTGCTGGAGGAGGGGGGATCATTATTTTCTTTCCAGTTCGTGACTGCCAGGTTTTTTCCTGGTAGCCACAGACAGAAAACAAGTGATCAGACCACCTGGTCCAAATAGAACGGGCATGGCTTTCCTCCAACAGTCTCTGTTGGTCCGTCGGAGTTAGTCTTTGGATAGTAGAGCCAGCAGAGGTACCCCATCAGAAATGCTGACGGTCCTCCCGACTCAGAATTGACCGAAGGTTTGGCTTACAGTGGCATCACATTTGTGACAGAATACCCTGTCCACCAAACTCTCTATCAGGCCCTTAGTCTCTTTCGCTGTCTCTCGGCGTGGCCGCCGTTGCCCACACCCCTCAGCTTACCATATTTCTTTTTCTTTACAGTGTTATTTATGAACTTTTGCCAGCAGACAAGCAGACAGAGGAGAGCCAAAGAGAAATAGTCAACAATTTAGTGTGACTGAGCTTAGGAGCACCTTGGGCCCAGTGCCCCTCATGTTGGCTGCTTGTGTGTATATTGGACATCTCTCAAATGGCCATACATATGTGTGTGTCTCTTAATGTGTGTGTTTTGGTATTCTCTGCTTGTGCAGGCATCCATGACAGGCATCTCTTGCCTGGCCAGGGACTGGTACGCATGTTTGATATTCTTTTCCTGACCCGGTGTGTTGTGGGCTGACCATTTGGTGCTTGTACCAGTATGTATGCCAAGCATGTAAAGGTATGTATGTATCTCTGACTAGGTGTGTGTTTTGGGATGTATTAGGCATTTGTTTGCTTGTACGTTGTACCGGTATAGTGTATCTCATTTGGCAGTGTTTGTGTATGTTTTGGCATATCCTGGTTGGGAAGATGTGAATAATTGGTATCTCTTGCCAGGTCTGTTGTTTTTTGGGAGATTTCTTTCCTGTACAGATAAGCTTTACTGTTTTTTTTATCAGATCATGTGTGGGTAAATTCTTGATTGTATAGGTGAGTGTGTATGTTGGCCATATCACAAGTAGACATGCATGTGTTTGGGAGTTTTTGTCATTTGTTGATTGTAATGGTGTGCATGTTTCATATACCTCTCTTGGACGTGTGTTGAGCATTTCTTACAGCTGAGCATGATGGACATTTCCTAAATGGTCTGCGATTTTTTTTGTTGATGTACAGGTATAGGTATCTCTTCTCTTACCTTGCCAGGTACGTTTGGTGACACTGAGCCGGTGAAACCCTTCAACTTTGAGACTGTGAAGGCCTGTGTGATTCTTGCCATTGAATACATACATACAGCAGTAGCGCCCCTGCCGGTTAAACATGGAAATAAGTAAATGGAAAGACATAACTCCTCTCAAAGCTACAGTAGATCACAGTATTGATGAAGCATGCCACTAATGGAGTGGATGAAGCTTATAAAAACATACAAATAAGGGCTCCTGATATAACTGCTCAAACCCTTATGCTCAATTTGAAGATAAATAGGCCTGTAGGATACCCGCCTTTTGTGTACTTTCCCAAGGAGAGTGTATCCCCTCCTCCTACACAGATGTGCCAACCTAAGGGGATCCTATTTGTGTAGGTAGCTCACCCACTATAATATTGATGGCTGTCAAAATCTACCTGCAGCACTGGGACTGCGCATTACATTTGGGGGTGTTTTTCTTTGACCAATATGTAAGACACGAGGAACCTCTAGGACAAGAGGAACCAGAGACATTGAGGTCACAATATTTTGACTGCATGAATCTTTGACTGATACCTAAGACGTTATTCCTTCCCTTCCCAAAAGATAACATTGGGAAGGTACCGGTGTGTCCCATACTGCAGTCGGCCATTACATGTCATCATTTTGAGGGGAAAGGTGAAGCTCGGGCTCACCATTCATTGGCGAAGATTCCGTACATCGTTCCGCCATTTTCACTGCCCTCCACGAGCACGTAGGCATCTACCAGCTTCTCGAAGCGCCGGGGGTCGGACATGTTGCCGCACACCAGGCGGGCTTTGAGAAATGTCGTCCAGGAGTCCACAAGGACAGCCTTGGCTCCTTCATCTGCCTGGAAAGAAAATGTAGAACATTGGCCCATATGCAGCGCAAAGAAATCTCACCCAGTGGAAGTGTATAATATGATAGTCCTAAGGCTGTGTTGAATGTGTTGTTCATGGAGATTGAGTCCTCTGGTGGCTAGAGTGGACTGGGAAGGGCTAAATCAGCACCTAGCTGTTTACAAGTTGGATAGTTACAATAAAACCTTGCTACTAGTAGTACCAGAAATTCACATTGTTTCCTTTTGCGTAATTACATTAAATTTGAGAAAATTACATGAAACTACTCAAAATCCTACTCTGGTATTTAGCATTATATTCTAGTGGAAGGTGTGCCCCCAAAACTAAAAATAGTGCAAAAAACACAAATCCACGAACAACACCCAATTGCATTATGTTTACTCGCATTTTTCTTGAGCTCTGTAATAAGATTTTTACTTGAACGGACTTGATGTGGCATAGTGGCGTAATTTCTGTAATTTCACATAAAAAATGTATCATAAAAGGCCAAAAAGTATCTGAAATTAGGCTGTTGTAACAGAAATTTGCCCGGACATTTTTTCTGTGTTTCTATTGTCAAGAAATGACATGCCACATCCATAGGGCCTACATAGTGGGGTCAATGAAAAAGGGGGTAACTGACAGCAGTTGGGACTCATTTTAGAAAAAGAAGAAAAAGAAAAGGGTGCATCAAACATGCTTAGCGTGCAACTGACTCGGCCACAGACCAACACAACTACGGTCCTGTCATGAATCATTGGTAATCCCACAATTACCCACTTCAGTCACCTCTGCCTGCATTTACAATTGTAACACATTACACCTCTTTAAGGGCAGTTTTACTTTAATGAGAATTCTAACTGCTTTATTATCGTGCATTCTTATCTGGATTAAATGCAAAGTCACTATTTGTCCTATTGTAAACCCCCTTAGCTTACTCCTTCTGCATCTCCGTCTTCCTATCCTTAACAGTACGTTTCTCGTGAATTGTCTACATTTATTTTATGTTCAATTTTAACAGGTGTTTTCTAAAACTACTATAGATCTAATGTGTTAACACAAAGCAGGGCAGTGAGTGCCTTGTGTGATAATGCTGCATAGAAACAATAACCAAGGTGGATACAGAATTCAGCTGAGCTGTTCTTTGAGAATCTACATTTGAAGTCGGACTTGAACTAGTGCTTTCTCTGCCTACTATCATCTGCTCTGCTTAGAAATCTGTTTGTTGTGTTTGGAAGCATGAGGGAGCCAGTCTATGGAAAAGATGTCTTCATGATCATTTCAGAAATCCCAATTCTTTGGGCTCTTAGGTCTTAGTTACCAATATTGATGGTCCAATCGTATTCACTTCTGGACTTGAGTACACATTCTGCATGACTTCAATGTCTTGCATCACAGGCAGAGAATTCCCAAGAAGGCATGAGCCTGGTCCCACAAAGGACAAAGCAAACACAAGGAGATAATGGACGGATCGCTGAAACCTTTCAGACACTCACCCCCAGTCACAGATCTGGGTTGAATCATCATCGTTCTTTAGCTCACTTTGCCAGCCCAGTTCAGGCCCAGCCATAAGCTAATCAGTCTTGACCCTATTCCTCATGGGAATAGTCCAGCCGAACTGCCAAGCCAGGTCTTTCCTGGACTGGAAACAAGCATCCTGGAACCGGTTTCGGGGTAACACCCCTCATCAGCCAGGCTAGCTTAAATCCAGTGGCGCGGTGAGCAAAGGACCCAAGTCTGGGCACACCCTGGCAACTTAGGGCGAGCACAGAAAACACAAGGAGATGATGGATGGAGCCCTGAAACTTTTCAGACACTCACACCCAGTCACAGATCTGGGTTGAATCCATCATCGCTCTTTAGCTCACTTTGCCACCCCAGTTCAGATCCAGCCATATGCAAATAAGTCTTGACCCTATTCCTCACGGGAATAGTCCAGCCCAAACTGCCAAGCCAGGTCTTTCCTGGACTGGAAACAAGCATCCTGGGACTGGTTTCGGGGTAACACCCCTCATCAGCCAGGCCAGCTAGAATCCAGTGGTGCAGTGAGCACGGGACTCACGTATGGGCATACCCTGTCAACTTAGTGTGAACAAAGCAAACACAAGGAGATGATGGACAGAGCGCTGAAACTTTTCAGACACTCACCCGCAGTCACAAAGGACAGGCACACGGCATGCTAGCTCACCACTTTCCTTACTTTGAACAGTTTTAGTAGGACTTTTAATCAGTTCACAAGGTATAATAGTATGTAATGGAGGACATTGGGAAACATCACTTACAACGCAACTTTTACCACGCAGTGCCTTTACATCGCAACCATTACAACGCAAACCATTACAACGCATTGCGCTGGGGGGCGCTCTAGGATAGGGAATAGGTTAATTTACTATCCAATAACCTTCCCTAGTGTCCACGGGGACTGGAGTTGGAATATTAAATTAAACTATTCACTAGCCAGCGCCCAAAAGCACTATGCGTTGTAATGGTATGCGTTGTAAAAACCGCGTTGTAAAAGCATGCGATGTAAAAGCATGCGTTGTAATGTCGTACATCTGAAGACATTCTATCTATGTAAAGTACTGTGCTCATTGGAAAAATATCTTTCGTAGTTTTGTATCTTACATTTATCCCAACCATTGCCACCTACCTCATATGCAAGTCAGTTGTCCCTACCTTGCACACTCGTCCCAGCCAGGCTTTGAATGGCACGCTGTCCAGCCCGGCCGTCTTATTGGCTTCATTGAAAAAAAAATAGATTGCTTCCGTTTCTTTGTTTTTAGCTGGTAAAAGGGCTGCGCTCACAAACTCTGCACCTGAAAAATGAACATAAAGAAAACACTTATATATCAGGGATAACAGTCAAAATATACACAAAGATGATTATTTGGCATTGTAGCCATGAGGTAAGAGAGGCAATGGTGCAACAATTCACACTGTCAGTTAGAAAATGTAATCCCACCCTCCAATATCTGGAGTGAGAGTGAAAGTAGAAGAAAGAGGGGGAGATGCACACAGGTGGGGGCAGTGGGGTTATGTGCCACATAACTTACAACATACTTTGCAGATGTTCATGCTGTTTCTTGTTCAAATGGATCAAAATAATGGTGCCACATAATGTGCTGCATAATTGGCCATAAGTTGCCTTTTCTTGTTGCATAGATAATACAACCTTGCCACATAATTTGGACCTTTTACTAGCTGTGACAATGGCGACAGCACTCTACAGAGTGGTCTAGGAGTTATCATGATGACGAAAACATATCTCACAATGAGCTGTGAATCATTTTAGATATCTCACAGTTCCCTGTGAAATGTAGATTTTACTCAGTGCGCTTTCTCCCATAAAAGCATTTAAACACATTACACAACCATACGTGTGTGTGTGTGTATATACATATACAGGGGCGGCTGGTGACATTTGAAAGTGGTGAGGCGTAAAAGTTCAGGATGAGCGGCATGTAGCGAGCGAGCGGAGCATACCTTCTAATTACACTTCCACCACATCCATCCATCCTGCATCAATGACATTTATCCATCCATCCTGCATCCATGATTCATCCATCCATCCTGCATCTATGACATTCATCCATCCATCCTGCATCCATGATTCATCCATCCATCCTGCATCTATGACATTCATCCATCCATCCTGCATCAATGACATTCATCCATCCATCCTGAATCCATGACATTCATCCATCCATCCATGCTTTCATTATGTAAAGCGATTCGCCGCCCCTCTGGCCAGGTTTATGTCCTGCAAATGCCTAAAAGATACTTATTGGATAGGTGGACACTTCAGTTCGTGGATTTATTGTTGAAACAATAGCCCTGGTACCAGCCAATCAAACCGCAGAGAGAACAGCTCGCCAGCTGTGAAATCCCAGGTGCAGATAGTTCTTGTCAGTACTGATGGAACCATAGAAACGCAGCCTTCCGCGCTCTGATGTTAAGGCAATAAATTCCACGTTACATCACAGGAGGGTCTGTGTTTTTTTAAACAATTATGGTTATACATGAACGGTCCCCTTCTTTACCCTTAACCCTCCTCGCAGTGGGACATTTTGTGTGATTAGGGAGCGCAGCGCCTCCACGCACAGATAGGAGGCAGGATAAAAAGAGCTCACTTTTATCACCAAAGGTACAGCCCCTCTAAGCCAATCCTGGCAGCGCCAGGGCATGGCTATTCTTCGCCCGTAGCACGCCCATTAAGGTCAAAACACAAGTGCGCATGAGTGGGCACGGTGCGAAAATTCGCCCTCCGTCCCCACGCTTCTGTTGTGCTGCTGCCCGTTGCCCCCCACTGGTCTGACAATCATGTCAGTCAACATGACGCGGACCGGGCGGTCCGGCGTCATGTTGACTGACATGATTGTCAGTTCTCCCTCGGCGTCTTTAAACTTAAGTAAACTGAGAGTTTACTTAAGTTCAAAGACGCCGAGGGAGCTGCGGGCGGGGGGGCTACGCCCCCACGGACGCACCGCGCCTGTATATATAGCTACTGACTCTCGTGTGCCGCTCTACTTGGACATTCCCAGCGGAGCTTGATGTGTAGGCGGCCGTCCTGCCGCCGAGCTGGCACCACCCCTGGTGAGGGGGCCACTGAGCTCTGAGAGATGGAGAGCTCAAACAGTGGGGAGTAAGGACGGATTGAGGACGTGCGTGAGCAGAGGGGCCAATGTGTAGCCTTCATTTAACATGGAATTAAGGGTGCATCCATTCAGGAAAAGTGGACTGGAAATCCTTAAGGTGACGTGTTTTAGCATCCATGCAGCCCATTGGGGCAACGATTTTGCCAAACTAAGGAACTGACATGCCCATAATGAACCTTTCTGACTTTGTAACGTATATGAAGAAGTTTGTCAACGAAACGCGGGACGAAAGTCAGGTGTTTATATTTAGCTCTGACCGCGCATGTCCGTACCATTAAAGGCTGTTGGGGAAAAGCTACTGACTCTCGTGTGCCGCTCTACTTGGACATTCCCCGCAGAGCTTGATATATATATATATATCTATATATCTATATCTATCTATCTATCTATCTATCTATCTATCTATCTATCTATCTATCTATCTATCTATCTATATATATATATTTATATATATATATATATATATATATATATATATATATATATATATATATATATATATATATATATATATATATATATATATGTGCGCAGACTCCAAGAAACGCCACTTCCAATCCCAGCGCAACCCAGGACCGGCGAAGCAAACAGGAGACGGACCACAGCTAACAAATCACAGGTTGGCTTTATTGCAGGAAAGGTTGGTAGCAAAAGGGCAAGACGCGTTTCGGGCTCCACGAGCCCTTGATCACATGCAATGACTCAACAGTATTCATTTGTTTTTATAATGCAGTGGAGCCCGCCTCCCCGCCAATTTTCAAACAGGTCACATGATCATGGTAATAGAGAAAATACTCTATAATATCACTAAAGACATATGCAAATACACTAAATAAGTTACTTTACAATAAAAGATGACTTAACATGATGGCAATAATTAAAAATATTAACAATTAGAAACCATCTATTTCGTGTCGTTTCTCAAATTATTTCGGGATAAATCCCTTATTTTTAAGAAACGGTATGCAATGTACAAAATAGCGACCTGTGCCAAAATGGGGAAACGGGTAAAATTTAAAGTGCAATTTTCAATGATCATTGAATCATAGTCTGTAATACGTGGAGTAAATATATTATGTGCAACAATGTGGTAAGAGGGGAGGGGGAAAAAAAAAAGTGCTAGAGGTGCATAGTGATAGTAACCTGTGTATGTAATGCATAAATGCTTATTACGACATTGAAGGACAATATTAACCTTATATGTGTTGCGTAAAAGCATACATTAAAACATTAATACAGGTTTAAATATTCAATCATATACAAAAAACTGATTTCTTTATATATAATAAAAACCCCCTGTGTAAAAAAGTGCTAAAACATCACACATCTAGACTGATAAAATTACATCTATAAATTAATTAATTACTATGTACATGAGGAAGCGGAGCAGTTGGAATTGTTATTGGAGTGGCTAACAAGGAACTTGACTAACCACACCTGCTGTTGTACAGGAACCCAATAGTATGTAAAACTGATGCTGAAGCAATGATCATCTCCCTAGATCACAGGGAACCTGACATATCTAGGGAGCAGATGAGATACTGGACGAACTGTCTCAACCAATTGGGCTTAATTACACAGGCGAAACATTAAAGAAAGTGGCGCAAATCCTCAGCGTTATTTAGCCCATTAGGCCACTTGCTATCGTACTCAAGAATCAAACTAGATTCCAATCGCCTCAGTTTAAGCTCACGGTTCCCTCCTCTTCTGAGTTTAGGGACAGATGCCACCACATAATATGAGAGACAATTAATATCTTTATTGTGTATGCTCTCAAAGTGGCGAGCCACTGGGTATGCCTGATCAGAATCTAGGATGGCGCGAATATGCTGGAGAATCCTGACGTGCACTTGCTGTTTTGTGCTGCCTATATAATTAAGGCCGCAAGTGCACGTCAGGACATATACCGCATATTCCGTCTTGCAAGTATGGCTGCCTTGAATTGGAATTTCAGAGGTGGAAAATGGGGTTCTATAATGGGTTTTATTAGTCCCAAACTTGCATGCTCTACAAGTAGTGCATTTACGGAACCCTGCTGGTAATAACCAATTAGGTTTTTGTTGTAGTTCTGGACTGCCTTGGTCCAGAACTGCACCCATACTCTGTGCTCGCCTAAAAGTAACCAAAGGTTTGTTTGGCAACATGCATCCCAAAACAGTATCTGTAAGGACAGTGGACCAGTTCCGATTGATTATTTGTCTGATTTTGGTTTCCTGACTGCTGTAGTCAGTTATGAACCTAGGACAGTCTACACTATTTACGATGGTATCATCAGAGACCATATCATTCTTACTTGTGTTGTCTGAAAATAGACTGGCTCTAGAGCGATTTTGTGCTTTAGTTAAGGCTTGATTGAACATCCGTTCCGAGTATCCACGGGCCTTCATTCGATGTTTTAATTCAATGACACATTTATCAAAATCCTCAGTGGAACTACATATTCTTTTTAGCCTTAGGATTTCTCCATAAGGTATGCTATGGATGGTATGCCTGGGATGAAAACTGGAGGCGTGGAGCGTGGTATTGCCTGCTGTGGCTTTTCTATGTAGGGTAGTTTGTATCCGCTTGTTACCATCTACGTAAATTTTGACATCTAGGAATTCTGCTTGTTTGGCACTTATGTTGGAAGTAAATTTCAAATTGAGGGGGTTATGATTGATCTCGTCAATAAATGTGCGTGCTTCATTTTCATCCCCTTGCCAAACAATAAAGATATCGTCAATGTAGCGGAGATATTTTACAATTTTCTCCCGTACCCATGCTTGATGTGTGACATTGAGGACCCGCTCCTCCCACCAGCCAACGTGTAAACACGCATAGCTGGGGGAGAAGCAGGCCCCCATAGCCACACCTCTCAACTGTCTCCAAATCTCCTTACCAAATGAAAAGTAGTTATTACCCAAACACCATTCAATCAAGCCCAAGATCACCTTATTATGTTCATAAAATTCAGCAGGCCGTTGACCAAGAAAATAGGTGACTGCATTAAGACCACAAGAATGAGCGATGCTCGTGTACAATTGTTCAACATCAAGAGTGATTAGCAGCATATCTTCCTGCTATTCTAAGTCCTCTATTTTAGCTAAAAAGTCACTGGTATCCCGGACAAAGCTGGGAAGGTTGTTAACCCAATTTTGTAGAAAGAAATCAATATATTGACCCACATTTTCTCCACAGCTGTTGATGGCGGAGATAATGGGTCTGCCGGGAACAGGTGATATCCCTTTGTGAATTTTTGGGATAAGGTAGAGGACTGGCAAGACTGGATGTTCATTATACATAAATTTGTATTCGTCCACTGAAATAAGACCTGCCCTGCGATATTTTAAAAGCAGTTTGTGCAGGCTTTCATTTGCCTTCAAATAGTCTTTGTTGGTTGATTTGATATAGCAAGCAGGGTCTTGTAGCTGCCTTTGTGCCTCTGTAGAATAGTCTGATTTTGGCCAAATAACAATGTTTCCCCCTTTATCAGCGGTTTTTACTATTATATTGGGGTTATCTTTTAGTTTTTTCATTAGTTCAAAGTATTTGGCTTTTTGCACATTATATCTTTTTCTTTTGATTGTTGATTTTTTTGTACAGTTCTTTGATGGCTGCGATAATGCAATCTTGGAAAACATCCACTGCGTCTTTGGTCATGATAGGCACAAAATCCGATTTTCCTTTAAATGGCGTGATACCTGCACCTTTTTGAATCATATTGATTTTTTCTAATCTTTTTTGTGTGCTAGTATCAACATCCCCACTCATCCTTTGAGAATTTGTTGCATGATTGAGGTCATACATGTCAAGGAAGACTGGTACATCACATGCTGATATCTGGGGTTCATTGTCAGTGTCATTTGTACTATTGTTGATATCAGTACCATTAGTAGATTTTAGTTTCTGCAGCGCAAAGAATTTTTTCAGCTTTAATTTGCGAATATATCGGTACACATCGACTCTAGTGGAGGCGTATCTGAAATTTTGTTCAGGGCAAAAGTTCAAACCCAACTCCAGAAGTTGCTGTTCTGCTTTTGTAAGAACTACATCTGATAGATTTACGATGGATCTCCCCATCTCTACTTTTTCTTTTTCCATGATTGGTTCGTCTTCTTGCTCTTGCCTCCTTTGTTTGTGTTTCCTTCTCCTTTCGCGTCTTTTTTTATTTCTGCAGGTGTTGCTGTGTTTTTTTGACGCGGTCTCAGTGTGCGCAGTCTTTCGGCTACTAAAAAACTAAGCTCCTCATCAATGTCAAGAATAGGCATGGGAAGGCCAGTTGCAGTCAAATCTTCGTTTGAGCCAATTGAACCACTTGAGGTTGAAGCTGTATCGGAGTTAGAACTCACAGTCGCGTTGTCTTTTGCCTCAATTGATTTAGATGTGGAAGTTGAATTTGGCACTGCATTTCCCTTACTTCTAAACTGCTGACGTTGAGTGACATTGTATTTGCGCGCGAAGGTAAATATCTGGCCATTTGCGTAATCCGCTGCATCTCTTGCAAATTTGCTGACTTTCCTTGCTTTAATTTTGTCTGCATGTTTCTTGAGCCTATCATGCATTTCTTCTTTTAATTTTTTGTCGGCTTCAGTTTCTTCTATAGAATTAGTTTGCTATATATAATATATATATATATATATATATATATATATATATATATATATATATATATATTCCAAGACACTCGGTCCCCACTCCTCGGACCGTTCCCAATAAAGAGCACTCAAGCTATTTTGCGCAGTTCACATGCCATATTTATTCATAGCATTGCAGTTTTCAAAAAAGGTTTAACAAACGCGTTTCGGCGTTGCCGCCTTCGTCAGTGTACACAGTGTAGCTTGAGTGCTCTTTATTGGGAACGGTCCAAGGAGTGTGGACCGAGTGTCTTGGAAAATTATACGCACTCCACCGTGCGGTAAGAGGCACCCTCGGTGAAGTGGAGCAGAGGTTGGTGGAAGAGAGTCAAGGAGATATATATATATATATATATATATATATATATATATATATATATATATATATATATATATATATATATATATATATATATACACACATATATATTGCCCACCCCCCAACACACACACAAATAAACCATTTATTATTTGAAGTATAAGTCTGTAATGTAAATGTTTACAAAGAGGGCCACCAAGTGTTGTTGATGGTGGTCAACTTTGCAAAATCACACACTTTCTGTGCAGCCTAGAGACAATACACAGGAAACATCTTTCTAGTATATAGGGGTAATGTAAAGGTTGTAGCCGATTGGATATATATTTTCAAGTGCTTAACTTAGGGAAGTAGAGCATGTAGACCTCTCCCTCCCTAATCAATACATTCTGACAACTCTGTCCGGGTAGAGATGTGTTTCCATATACTTCCCTATTAGTCAAACGGTCGAACCTAGCTTGGCGCTTAAGGCATGTCTCGGTTTCATAGTGCTCAATTATTTATTAGCATCGTCATAACACGGTGCCCTTCTTTTCCCTGCCCTTTCTTTAACTTTGAGTGTGAGACCATTTTAGCCAACCTTGTTAAAATTACATTCCCCTTGAGTGACTGTACATATAAAGCCACCCACTCTCCCAGAATGCCCTGTACATATAAGGCCACCCACTCTCCCAGAATGCTCTGTACATATAAGGCCATCCAAAAAAGCCACCCACTCTCCCAGAATTCTCGGTACAAATAAGGCCACCCACCCTCCCAGAATTCCCTGTACATATAAGGCCACCCACTCCCCCCCGAATGCCCTGTACATATAAGGCCACCCACTTTCCCAAAATGCCCTGTACATATAAGGCCACCCACTCTCCAGAATGCCCTGTACATATAAGGCCATCCAAAAAAGCCACCCACTCTCCCTGAATTCTCGGTACATATAAGGCCACCCACCCTCCCAGAATTCTCGGTACATATAAGGCCACCCACCCTCCCAGAATTCCCTGTACATATAAGGCCGCCTACTCTCACAGAATTCCCTGTAAAGTCTAGCCAAACAGAAGAGAGTCAGAAAAACGTCCATGAAGAAAGAGTTGAACTAGTTTAATAAAAATGACCTGAGGTTAATCAGGTCAGTACCTCTTTACCTCTTTGTAACTATGAGAAATTACAAAGCAGTGCTAACAGAATTTGACCAAATATTTCTAGAGATGACACTAGCACCAATAGAATTTACCAAGCAAGTGAGATCTGGGGGTACATGGCGGTCGATAAATTACAGACGGCACAAAATAAAATTGTAAGGCAGATTTTGAAAGTCCCTCAGGGAACTCCCGCTTACTCTGCACATGAAGAACTAGGGACCAAGTATATAACGGATCCAGTTGCGGTTAAGCCCTTGTTGTGTTGGGTGTACGTCTGATCCAATGAGGCGGCATCTTTTAAAGGAGCAGTAATTTTGGATTGCCTCTCACTTGACCAAGCTTTTAAAAACCCTTGGTTAAGGTATGCAAAGGAACCTTTTTCGGCCCTGTGAAGAGCATACATTTTTATGAAATATGACACAATGAAGCAACAGGACAAAAAAATTGATCAAATACTTGTTTTAAAAATAATCCATTGCAGACTGTGGTCTCCACAGGACACTCTACATTTTGTATTCTTATGTAAATATTTTACCTATTCTAAGCGATTGTATCTGCCTTATTTGAAAGAATTGGGATTCAGGCATGCTCGTGTAGCCTTCTTACATTTGCAACTTTTGCCTAATATTTGCACACTTTATGTTGTCACGATTTTTTTAAGAGCAGAATTAAGATCAAGAAATTCTAGACATGATTGATGTATACCGGGACCCCTGCGATTTGCAATAGTGATGATATATTGTTTTAATGGATTTGTTACTGATTTTTTATCTTTGTATCTTTTATGGCTGTGATTACAGCTGAATAAAGATTATTATTATTATTACCTAGCAACAGAGATGACTGACAAGCCAACTGTAGCCTAGCTGCCCTGGCAAAATCCACTGTGGTTATCTCCACACAAAGCTCCTCCCAAAAGTGCCATGCTATACAGAATTGATCATTTCACAGCCCCACCAATCAGTGATAAGGACCTATTTTGATGTGAGTTTCAACATCCCACGGTCGATACCCCATCTGACCTGTGCAAAGACCAAGGGTTACCTCTAGGAGACTGCCTGGTAGAAAGATTACACAATTTGTATGTCGCATGCCTGACATGAAAAAAAACATGTGACCTGCCACAAGTTAATGGTGCCCTAAAATATACATCTTTAAAGTACAGGATAAAAAGAAGACAAAGAAGTGAGCACCAAAGCATTCGGAAGGAGTGCAAGTGGATTAGAATCAAGCCCGCTTCCCCACTCCATTGGTTTAGAAGAGAGTTGAGTGATCTAAATACTTCTGGAACAACTATTTAACTCACAATAGAGACATCAGAAAAGGCCAAGTAGCCCTAGAGGGTGTTGGATGAAAAGGACTTTGCTTACAAATGCATGAAGTCAAAGTGCAAAGGTGCCCTGACCACTACGATGCAAATAGCAGACCAACAATCCCAGGGCATGCACTCAGAGCTAACAGATTAGGACTGACCTGACACTGTCATGGCAAGGATTGTCTCAATTTAAGATTACAAGGCACTGAGGACAAGGGTGAAAAAAAGCAAAAACTCACACTTATGTGGGCGGAACAAGCAAACGGATATCCCTGATGGGCCAAGATTGATCCGACCAAAGAAGTCTGAACCTGGGAAAGTATATATATTCACTCCCTAATCTCCTCATTTGAAAATCCTATACATGGGAAAGGTTACATGAACCTGTAGGGAATAGATAGACAATTAAAGAAAACTTGTATACCAGGTTGTGGGCTGTGGGCGACCCCCTGGGTTTGTGAGAAGAGCAATGGCAGTAGAGAACGGAATGGTATTAACTCGCTGTATGTAGCATCTGTCGGCCTTGACCCAAGGATCCCAGGGTCATGACCAGCCATATCTGCCTGGTCAAAACAGGATTTGAAGGAACTCAGCAAAAGGATTACCCACTCAGATATAGAACTAGCCGGTGGAACCTCTGGGACTAGTAATGTAAAGTAATACCCTTAGCTGATGACCCACTCCCTAAATGGAAAGGCACTTGAAAGTTTGTGACAGATACTGGGTCAGAATGAGGAATGCATGTGGCCTAAAGGTCCAAGTATGGTAAAAATCACTCCAGAAGAGTAATGAAGGCTTAACTTGTGACACTCTGCAGAAAGGGAACAGTTGACATGTTGACACCTTCAAATAATTAGGACAGGATCCAGTAGAAGACAATGTGTGCTTTGTCGGGTGCAAACATAGCTCCAGGAATATACAAATACCTGCTGACATTAGGATGAACCAATCCAACCAAAACCCATAAATATCCCCTTTCCAAACCAATGGAAAACAGGTGGATGGGCAGTGATTCAAGAGAACAGGAACTGACATGCAAAGTACCCACACCCTCAGACTACCACTCTTGGTAGTCTGGAGTGGCCAATCATCACAAGAAGGCATTAAGAGCAGCATTCCTCTACAGCCGCATGAGTGATGCAGCACATTAGAGTTAGATCGGCAAGCAGGGTCGACCCGCACAGGTGGATCCTAAACAAAAGCCTTTCTTTGGCCTCCATCCAAATGGTTTGACCTGTCGATATTTATCTGGGAAATATTGCAATGGTGTCATGTTTGCAACCTAACTCGCTATAGTGAAACACAAAGAAATTGGCGATAGAACCTAGAAGCATGACAGCGCCTGTAGTCCTCCATTCTCTCTCTGCTTGAGAAAGCCACGGTGGTATAGTTGCACATGTACGTAAGCCAAACTGGCAAAACCACCAGTAGACCCTTATGTGCCCCCAGAAGATAAAAAGGTGTCAAAATCAAGATTCATCTACAAACATTAGTCTTTGAAGCAAGCTGTAGGGCTCCAGATAATACAGCCTCAAAGTCAAGGTCAACATAACACTTGGAATGTCTGAAAGGATTCACCAGGTCACCAAAGTGGGCAATAATTCCACTCCTAGCCAAGAGGAACCCTCATGGAGTCAGACTAGTTAGTGCTTGCGTGTGTCCTCCAGAGGGTCACCTAGAACGGGCCTTACATGGGGCACAGGCGGAGAAAGAGAGATGCACCCCCTGTATTGGGATGTTTCAGCAAAGCATGGAGAGATGTGCCCACTACAGAGGGGTCTATGATATCATCCAAACAGTTGGTTGCACCTTCATTTGGGTATCAGTTTTTGTAACTAACTCTTCATTAGTTTTTCAATAAACAGATGCATGCATAATTTTGCCAAAGCTTTGATTGCCCTTAGAGTTCTAAAGATAATTATGCCTGCACAAAGAATACAGTTATATAAGGGAGAATAGTAGAGTACTGGTCTATCGCATGTGTTTCTAAGATCATATCATTGACCTTGTGTGTCATTTACCAAACACATTTTACCATGACATATGAGGTAGAATCACTCCAGAGGACTCAGTGGATGGGCTGTGAGATCTTAATGTCCAGTGCACAGAACACTTTATTGACCTGTTTCATTGACATCTTGAAAAAAATAAAAATTAAAAACAAAAAAAAACATACCTCCCCTTCCAGGTGTAACTTCCTCCAGAACCACAGGACTTGGTGCAGGTCCCATGTAAGAGACACCGGGAGGCAACGCTGACTGAGGGCGTGAGTGAGTGTTACGAGGACAGCCGGACTCAGAGTGATGGAGATTACTGGGAATGATCAGGACCAGACCCAGCGCCAGGATTCTGGGTCCAGGAGGGCCGAGAAGAAGCATGGATGGGCCACCAAGATGTATGGGTGGCACGGAGACATGCTGTTCTAGACTGACAATGATTACAGGTCAAGAAGTGAAAGTGACGCATCTTTGGTAATTGACCATGCTCTGGACACAGTAATCAGTGGTTACTGTACGTAGTGGTACTGTACACCGCATGGGTGCAAACCATGCCCCAATCATAGCGCACACCGGTTGCAGCTGAAAACTGTTCCCAGTTTGCACTGGGAGGCAGGGTGCTGGGCTCACGACATGGGCACAGGTTCTGCTCTGTTCTCAGCTTTCAGAAGATATAGCAATGCCCACAGATTACCACAGGCACAAGCATTTTGGTGACAGAGCATGTCTGAAATGCGTAGGCTGTGAATTTAGGGGTGCTGTCGTAACATAGCTAACCCTTAATAGTGACACTTCAATATTTTTTTAGGTTTTGACTCTTAATGATGAGGTCCTTGCAGCAGTAAATTGAACACCCATATTGCATAAAAACGACATTATAATTCATGGGAGTCTGCAATCGCTGTATAACAACCTGTCTCTAATTTCCTTATTATAGTCATGTTGTTAACACTTTTGACACATGTAATAAGAAAATTATATTGCCGCTCAATTGTAATATGTTATTATAATATGAGTAGTGGCATCATAATGCCTGCTGCCAGAGCCCGCAGCCAAGACAAAATGAAGGCAGTGTCGCATTATTACAACTGCAGTTAAAGAAGGGAAATAAGAACGGACTTTCGTTTTTTTTATCGGTTTTCCTAAAACGAACAGTGATTAGCAGAAAGATATTGATGTCATACTAATTTCTCCAGGCAGTAGGTCTTTTGAGGAAAGACTCTTTATACATGTTTCTGTACATTCTGAGCGACAGTATTTTTTAATCTAACTTACATTAAATTGACTCTAATGTATTTTTGTAACAAATGACTTAACTACTATTTGGTATTTTTGATTTCCTACTACAGATTTATTTTTATTCTTCAAGTCAGCAACCATATTATCTCACATACGAAATAAACAGACAACAAGGATTGCGGAAAAGGTGAGATGTCACCATCTATTAAAAGGAATAAAAAAAACCTTTGCTGTACATTAAGAGGGTATGGCCAGTCATCTCAGAGTGTCAGGCCCGTTTAAAGGCACTCGACCTTCAGACTCGCTCCTTTATATACTGACTGACTGGAAATATCCTTATTGTATATGAATGGATGTACTCTTATCTTATAGATAACTAGGAATTATTGTTTCCATAATTCTACAAAATTGATTCAGCCCTATTAGTTAAATTTTTTAACCGATGGCACGGCCAGAAAAAAGTATTGTGTACTGCTACATACAGCACTATTATGTAGTACAGTGTTCAATAAACATATTACTGTTACAAAATAGATGATGTATAAAAATACATATTAGCTACAATGTTACTGAGTTCTGATGGCATTTACTAGTGACTCCCCCTCAAGGTTATCACATGAGGAGACAATATTTATTTATTTATTTATTTATTTATTTGATTTATATAGCGCACTATAACCCAGAGGTCTCTAAGTGCTTTGACAGGGTCCACTAGGCAATTCGGAAGGTTTACCAATTAAGAACAGCCCCACGCTTGCTGGAAAAGCACCGTTTTTAGTTTCTTTCGAAAAGACATTAGCTTGGTGTCTTTCCGCAGTTCCAATGGCAGTTTATTCCACATAACTGGTAGAGTGTGTGAAAAAGCACGACCTCCCACCGTGGCCAGTCTGCAACGTGGCTGGACAAGGAGGAAGGCTTCAGCAGATCTAAGCTCCCTAGCCGGTCTATAGGGGAGCAGACGTGCTTTCATATAGTGGGGTGCCCTTCCAAAAAGAGCTTTATGGACAATGCATAGCCCCTTGAACATTAGCCTCTGCTTGACTGGCAGCCAATGTAGTTCACGCAGAAGGGGGGATGCGTGAGTATGCCTTGGTTTTTTGAAAATAAGTCTCGCAGCATCGTTCATAACAATCTGCATTCTTTTTATACATTTGCCTGTGTAGTTTTGCATTACTCAGTCATATCTGACTACAAAAAGCTGGTTTCATTCATTGTCACTTAGTGCTACCTGCTATGAATGACGGTTGTATGTCAATACAACGCGGTTGTTACACCGCACTACCATTACAACGCGGGCTTTACAACGCAAGTCGTTACCACGACTTGCGCTGTAGGGCGCTGGACTTAGGAATAGTAAGATTTACTATTCCAACACCAGCCTACGTACAGTAGGGAAGGTGTTGGAATAGTAAATCTACTATTCCTTAGCTTAGAGCGCCCTCCAGCGCAAGTCATGGTATTGCCCGTGTTGTAATGGTAGCCGGTGTAACAACCGCGTCGTAACGGATATTCCCCATGAATGACAGCAGAGGGGACAAGAGTCACCCTAAGACATGCCACATACACCCCCTCCCTGGGCCGGAAAATCCCACCGAGTCCTCCAGCTTTAAGGTAGGCAAAGCTCGAGGATGGCGCATATGTATGGACCACTGGGGCAGAGGGAATATACGGACTGCTGTTCTGAACACACTTTTTGCTGTTATTTATTTCTTACACATTGGCATTTTTAACTTTTTAAATGGCTGGAAAGTCAAAAAATGATAGGTGCAGCGCTAAGATTCACTACTTTGTATATTTCCTTATGGAATCATAACGGATAGATCCGTTGCATGTGTTTCCATTTCCTCCAATCAGGGCGCAGACTTCTTTTGCCTACTTCCTTTTGTTAGGTTGTGAAGACATTGAAATGGTTTTAACTAAGCAATAAAACATATATGTATGTCGTGACACGATCTAGGAATCACCTCACTGCAGGACGAAAATAAAACAAACCCATTTATTTACTTTTCTTTGCAAGGGCAAAACTCGAACTTCAGTTAGTTACCCTCTTATAGCTCTCTTTACCTTCGAGTTCCTTGTGAGTAGCACTTGCACTCCCTATGTTAACTTGTACTTGGAGCTTAGCAGGACCCCCTTCTGCTCCTCTTTGGATGGGAGAGATGCTGACTCCACAACTGTCCATATAAAACATCTAATCAAGGCATTGAGTAAAACCAACAGATGCACAGGAAGCTTTTAACCCCTTCCATGCTGATGACGGCCCCGGCCATCATGCACTACGGCGATCGTGTACTGATGACGGCTGGGGGCCGTCATGAACCCGCCCACTCTTTAAAAGTGCCGCACAGGCGCAGAATCGCGGCAGCATGCAAGGGGTTAACATTTTGTAGACTTTCCCAGCTGTGAATGGGTCCAGGGGGTTTGGTTGCAGTGGCGGCTCCTATGCTAAGGAACTGTA
The DNA here is from genome assembly GCF_964261635.1 of Lissotriton helveticus. Taxonomy (NCBI): domain Eukaryota; kingdom Metazoa; phylum Chordata; class Amphibia; order Caudata; family Salamandridae; genus Lissotriton; species Lissotriton helveticus. The sequence continues at coordinate 759,833,450 of NC_136073.1, forward strand.
TTGCAGCGTTGTGATTGGTCAAGGGAGCCTGGGTGGGTGCTTCCTGATCCTGACTCCTGGCCCCCTGTTTAGCAGAAGGAAGGAAGAGAGGACGCAGAGGACCGAGGAGAGGCGGCGGCTGGCTAGCAGGCCGGCCAGTAGGTGTTTTTTTACCCCATGCCCCACTAACACCACTGCTTAGTTGACCAGAGACAATAGGAGGGCCTGGCCCTCCTCGTCCCCTCTGGAGCCGGGCTTGATCAGGAAAGTACAATCATGTGTGACTGTCTAACAGTCATAACATGGGAGTATGCACCACGCAGGCAAACATACACATGGATCACATACTACACAGAGAACCGCAAAAAGATGTACTGTCATGTGGTAGTAAATCTTTATTGCGTGATTAATAAACAACCTTTGCAATGTATTGGTGATAAAACATATGTAAACCACATAACTTTATTCCCAAAATGGGAAGTTGATGTTGCACAGCAACCAGCACTCAATCACCATGTGCAGCCCCATCAGAAAGCATCTTCCCATCAACTTATTGCGCTTCGTAAAGTTGCCAGGGAGTGCCCAGCAAGCAGCAGAGCAGCTGTCACAGGTTCCTGCTCTCTGGAATTCAGCTAGAAGCAACATTGACACAAGTGAACCAGCCTTCATTAAGAAGATGTAGCAGGACCTCCAGGAAAAGCACTATTGCAAAAGTCCAAGGGAATGTCCCACAGAGGCGCAAAAGGTGCAACCTGCAGGACCTAAAGAACCAGAGGAAGATCCCAAAAGGCGCTTGTAGGCCCCACAGGTCTACAGTTAGAAACACCAAAGCGGAAGTGTCAAAAATAGAGTAGGTCTTTCAATAATTCTGAGAAGCCATTCACTGAACCCAGTTAGTAGAATAAGCTATTCCTGCAGCAAGCCATCCTGCAAAACGTTAAGGATGCAGAAAAGGTCACACTGTCTGGGATGAAACCCCTAGATCAAATCTGAGGCCTGTGCTTAACAGACATTTTCCAAGTAGAGTGACAGGGCACCCACCATCTCCTTCAACCTACCAGGTAGGCACCCAGTCCTCTGAACCACAAGGAGAAGATGCTAAGAATAATCCACCATGGCTGATGTTGGCCACCGGAGTGGCCAAAAGAAATAAAGTAAGGGCCTGGGGAGCGGATCGTCCTCCGAAGGTGGTGGACTAGGATGTAGACTTGGACTGGTGCAAACAGGCTGGGAAGGTGATCTACCAGAGCTGGGGATGCCTGTGAAAACATGGAAATCTTTGGGGCCAGTGGATAGAATATCGAGGGCAATAAAGGGGCGTCACAGAAAATTATGCTAGGTTAGCGAAGGGGGTTAGAGCATATTTTGAACTGTACCATGTTGTGAATGTTGTACACATGTATGCCATTAATGACAATTTCACTGTAACAAATATCAAGAATGTGTTATGCTTCTCTCTTTGTACCACTGGTCGTGAGATTGACTGTTTGAATCTGTCAGTATATGCTCAGCAACTGTTTAATAAAAAGAGTTTCCCCAAAAAACCAAATAATCCACCAATACAAACACCGTTGAAGAAGAGAGGAGGCATAGAGGGCTCCAGATGAAAACAGCAGCAATGCACCTAAACCTGAGGACATGGAGATGCCGCACAAAACAGAACAGCAGAGCAGTCTTCAGAAAGGCAACTAAGACAATCTGTGGAGTTCCCAAACTGACACAGGTCTGAAGGAACCTATGCAAATGAAGCCAGAAATGCATCAAGGAAAAGAACTGACTAATGTGGTGGTCAAGCCCTTTCTCAGTTCCTGGGAGATATATGGCCCAGAAAGACAGAAGGTGAGCCATTGAGATAAAATCTCATATAGCAACTATGGCCTGTGGTAGTTGATGTAGACCAGACACACTTGGTTGTCCATCCAGAGCATGAGATTTTTGATTTGGCCACTGCAAAAAAACAAAAAGCCTTGAGAGTAGCACTACTCCCGCCAGTTGGATGATCGGCCTGCCTTACAAGGCCTTGCACGGCAAGTCACAACCCTCTGCTGACAGATCTCCCAAGATGGTCCCCAACAGAAAGAAGGTTCCAGCGACACCCCACCCCGTTGAGCTATGCATCATCTTCAGCCACCAGAAAAGGGACCCCCCCGTTCAGCTAAGCAGATGGCCACGACTGACAGCCGAACCGTGAGTCAGACATAAATAGTCTTCAATTGGCGGAGGCCACAATTTTATCCATTAACCCCATTCTAGGACATGAATGAATGAATGAAAAATATTTATAGAGCGCACGATGGCCAAACGGCTTCCTGGCGCTGGGAGCTCTGAAGAACCGAACAGACAGGGCCAGGAGGTTTAGCAGGGGTAGGCCAGGGCAAACAGAAAAGTTTTCAGCGCTTTACGAAAATGAGAAAAAATAGGGATCAAACGCATAGAAAGAGGAAGGGAGTTCCAGAACCGGGGGGCAAGAACAGAGAAACGGGTTCCACCAGTGCGAGATTTGTGAAAGCGGGGAACAGTGAGGAGGGCAGAAGATGATGAACGGAGAGTGCGGGCAGGGGTGTGACGGGAAATCAAAGAATTAATGAAAGCCGGTGCAGAGTGATCAAGGGCCCGGTAAACAAGGCACCCTAGTTTAAACAGAGATCTCTGCAAGATGGGCAACCAGTGAAGGGATTTAAGGACGGGAGTGATGTGATGGGTTTTGGGCAAATGAAAGATGAGACGGGCGGCCTGGTTCTGGATAGCTTGTAAGCGGCGGGTTTCATAGGCAGGGATGCCAGCGAACAAGCTATTGCCATAATCAAGGCGGGAAGTGATAAGGGCGGAAATAATAATTTTAAGGGAGTCGAGAGAAAAAAAACGAGAGATTTTCCGGATCATTCGGAGGGAAAGAAAACAGGAGGACACCACGGCACTGACCTGGCCATGCATGGACAGGTCCTGTCTGACCTTGATGCCCAGAGTTTTAACAGAGGGAACGGGGGTGGGAGGGGGGCCAAGGATGGGAGGCCAGAAAGCAGGGGACCAGGGACTGGATGAGCCGCCAATCAAGACAAGCTCAGTCTTATCTGGGTTGAGCTTGAGGTGATTGGCGCTCATCCACCCAGAGATAAAGACCATGGTGGAGTGAAAAAAGGATAGAGAGTGAGAAGTAGAGGAAAGATCAAAGACGAGCTGGAGGTCGTCAGCGTAATTATACACAGAGACCCCCAGCTCAAGAAGAGAAGAGATAAGAGGGTGAATATAGAGGTTAAAGAGAAGGGGATAGAGAGAGGAACCTTGGGGGACCCCACAGGGCACCGGGAGGGGAGAAGCAGAGAAGCCGGGAAGGTGAACGGCTTGAGAACGCCCTGTCAGGAAAGAGGTGATCCAGGAGAAGGCAGAACCTCGTATGCCCGCTGCGCTGACACGGTCCAGAAGAATGTTATGGTCGACCGTGTCAAACGCAGCGGACAGGTCGAGGAGGATCAGAGCTTGAGGGGAGTTGACGTCGGCCTTGGCCTTAAGCTCGTCGAGGACGGCCAACACCACGGTTTCAGTCGAATGACCCGAGCGGAAGCCAGCTTGGTGAGAAGCCAGAAGCTGGCTCTGCTCAACATAAACAGAGAGACAAGAAGTAACATAAGACTCAAGAATTTTAGCCAGATAAGGGAGAAGAGAGATAGGTCTGAAGTTAGAGGGAAGAGAAGAGTCGAGACCAGGTTTTTTAAGAATGGGGGAAACAATAGCAGATTTGAATGAAGAAGGGACCAAACCAGTGGAAAGAGAGGCATTAAGGAAAGAGAGAGGGGTATCAGGACAGGAAGAGAAGAGGATTTTAAGAATACGGGCAGGGGCACAATCAGTGGGGGAACCAGACTTGATTTTGGTGAGCAAAGCTAGAAAAGAGTCCAAAGGGAGGGGGGGCAACTCATTGGTCAGACCTGAACACTTTTCCAGAGAATAAACAAGACAATGCCCATTAGCATACCCAGCTAGGTTGGCGAATGCAGCAGTAAGTCATGGTTTAGGTGTGGCTGGGAGCAAAGGTGGAAAAAGGAAGCTGAAGCTGGAATCTTCCAGGGCACGAGAACCCCTGACCATGGGTCCTACCACAAACATACCACCAGTGCCATTGCTGTTATCTCCCACCAGAAAATCCCAGCACTGACCAGAGGATCCTGGAGAAATGGAAAAAGAGTCTTGTGATCCTCAACACGTTTCTTATGCCCAGTCTCACACTGAGGATCACGGACCATAGACCCTCAAAAAGGGATGCAGATCAATGGATCCCACTGCACAAACGGTAATTTCTAAGTGCGGCTAGAGAATTCCCTGGGAAGGAGCAGCAGCAACCACTGAATTTCACTAACCATAACATCCAAAAAGATGCACACTTGCTTCACCAACAATACAGTGTATGAACCACAGGGCATGACCTTGAAGAGAGACCGAGTCCTTGAGTAAATGTTGGACATTATAAATGAAGTAGGTGCAACTGCAAAGGGAAACTCACTGGGCCAGAACATTGAGGTTTGAGGACCAGATCGACCTTCCCATCACAAGCTCATCAGAAGCACCATTCAATGAGCAGTAACAGACTGAGACACCCACTAACAAAATCAAGTCCAAATTGATGAAAGAGGGAACTCATTCATCAAACCCCACTTGGTGGTACTTCTAGGTCAAGAACCAATGAATGGTCTTGTTTTCTTTATCCCAGATATTGTGGACTACCTTGTGCACCAGCAGTGAGTCAGACGTCACAGTATGAACATCTTCAAACAAGTTCTCCAGGACCTCGTCCACCTCAGGAGGAACGCCAAGATTAAAGTTAGAGGTGATGAGAACAGCCATCAAATCAGTGCCTTGCACATGTCTCGCTCTGGGATACAACCTGTCCAGCTTATCAGTATCATCATTCTTCCCATATTCCCACTGAATCCAGGTTCAGAGACAGTCTGGCTCTCCAAAGCACTACTACCGGCCTTATAAATAAGTGCCTGCAATTCACAGGGCAAGAGAGAGTTCACAGGAGTATCCTGCACAGATTCACCAGGATGCAGCATATCTATATAATTCAGGTGAGAGATTAGTGCAGCAATTACCCTCTTCTGATTGCAAAAGGAACTCCAGAACAGGGATAACCAACATCGAAGTAGTGAAAAAACCCTTGTGGTTTAAGGGACCGTGCAATACTTGGCAACAACCCATCGAGAACCACCTTCCAGAAGCCCTATGGAACAGGTGGCATGGCAAGAAGTGGCAAAATGTGCCAAGCAGTCCACCACAAACACAGCCAAAGAGAGGACCAGAGGAAGGCAGGAATGGAGAAGACTATGAGCAGCAATGGATCCAGTTGAGAAAGACCCTAACAAGCAAGTATTTGACTAAGCCCTTCTCAGGCTGAAGCAGTGGTGTAACATAAGCCCCTGCAGCCCTCGTAGAGCAGGGGGACCCCCCGAGCTCCAGGGGGACCCCTCGGCAAAAGTGGCAGATGGTGGGCCGGGGAGGTGGGCCATTGCATGTACTTTGCAGGGGGCCCCCCTCAAGTTTTGTTACGCCACTGGGCTGAAGCACTGCACCGAGAGGTGGGGTTCAGCCAATGACAAGTAAGTCAATGAAGAGATGCTGGTACAAATTTTTCAAAATGTTAAGCTTTAAAATATGATTAACGGCTAGAGTAGTCGACCTCGAAGCTAGGGAACCGGTTTGAGTCTCGGCAACGATGCTCAACATTCTACGATTCTGGGCAAAAAATGTAATCTCCCTGTGCCTGACAAAATGAATGTGTCTGTCTGTAGCGCACTGGTGCTCATGTAAAGCACTCTGATACCTTTGGGTCGAGTTCGCACTATATGAAACTCCCAAATAAATAAATAACAACAGCAAGCTGAGACACATCCCGGTGAAATTCACAGTGAAGCACAAACTGTGACAGACAAAAAAAGGCAATGGTAAGGGATCTGGAAAAAGCTACACCAGGGAAAGGCGTAGTACAATCCAGCTGGGGGCATGTGAATTGCCTGGCTCCAGTGTCAGGACTCACCTCACATGTTTGGTGTTGGACTTTGGCCCTTAGGGCAGGTTCACCCCGAGACTTTTTGCTTGAAATGGTGACCTGGAGATGGTGATTTTTGGATTCTGCGCACTTTCACTGTGTCCCAGTGGAAAGTGCGTGCGCACTCTGAGTGCATGTGCTGAGCTAGGCCTGCCCGCCCATAGGAATGCATGGGGAATGTATGTGTCCCTGGTAGTTCCTGATGCGTGGGGTGTACAGGCTTGAGTCTGGTATGTGTGAACTCGTGAGAGTGAATGCTGCGAGATGGTGTATGCAGCATGTATGTGTCTAGTAGCGAAGCGCCATTTCTAGACATGGCTGTACGTGTGCTGTGAGGGTGCTGGCGTGTGATTGGCTGGAGCTGGCTGGCATGCCAGGCTCCAGGAAGTCTGGATGGGTCTGCCCGGTGGTGAGTGGGAGATTAGCATGAGTGATGTGTGGGAGGAGTGTACCTGTGTCCTGGATGGGCTGGGTTTTCCCCACACAATGCTGGCTCCGCCCCCCTGTGGTGTGTCTAATGACCCAAGCCCTGCCAGTGAATAGAGAGGGTGGTTGAGGTAAACAGAGTACTCAAGAACCAGCTGCGACTGGTTCCGCCCCCACTCTGCACCCTCAGACAAAGGAATGCACTGTATAAAAATGGGGCTGTGTCCCCACAGATGTTGTTCTCTTCCAGGATCCTGAGGGGGCTGTTGCTGCTGCTGGGCCAGAGGACCGCCACTTGGGGTGTCTCCCTGCCTGGAGACCCAGTGTGCTGGCTCTGGGCCCAGCCTTGCCCCCCCCTTGCCTGCCTGAAGGACTTTTAACTGGACTTGTGCTCTCCTAAAGCACCTGGGAGCGCTTTAGTGTCCATAGCGCTTAGGAGCGCTTTATTTTGCATATAGCGCTTGGGGAGCGCTTTAATTGCCTTTTAGCGCTGGGAGCGCTTTATTTTCATTTGGGCCTTCGCTGAAACCCTAGACCAAGGGGAGCTTTATGGCCTGCTAGTGCTCGGAGTGCTTTTCTCAACCCCTGCTTCTTTCCCCGGGATTTGCCTCAGCAGCGTGCCCAGAGCCGAGGAGGGAGGCTCGTCAGGGAGGCTGCTCTGCTATTGGCTGCCGAGTCAGCCTATGCCCAGAGAGAGAGAGAGGGGCAGGAAGTCTCTCCCCACACAGCCCGGAGCCGGGAAAGGAAGCCTACAAGCTGGTGAGTGGGGCCCCGGGGGCATTCCTTCTTTGAGCCCGGAGAGGCTCTGGCCTCATACTTGTTTTATAGCCCTGAGAGGGCTCTGGGGGCAGTTCCGGATTCCGAGTCCCAGAGAGGGGGACTCCAACGGCTGGGCACAAGTTTCACTCGAGCCCTGAGAGGCTCCCCACCCCATTTGGTGTTCGAGCCTAAGAGAGGCTCGAGGCACCCCCAGTGTTCCCGGGTCCCCCGTGAGGGACCCCAACAGCCCAGTGAGGCTGCACCTTTCTGCTTTTGAGCCCTGAGAGGCTCGAGGTGGCAGATTGATGAGAGGCTGGGGGCATTTTCTGTTTGCGAGCCCCGAGGCTCAAGGGGGCAATTATTTCACGAGCCCTGAGAGGCTCTGGAGGGCCACAGTCATTTCTTAGGGCCCGGAGAGAGGCTCCAGGCGCCAAAGTTGTGTTGAAAAGCCCAGAGAGGCTCAGGGGGACATTTTGTTGCTGCAGAGCCTGTGAGGCTCCCACATCGTGTTCGCCTCACCAGTGTTCTGAGAGCCCAGCAAGGTTCCCACATTGGCCCCATTGTTGTTCTTGAGCCCTGGCAGGCTCAAACATTGTTGCGCCAGTTGCCCAGCACTTTGTGGGCAACTGCTACGTTTAGGCTCCTGGACATTGGACACAGGGCGTCCTAGCCCCAACAAGGCCAGAGGGCCTAGGGACAGTCACAGGTGGTGACTTACGTGAGTTTGGCGCAATTGTACTTTCTATGCACCTCTGAATGTATTGTTTATGCGTCATGTGCCTTTACACCTCTGAATGAATGTCATGCATTGCATCATGTGTATGTTCTTACACCCCTACAGGTATTGTGATACATAGGTGGTTGTTTTCTCCCTAGTACAGGTGGTGCTAGTGAGGTCCTGTTACCAGTGATTACTGGTTGTGTGCTATTTTGTGCTACAGTGATTTATATTCAAAGTGCTATTTCTGCAAGTGTTACTTCTGATTCCTGACAGTGGTCCAGGTGGCCCTGTCTTGTACATATCCCCTGTAAATTCTGCCCGTGCCTCTGGCACATTGTAAAGTGTGTGTTTTATCTAATGTGTTTTGGTGTAATACAAAGGCTATTTTTATATAACCTTGTGTGGAGTTTCCTTTGTGGTGGGCCTGGGTGTTGTTGCTGGGGTGCGTGCGCAAATACTTAACTTACATCGCCTCCAAGTTTAGCCTTGCTGCTCGCGCCACGTTACCTAGAGGGTGAGTAGGGGTTATCTTGGTGTGTAACTCCCTTGCCCTGACTTGGGAGTGGTGGTCTCTGACTGACTTTGGCGAAAGCCCTGGCCAGCCGGGGATCCCATTTCCAACATTGGCGGCAAGCGGTGGGATAAGGATTTGTGTTTGCCTTGTACCTTAGTAGCGGCTGGCTGCACCACAAAGCTCTGCATTTTTAGATGACCACATTTTAAGGGGATTGTTTTTTTGGAAGTTTCATATTTTCTTCTCCTGAAGGTATCATTGTGCAATTGTGTCCAGTGCATTTGTTCCCCTGCCCCGCGCCCAGAGTCTGGTACCTGTGTCACTTGTGGTCAGGTTGAGAAGTCAGGGGTGGTAGAAACTGCCTTACTAGTCCGAGGGGGGGGTTGTGTGTGGATGAATGGTGTTTGGCACTAGGCAAGTGAGTGGAGTTCTCTGGGATAGAGAGCTTGCTGATACCTTGTGAATTGTGTACTCCTGTGTTAGCTCAGACCCCTAGGTTCCCTGTGTGATCTCTTCTTTTAGAACGTCCGCCAGAATGGAGCCTGCTTTTGATTTCTGTGTTCTGTTTAGATACAGTATGGGAGAGTTGGTAAGGTTCTGTGAAGAGAGAGACATAGGGGTGGATGAGTTAGACACTCAGTCCGAACTTAGGAGCAGCCTGATCCTATGGCAAAAGGGTCAGTGGGATCTTGAGCGCAGTGAGGAAAGGGCCCGGGCTTCACACCAGGAGGGTGGTGGGTCTGTGGGGAGCCCTGAAGATTCAGAAGAGGAGGAAGAAGATGATAGCACAGGGACGCCAGCAGATAGTGAGGACCCCATAGATAGGGAGTCCCTTGCTGGGTCCAGCATAGGAGGCAGCGCCTCATCCCTTTCCCTGTCCCCAGAGGAGCTGGAAGATAGGAGGAGAGAAAGGGAGCACCAGCTGGCTTTAGAAAAGCTCAGGTTGGAGCATGCCCAGGCTATGGCACAGCTGGGCATTAGAAAGCAACAGCTGGAGACCGAGAGGGTCTTAGCGCAGGAAAGGATAGAGGAGGCTGAGAGGGCCGCCACCAGAGGCAAAGTAGCTCTGGAGGGTAGACTATCCCCTGCGCGCAGTGTTGAGTTTCTGGATCCCCCAGGGAGGGTTGGGTCCAGTGGTGGCAGCTATTTAAATCTCAGTCTAGAAAGTCCCAGTTCCCAGAGTATGGTTCCTGTTTCCCCAGAGGAGGAGAATAGGTTGAGGTTTAGGAACCTTAGGAAACCGTCTCATCAGTCTTGGGAAGACTTTGAGGATGACTGTTGTGAAGCCCTGTGTGATTGGGTACGGGAGCCCACGAAATGTGATTGGGACCTATTGTTCGATATGCTTCTCAGAGAGCAGTTGCTCAGTTGTTGTTCACCAGGGTTGCGCCAACACCTGTTAGGGTGTGGATTGTCTGAACCATGTGAGCTGGCAGAGGAAGCAGACCGCTGGGAAGGGACCAGAGGTTCTGTAGAGTCATTGGTGAGTGACTCCAAAAGTAGTGGGTCAGGGATCTTCCAGCCCAGCGTGGTGGAAGAGGCTCAGTGTAGCCCAGCTAGGTCCCTGGTTAGTGAGAAGGGTGTAGGGGCTGACTGCCTGGCTCAGTGGAACAGGAGTCAGTGGGTGGCTGAGAGCCCCCAGAGGCCCGAAGCCCTGTCTCAGAACCTGGGTGGTTTCTTGAGGGAACACCAGGTTGGGGACCTAGGCTGTCCTGTTAGCCCAGTTGAGGAGGATCTCCTAGTGAGTAGAGGACCTGGAGCTTCTGTAACCAGAGCTCCTATGGTTCTAGAGTCTGGCAGTACCGCTCCGGTAGGGAGGGTACAGGAGTCCAGAGTGAGGAGTGATTGGGGGAGTTCCCCAGTGGAAGGACCAGTGGGTCAGGGACTACCCAGTTGGGCTAGGTTCCCGTGTAGTGACCATGGTGACACCACTTCTGGTCTGGGGGATCGTCACGCACTGTCAGGTGGACAGAGGGCGGGAGATCTGCGCCAGACAAACAGTCACGCAACAGATGTGACATTTGTTTGCCTCAGGGGGATTGCGTGTGAATCCCCAGAAGTCCTGGAGTGCCAGGCAATTGTTCCACCGAAGGTTTTAGACCAGAGGTTGGAAGGTCAGGTTCAGGATCAGCCTGACCTGAAGGGTAGGACGACTGTAACCAGTGTCCTGACCGGTTCTTCTTCCAGAGGAACTTCTCCAGGTGGGAGAGGGCAGACCTCTGGAAGGGGGTGCAGAGGGTGGGAGAGCCCACCTCTGACCCCGGTGCAACCTGAGTGGATAAGTCCTGGGTTGGAATGGCGTTCTAGGGGTACCCCTCGCAGGTGGAGGAGGAACCCTAGAAGAAGAGGTAAGGGGAGGAGAGCCTTCCCTGAGACTCCTGGTCCGCCTGAGGTTGTAGGCCTTAGGCTGGAGAACCAGTGGCAGTCTAGTCCTGTCTTGCAGACAGGAAGAGTGGAGAATGGCTCCTATGTGCCAGGGGTTACTACCCCCCGCTCTGCGAATTGGCATGGACCAGTGGCACCTGGGTGGCCCAGGGCCTGGTCCTGGCCGCGGACAACTTGGGAGTACCAGTGGGGTAGCCCAGTTGGTCCAGACAGTGTGTTTAGAAGGAATCCCCTGGGTTCACCATGGCGTAGAACAGGAGGGTGTCCCTGCAGTTGTGGGCCCGCGTCCGTGTTCTATCGCCCCAAGCAGGGAAGTCCATCACGGTGGTGATTGGTCTCCCCTGCGTTTTGGCTGGAAGGGGGTTATGTTGGACTTTGGCCCTTAGGGCAGGTTCACCCCGAGACTTTTTGCTTGAAATGGTGACCTGGAGATGGTGATTTTTGGATTCTGCGCACTTTCACTGTGTCCCAGTGGAAAGTGCGTGCGCACTCTGAGTGCATGTGCTGAGCTAGGCCTGCCCGCCCATAGGAATGCATGGGGAATGTATGTGTCCCTGGTAGTTCCTGATGCGTGGGGTGTACAGGCTTGAGTCTGGTATGTGTGAACTCGTGAGAGTGAATGCTGCGAGATGGTGTATGCAGCATGTATGTGTCTAGTAGCGAAGCGCCATTTCTAGACATGGCTGTACGTGTGCTGTGAGGGTGCTGGCGTGTGATTGGCTGGAGCTGGCTGGCATGCCAGGCTCCAGGAAGTCTGGATGGGTCTGCCCGGTGGTGAGTGGGAGATTAGCATGAGTGATGTGTGGGAGGAGTGTACCTGTGTCCTGGATGGGCTGGGTTTTCCCCACACAATGCTGGCTCCGCCCCCCTGTGGTGTGTCTAATGACCCAAGCCCTGCCAGTGAATAGAGAGGGTGGTTGAGGTAAACAGAGTACTCAAGAACCAGCTGCGACTGGTTCCGCCCCCACTCTGCACCCTCAGACAAAGGAATGCACTGTATAAAAATGGGGCTGTGTCCCCACAGATGTTGTTCTCTTCCAGGATCCTGAGGGGGCTGTTGCTGCTGCTGGGCCAGAGGACCGCCACTTGGGGTGTCTCCCTGCCTGGAGACCCAGTGTGCTGGCTCTGGGCCCAGCCTTGCCCCCCCCTTGCCTGCCTGAAGGACTTTTAACTGGACTTGTGCTCTCCTAAAGCACCTGGGAGCGCTTTAGTGTCCATAGCGCTTAGGAGCGCTTTATTTTGCATATAGCGCTTGGGGAGCGCTTTAATTGCCTTTTAGCGCTGGGAGCGCTTTATTTTCATTTGGGCCTTCGCTGAAACCCTAGACCAAGGGGAGCTTTATGGCCTGCTAGTGCTCGGAGTGCTTTTCTCAACCCCTGCTTCTTTCCCCGGGATTTGCCTCAGCAGCGTGCCCAGAGCCGAGGAGGGAGGCTCGTCAGGGAGGCTGCTCTGCTATTGGCTGCCGAGTCAGCCTATGCCCAGAGAGAGAGAGAGGGGCAGGAAGTCTCTCCCCACACAGCCCGGAGCCGGGAAAGGAAGCCTACAAGCTGGTGAGTGGGGCCCCGGGGGCATTCCTTCTTTGAGCCCGGAGAGGCTCTGGCCTCATACTTGTTTTATAGCCCTGAGAGGGCTCTGGGGGCAGTTCCGGATTCCGAGTCCCAGAGAGGGGGACTCCAACGGCTGGGCACAAGTTTCACTCGAGCCCTGAGAGGCTCCCCACCCCATTTGGTGTTCGAGCCTAAGAGAGGCTCGAGGCACCCCCAGTGTTCCCGGGTCCCCCGTGAGGGACCCCAACAGCCCAGTGAGGCTGCACCTTTCTGCTTTTGAGCCCTGAGAGGCTCGAGGTGGCAGATTGATGAGAGGCTGGGGGCATTTTCTGTTTGCGAGCCCCGAGGCTCAAGGGGGCAATTATTTCACGAGCCCTGAGAGGCTCTGGAGGGCCACAGTCATTTCTTAGGGCCCGGAGAGAGGCTCCAGGCGCCAAAGTTGTGTTGAAAAGCCCAGAGAGGCTCAGGGGGACATTTTGTTGCTGCAGAGCCTGTGAGGCTCCCACATCGTGTTCGCCTCACCAGTGTTCTGAGAGCCCAGCAAGGTTCCCACATTGGCCCCATTGTTGTTCTTGAGCCCTGGCAGGCTCAAACATTGTTGCGCCAGTTGCCCAGCACTTTGTGGGCAACTGCTACGTTTAGGCTCCTGGACATTGGACACAGGGCGTCCTAGCCCCAACAAGGCCAGAGGGCCTAGGGACAGTCACAGGTGGTGACTTACGTGAGTTTGGCGCAATTGTACTTTCTATGCACCTCTGAATGTATTGTTTATGCGTCATGTGCCTTTACACCTCTGAATGAATGTCATGCATTGCATCATGTGTATGTTCTTACACCCCTACAGGTATTGTGATACATAGGTGGTTGTTTTCTCCCTAGTACAGGTGGTGCTAGTGAGGTCCTGTTACCAGTGATTACTGGTTGTGTGCTATTTTGTGCTACAGTGATTTATATTCAAAGTGCTATTTCTGCAAGTGTTACTTCTGATTCCTGACAGTGGTCCAGGTGGCCCTGTCTTGTACATATCCCCTGTAAATTCTGCCCGTGCCTCTGGCACATTGTAAAGTGTGTGTTTTATCTAATGTGTTTTGGTGTAATACAAAGGCTATTTTTATATAACCTTGTGTGGAGTTTCCTTTGTGGTGGGCCTGGGTGTTGTTGCTGGGGTGCGTGCGCAAATACTTAACTTACATCGCCTCCAAGTTTAGCCTTGCTGCTCGCGCCACGTTACCTAGAGGGTGAGTAGGGGTTATCTTGGTGTGTAACTCCCTTGCCCTGACTTGGGAGTGGTGGTCTCTGACTGACTTTGGCGAAAGCCCTGGCCAGCCGGGGATCCCATTTCCAACATTTGGCCTGTGACGAAGAATGCTGACATGGAGAAATGAAGATTGCCTGCGAGTAATCGGGGCATTCCACCATGCAACAGTAGCTGTCAGATGGAAATCCATCTTCTTACCTATACTTGTTATGCAATATAGCACGTGCGACATAATGTGTGCACCACTCTGTCTTTTCTCACTTCCTTCTTCAAGCATCTTTTAAGTGGCTCCAGGAACTAATGGCACATGCATCAAAGTTCTTATTGTGACTTACCCTTACCACTTACTCCTAAAAGCAGTGGGAGGGTCACTCACCGTTTGATGACCTCATAGCAATCATAAGTTAACTTATTTCTTACCTTGAAGCCACTTGTCCTCAGACTTGATCACTTTCAGCGGCCCATAGCTGCGCTGGATAACGCTCTTCTCTTGGGACAAAGCCGCGTACACATTCCCATCTGAAATACAAATGGAAGGCAATTCCCAGAAACAATTAGTCATCTTGCCCTTGGGCGCAACAAAAGGTAGGGTGGGCATAATTTTGTAACTTAGCCTGGTCAGCTTCATAAAGTTTTCTCAGAACCTTTACAAACTTTGTTGAAGTTTTCCGAAATTGCAACAAATTGGGGGACAAGATCTGCAAAAGATTTTTTTGTCCATTTTTTGGGGAACAATTTTTTCTCAAAAAGGATTTTGCTATCCAATTAGCCATCAAAAACATTTTTCTAGAAATCTTAAACTTTGATGACTTTTGGATAGGATCACAAATTTTGGCAACTTCACCAGTTGGAAATGTAGGGGCATATTAGCAAGAACCTTGTTAAAATTATCACAGTTTTAGCGACAGGAAACTGCTGCTAAAACGGCGATAATGGGCTTGCTAATATGTGTTATAAAATTCCAATAGAAGCCCAGGTTAGATGTCCTGCACATCTAACCTGGACTTCTATTGGAATTCTATACCGCATATTATCAAGTCCATTATCGCCGTTTTAGCGGCAGTTTCCTGCCACCAAAATGGCGATAATTTTAACGAGGTTCTTGCTAATATGCCCCGTAGTTTCTATCAATGGAAATGCAACTATTCCCACACCAATGAGCACTACCATGTCTACCCACTACATCCATTGCTAAAAAGTCCTGGCTTTTTGAAAAATACATAAAAATAATAATACGCTCTCTTCAAATAAATTTAACCATGGGAGTAAACCATGTGCTCCAAATGAAGCAATCCCAAATCACCCCTGAGATACCCCTTAACTGCCTTCCATCCTGTTCCCTTCTTTGTTTCCTTCGCCCTTTTTGTGCCACTTTCCCTATTTTAACCAACTTCAAGTCTCTTGTGCAGCTTTTCATGGTCTCTTATTACATGAGCGCCCTTTTCGTTTTATACAGCATTTCATAATCTCAGCCCTAAAATGTGGAAATGTTCCATTCTCAATAACAAAAGCATATCCGTAATAAAGGCACAATTTATTCACCTAACAATATCTGCTTTAGTTGTATTCGAAGTTTATTTGCAGCAAATTTGGGGTCAAGTGAAATGATGAATATTTGCAGCTAGGATTTTGGTGTTCAGATCTATGCAGGTAGATGTTTTGATTGACAGATCTCTGCACGCGTGCCTTTTGATGTTGCGATCTATGCATGTAGAGATTTTGATGTCGAGATCTGTAAATGTTGAGATTTGGATGTTGAGACCTGTGATTGTGGTTTTGCTGTCAAGATTTGTGCAGGTAGCGATTTTGATGTCTATATCTATACAGGTAGATCTTTCGTGGTCGGGATTTTAACTGAGCACGTTCTATTGTTATTTTGATAAGTCATTATGTAGATGAAGGTAAAAATTATAGATACTGAAAGCCTAAACCAGAGACAACCATGTATGTGGCTATCACTGTAGCAAACACGCCAACTTTTAACAGAACACATTAGCTAGAACATCTCACATACACTGAACACAGCCCAAATGTGGACTCACTTCACAATCCACGGTAGAAAGGGCCTGCGGGCAAGTTGTGCAAGCTATGGGTAAAGTCCTCTGGCTTCAGCCATTAGTTACTTAAATTATGTACCCACAGGTCTATGACTAAAGTTTAGCCACCTAACCAAGAACAGGGTCACAACACAGTAGGGAGCAACTGGTAGAATGGGGTAGGTAGAAAAGGAAGGCAAGGTTTAGTGATTGGTGAGGTAGAAAGAGATGAGGCACATCATTACAGAGAGCTGCAGTGCAGAGGTAGAAGAAACAAGAAAAGAGAGGGTTGTAAGAGAGAGGCATAGTAAAGAGGGAATATAAATCAAAGAGCAAGTCAGAGAAGGTAGACAGAGAAGTAGTGAAAGAGATAATGAGCAATGAGGTGAGAGAGAAAAATGATTATGGTAAATCATGAGATAGGTGAAGCAATGAGTGTTGATGCTGACATAGGCAGAGAGACATAGTCAGAGGTATAGGTAGGCAGAGAGTGAGATAGGCTGAGACAAAAAGAGAGATATTTGAAGAGGGATACTGGGTGATATTTGAGTGATATGGATGAGTGAAAAAAAAGATAAGACAGAGCGATGGAGAAGTAAGATGAAGAGAGGTTCACTAGGGAGAGGTAAATCTGTGTTTTGTCAGCTGCCGACTCGGGAGCTGGCGATCCAAGGTCAAGTCTTGGCATTGTCAGGACATCCTGTGTTCCTGGACAAATCACATGGGGCAGATGTATGAAGCTCAAATGGGTTCCCAAACGCCGAAATTCGCAGAATTTCGGCATTTGCGAACTCATTTTCGCTAAATGGTATGTATGTAGCAAATTTGAGTGCAAAATAAGGATTCGCAAAATTGCGATTCCTTATTTTGCAAATGCATTTAAGGAATCGCAAATTTTGCGATTCCTTAAATGCAATGCATGAAGCACCCAAGTTGCGCGATTTCTCATTAAAAAATCGCAAATTACCACCAACTTGAAGTTGGTGGTAATTTGCGATTTCTTTCACAAAAGCACTTTTTTGCATTTGTGAAGGTGCCATGTGGCGCACATACATGCCCTTAGGGCAGGTATGTGCGCCATATGCCCACACATGTGAATTTCAGGGGTGCATCAGGGTGTCCTTATGACACCCTTGCACCCTTGAAATTATTCTCAATTTGCGATTCTCAAATTGCGAATCGCAAATTGAGAATAACTTCACATTCAAATCAATGGGAAATTATTCCTTAATTGCGATTCGCAATTTGCTAATCGCAATTAAGGAATTTTAAGAAATCGCAAAAAAATGCGATTTTCTACATACATACCAATTTGCAAATCTCAAATAGCGATTTCTAAAAAATCGCGCATGGACAGAGCGTGCCTGGCTACCCTCACAGGTAATAAGCTGCACGATATAAATCTACCAACATTATAAGAGGGGACTTCTAGCTATCTCAATCCCTTCATCAGAGTGCCCCTTGGAAAGAGAGAGCATTGGGCACTGCCCACTTTGCTCGTATCATTCTTTTGCTATCACGGCCAACCCTGGCTGCTCTTGGCACCGCCCTCTGGTGTAGGTCATAAGGAAGGAGAATAAGAGACAATGCTAACCAGATCCCAAACTTGCTAAGCCACGGAGCCCTCGAGGCTTCGATTTTCAGCAGTTCAATCGCATCCCTGTCTGATGCCCAGCGCTGGTTCTGAGAGCAGAGAATCCCTGCAGTTTATTAAAAAAATATCACTTTATGCCGAGCTAGAGAATTCTGGTCACACGGTGCATGTGACTGAACCATTTGAACCTATGGTTGTGAGGGGTCAGCTGAGTCGACCCTCCCTGTTGGCAGCTTTTCTCACCTCCACTGTAACGAGGAACCAGGCCACAACCAAACCCATGGAGATTCAGCATCTCTCAGGGCACAGGAGTCCCTTTGAAGATCAGGTGCATTGCAGACAGGCAGAAGAGCACGTATATAATTGTTCATGTGCAATAAAACCCATCTCCTATTATGTTAAAAGCTTGTCTTACTGATGTTGGAAAAAAAGTAGTTGTGTATGTCAAAATAATACGTTTTCGATTTTAATTCAAATGTGTCCTGCCTATCTACTACCAACCTAAAGCCTAGAAAAGTATACGTTTACTACTCTTAAATCCACATCTAATTACCTTGACTATATATATATCATATCAAATCCAGCT
This sequence comes from Lissotriton helveticus, assembly GCF_964261635.1. Lineage (NCBI taxonomy): Eukaryota > Metazoa > Chordata > Amphibia > Caudata > Salamandridae > Lissotriton > Lissotriton helveticus. The sequence goes on from NC_136073.1 coordinate 759,851,298, forward strand.
TTATTTGATTTCTTTTTAGATAATCATAAAAGCATACTGTGTAACACATCATTATAATCACAGAGCAACGTATATTAGTTCAAAAACATCTCGAAAAAGATCTGTACAGATAAATTAATACTAAATTGTGTATTCGAATTACATGTTCACATTGAAATAGTTTTTCTGCACTTTAATACATGTTTTAATAACTGAGATAAGTTCCTTATGCATTATTCATTTTCTAAAAATTGTAGGGTTATAAATGGAGGGCCGCATTGCCTAAAACCAAGTAACTTTAAAATCGGTAGGACCCATCTCTTTCTTTGCACACAGTAACATTTGAAGATTAACCCCTCCCCTACTGGTGACGGAACCACTCCGTCATCAGCTGCGGTCGCGCTGTGCTGATGACGGAGCGGTTCCATCACGGCCCGCTTGGCACGCCTGCCGGTGCGGATTCCACGCCTGCGCTGAGCGTTCCATTGAGCGGGCGGGGCCGTGACGGAACCGCTCCGTCATGAGCACAGCGCAACCGCGGCTGGTGACGGAGCGGTTCCGTCACCAGCATGCGCCCGCCGCGCGGCCGCCCTGCCCCCTTAGTACTGCGGCGGAATAGCCGCCGCAGTGAAGGGGTTAAAACAACATGTAATGTTGACTCTTCAGACACATCATCACTGGGGCATGTATTCATAACTCTCAACCAATCATTCATTATTGGGAAACTGATCAATCTATGTAAGATTAGAAATCTAAATCTAGTCCGCAAAACCTATCATAGCTACCAGTTTTAAGATAAGGCTGGATACTATATGATGTTAAAATAGTCTGAGTTGCCATTAGTGTTGGCGTCTCAATTTCTGTAGATAGTCTGAGCTCTGCCAGTAATGACAAACACATTTCCTCAAGAGCTTTCCTTGGTACAGCAATCATGGTACTAGGCACATTATAGAAGTCAGGGTGACTGAGGTCATTCATAACGTTTTTAACGGTATGGTAGTTCTCCAGTATTAGGGGTGTCTTTCATAGATTCACATGCTTGAATATCCCCCGTCGTCGAAGTGGGAGTCCCACGGTACATAAAATAGCAGTCATATATGCATGTATACATGAAAAATTATAACGAATAAAAATATACATACATATAGTGCAATACATTGTACATTCTAAAAGTACCATAGAACATAATAGGCCCATTGAAAAGCCTAAGGGAGAGCTCACTTTAGTAGCATATCAGTGTCATTATGTGTTGGATCACATTCCAGCCAATCAGGCTGTAGCCTCCTCTAGAACCTTCTCCTCAGAAGCCCAAGTCCTCAGATTTTCTACCGCACGTCGTGTGAAGGGAGTCTCCCTGAGCTCTGCTCAGTTTTCTTCAACTTTACCTGTTTTTTCTTCAAGAAAATGTCTTCAAACAAGAAATCTCTGTTTAAAGCCTGCCCTTCATGTGGTAAACTGCGCCTTTTCCACGAGGATCCACACAGTAAATGCATTTACTGTCTCTACCCAGACCATGAGGTGAAAAACTGTAAGTACTGTCGCACTTTCCCTCCTAAGACTCTGAGAGATAGAGAGGCCCGTCTCCTTCTGTGGCTACAGAAGTTGAAGACTTCGGAGTCTGTGGTTTCTGATGTGGAGAGCCTGTCATCTTTTGCTTCAAAGTCCTCTCAGAAGCGTGGGTCTGAGACCGAGGTTCCTTCTCCTTTTCTCAAGAAGAGTAGACTGTTGGAGTCCTCTAGGATTTTCTCCCAACAGGATTCGCTTCAGGGCACGTCTACGGGACCTGGTTCTCTGACGTCTGCGCCCAAAGCCTTACCTACCAGTAAGAAATCTGGTTTTGGCTCGTCGACGGGCTCGTCGACGCGCCCGTCGACGTCTTCAGCGTCGACGAAATCTGTATCTGCCACCACCACGTCGACGACGACATGTTCCATGTCCACCAGCGCTACGTCGACGACGACCACCTCGTCGACGGCGACCACGAAGGTGAGACCCATCTCTTCAGTGGTGAAGATCTCGTCGACGACCGTCAAGGATAGACCGTCGACGACGAAGCCGGCGACGCATCCATCGTCGGCGCATACACCGTCGACGAAGACCAAGCCTCCACCCAGCGCCCGTCGACGGGCCCGTCGACGGCGCCTCCGTCGACGGCACCTCCGTCGACGGCACCTCCGTCGACCAGCACTACATCGTCGACGGCCTCGTCGACGGCCTCGTCGACGACTCTCATCCCGTTGACGCCTTCGTCTTCGATGGCCAAAGTTGTACTCTCGTCGATGAACAAAGCCCCGCTTTCGTCGACGGCCCCGTCGACGGACAAGAAATCCTCGTCGACGAAGAAAATTCCGTACAAGTCGACGCCGATGGCCTCTTTGTCGACGATGCACCCGCCTCAGGGGGTTGCTGACAGTGCCGCATTTACGCCAACGGGCTCGTTGGCGTCGCACCAACCTCTACCAAAAACGGCTTCCGTCTACACAGTGGTTACTGCTTCTTCTTTGCGGACCATACCACTCATCCAACTGAGTCCTGTGAGGAGTGGCACTCGTCTTCCAGACAAATTATTCCAGTCTGGTGAGGAAGAATCCGGAAACGATTCAGAAGTGGAAGGATTTTTTAAACAAGCAACCAGTCCTTCGGATTTAAACATTAAGTGCCAGGAATATAGTGACGAGGGTGATGTGGTGGACAATGTCGAAGATGGGACTGAATTGTTTCCTGTTGATACGTCCAAACCGGTGCCTTCAGAACCTGTTACTCAGATACCTCTATCTTTGGTAATGAACCTTCAGCACATGCTGGATGATTATAACCGCAGGTTTCCTTCTTCTACTCCTGCTTCTCCAGCACCACTGCCTCCTCCGCAGCCTCAACCGCAACTTCCTCAGGCACCTACACCAGTTTCACCTGCTTCACCGGATGGTGCTCGTCCTGACACTGGCGACGAGGATCCGGATCCTCACAATACTGATGACGATGACAATGACGCCGACATGGCTGAGTGGGACAATTTTAGGGCTCAAACACCTTCCACTCCGCCCACCTCGCCTCTACATTCGCCCCCAGTGGACATGGCACATTTCCACAATTTGATGATCCGTGCTACAAAACGGTTTCATCTCAAAGTCGAACAACAACAGCATGAAAGTGACTGTTTTCTATATGACTTTAAAGACATATCACAAAGGCAATCCCACACTATACCAATCGTGGACTATATTTGGAAGGAAGGCCTTAAATTGATGGAACGTCCCAATTCTGTTCCTGCGATTTTACCCAGATTGGACAGGAAATACAAAGCTCCGGCGTCTTCTCCGGCCTGCTTGGTGTCTCAACCGAAAGCAGATTCGGTAATTACTCAGGCTGCACAAAAAAGATCGCGCAATCCGGCAACGCCACTCACGTCTCCTCCTGATCAGGAAGGCCGCAAATTGGATTCCATAGGAAAGAAATTCACGACCATGGCGGCTACTACGGTGAGGGCGGCAAACACTCTGGCTATACTGGGCCGTTATGACCGCCAGATGTGGTCCGAGTTTGCTGCATTGATTCCTCAGCTGCCTGAGGCAATCCGGGCAGAAGCACAGGCGATTATTCACGAGGGAGAGTTGATTTCTTCCGAGATCATTGATTGTGCACTCGATATTTCCTCCACGGGGTTTCGACAATTGGCTGGGGCTGCAGTCTAGAGGCGTCAAGGCTGGCTGCGATCTACCACTTTCCGTCCAGAAGTACAGGCAAGAGTCCTAGATTTACCGTATGATGGAGAATTATTGTTTGGCAAACATGTGGATGATGCCCTTGAGGCGATCAAAAAGGACACTGACACTGCGAAATCTTTGGCGACCCTACAATACAAGAAACGGCCCTTTCGGGGTGCACGGGGTAGAGGCGGAGGCTCCTCTACTTTTCGTGGCTCAAGTCAATATCGTTCATACAACACCTACAACGATAACAGACAGAGGGGTGCCTATCAATCTCAAACTCGACAATCCACCTCCAGACCTTACCAAAGGAAATCCACTTATAGAGGTGGATCAAACACCAAAAAGCAGTGACTGCCTCAGACCCTTCCTTTTGCAGACCGTAAATCTTGGAGGTCGCATCTCGAAGTACTTTTACAAATGGTCCACAATCACCTCCGACCAATGGGTCCTGGACGTTATATCCAAAGGACATACCCTGGAATTCACAAAATTTCCACCCACTCATCCACCTTCGGGGCCACCACCTCCTCATTTCAAGGACCTTCTGGCCCAGGTGAAATTAATGATCAAAAAAGGAGCCATCGAACTAGTGCCGCAAGGTCAACGCGGCAAGGGGTTTTATTCCCGCTTTTTCTTAGTCAAGAAGAAGTCGGGGGAATGGCGTCCAATATTGGACCTACGAGCTCTAAACAAATTTCTAATTTCAAAAACTTTTCAGATGTTAACTCTGATCCAAATTCTGAATTTTCTCAATCCAAGCGAGTTCTATTCCACAATCGACCTTCAGGACGCTTACTTCCATGTGCCAATCCACCCCAGACACAGGAAGTATCTCCGCTTCACGGTCGGGCAGCTACACTTCCAATTCAAAGTCCTGCCATTCGGCCTCCGCTCAGCACCAAGGGTTTTTACCAAGATCTTGGCCCCCGTAGCTGCCTTCCTACGTCTCCAAGGTATCCAATTTTACCCATACCTGGACGACTGCCTCATCAAGGCAAGTACTTTTCACCTGACGGAGCAGCACACTCAAGTTTGCGTCTCCCTTTTCCACGCCTTGGGGCTTTCAATCAATTGCCAGAAGTCACACTTTCAACCATCGCAACGGAGAAATTTTCTCGGAGCCTTGCTAGATTCTCGGCAGGGAAAGGTGTTCGTTTCCCAGGAAAGACAGGACCGCATGATAAAGATGGTGCGCTCCCTCCAATCAAAACTGTCCGTTTCTGTCCGAATGTTCAAATCATTCCTTGGCATGGCCTCCTCGTGCATCCACCTCATTCCAAATTGCAGATTGCACATGAGGGCTCTACAGGAGGAACTGGACAGGCAGTGGAAACAGGTGTCGGGGTCATTCGAGGACAAGGTCCTTTTAACACCTCGCATACAGAAAGCGCTGGAGTGGTGGGCTCACCCTCCACACATATCTGCGGGCCGTTCATTCCAGGACGAACCCCCAACTCTGACGCTTACGACAGACGCGTCTCTCGAAGGCTGGGGAGCGCATCTCGACGGCATGTCTGTGAAAGGGAAGTGGACGGCAATACAACAAACTTGGCACATCAATCGTCTGGAACTCCTGGCGATTTTCTTAGCCCTCAAATCTTTCCAGAGATTAGTGCGGGGACACACTTTGCTGGTGAGGACGGACAACACCACCAGCATGCACTACCTCAACAAGGAGGGCGGCACGAGGTCTCTTCCACTTTCTCAACTGGCACAAGAAATATGGGATTGGGCGATTCAACGTCAAATTCATCTCACAGCCATTCACGTGCCAGGGGTGGCCAATGTTCTGGCGGATTTACTCAGCCGAGCATCATCAGACAATCACGAGTGGGAACTCAACCAGCCCACGGTCGAGTTCATCTTCCGGCGGTGGGGCCAGCCACGGATGGATCTTTTCGCGACTGCTGTCAACAGGAAATGCCCACGCATTGCAAGTCGGCATCCCCACAGAGAGTCGAGCGGGAATGCATTTTCGATCGATTGGTCGAACGACTTCATCTATGCTTTCCCTCCACTTCCTCTGATCCCTCGATTGTTACACAGGATGAGGTTCCAACCTTGTCGCATCATCCTGATCGCACCCAAGTGGCCGAGACGTTCATGGTTCACGGACCTGCTCCTCTTCTCGCAGTCCGATCCGTTGCCACTCCATCCTCTACCGCACCTCCTCACGATGCAGCAGGGACTAATTTGTCATCCGGATCCAGCATACCTTCAACTCCATGCCTGGAACCTGAGTACAATGAATTTGCACGTTTAACTATTGACAGGGACTGCAGGGAGGTGTTAGCGCGGGCTCGCGCACCCTCCACCATAAAAACGTACCAACTCAAGTGGAAGCGTTTCTGTGTCTGGTGCCGCACCAAGGATTTGGACCCAATGACTGCAAAACCTGAACAAATTTTACCTTTCTTTTTATCCCTGGCAAAATCAGGTCTGTCCCACTCAACTCTTAAAGTGTTTCTGGCGGCGATTTCCCGTTTCCGCCATGATGGTTCCCCATCTTTATGTTCTTCAAGGATCATTAAGCAATTTTACAAGGGCCTTTTTAGGATGTTTCCACCTATCCGTCGCCCTCCGCCTGCCTGGCGCTTGAATTTGGTCTTGTCTCAACTACTTCTACCACCATTTGAGCCTATTCACTCGGCAACTCTTAAATTTCTCACGTGGAAAGTTGCTCTCTTACTCGCCTTAACGTCCTCAAGACGTGTCAGTGACATCCAGGCGTTTACCATACAGCCTCCTTTCCTAAAATTCTCCAACGAGGCCGTGACATTACGAACTAATCCTAAGTTCATCCCAAAGGTTCCCAGTGACTTTCATCTCAACGAACCTGTAATTCTGAAGACTTTCTTTCCTGCTCCGCAAACTCCAGCTGAGCGGTCATTGCATTCATTAGATGTGAAACGTTGTCTCAAATTCTACATTCAACGAACTGCACCTATCAGAAAATCGGATCAATTGTTTGTGGCATATGGTCCAACTTGCAAAGGACAACCTGTTACCAAGCAGACTATAACCAGGTGGATATCCTCTACCATATCCTTCTGCCACCAACGGGCTGGAAAGCCCCTTCCTGCTCCAGTTCGAGCTCATTCATCTAGAGCAGTGTCTACTTCGGCTGCCCTTTTTGCGGGGGTACCCTTACGACAGATCTGCAGAGCTGCTACTTGGTCGAGCAGCCATACTTTTACTAAGCACTACTGCCTGCAATCAACAGACGCCGCGGATGCGGCAGTGGGTCAAGCGGTGCTGCGGAATCTTTTCCAATAAAGGTGAGCCTCTGTTGCTACCCGCCTCCAGTCATAAAGGTTTTTTCCTAATTATGTTTTGGTATTTAGTGCATATTGCCATATATATTTACCTTCTTTGCTTGATGTATTACCTTTATGACTCCTGTGATGTTTTACTGCTTTCTACTCTATTCAAGCATGTGAATCTATGAAAGACACCCCTAATACTGGAGAAGAACTATAGTTACTTACCTGTAAACTGTGGTTCTCCAGTATTGGTGTCTTTCATAGATTCACATGCGACCCTCCCATCCTCCCCTCAGAGGCTCTCTTCTCCTCAGGCACTTTTACTTACTCTGTGCTACGAAAATCTGAGGACTTGGGCTTCTGAGGAGAAGGTTCTAGAGGAGGCTACAGCCTGATTGGCTGGAATGTGATCCAACACATAATGACACTGATATGCTACTAAAGTGAGTTCTCCCTTAGGCTTTTCAATGGGCCTATTATGTTCTATGGTACTTTTAGAATTTACAATTTATTGCACTATATGTATGTATATTTTTATTCGTTATAATTTTTCATGTATACATGCATATATGACTGCTATTTTATGTACCGTGGGACTCCCACTTCGACGACGGGGGATATTCAAGCATGTGAATCTCTGAAAGACACCAATACTGGAGAACCACAGTTTACAGGTAAGTAACTATAGTTCTTACTCATTCTAGTTTAAAACTATCAATTAAAATGTCCTGATTAAGAGTGGTTTTTTCTGACATCCAGATCCTATGCCATAGTTAAATGGGCTCCATTTTTATAAGGTCTGAAACGTAAGTGGCACCTAATTCAGAGTGGCATACATAAGAAGATGTACTACTAGGGACTGCCAGTAGGAATCTTAAAAATGCATTCTCAACTAATTGTAATGGATGCGTATCAGAACAACCCCAGACACCTGAGCCATACATAGCTGTTGAAACAAATTTGGCCTGATAGATACGAAGTAACTCTACCAGCGGACGTCTGCCCAGTTTCCTTGTAAATTTAACTAAGACTGCGGTGGCTTTCATAAACAGTTTCGTTGATTGTACTGCCTGGGCCCAAGTTCTGTTTTGCTCAAATAAAATACCTAAGTAGGATTTTTGTTTTTGTAAATTCAACTTTTTTTCAATCTATTTAAATGTCTCCGCATTTTCGAGCTACCAGCACCACATTTCATAATAAAAGTCTTTGATGTATTTACGCTAAGACCAACTTCATGCATGAATGAAGAAAAAAAGTCACTACTTTTTGTAGTCTCACATAAGTACGTGACATCAAAAACAGCATCATCCGCATACAGAAGGACGGGTATAGTTCGTCTATCAATTTGAGGAAGGTCCTAGCACTGGTTCACTAGTGCTTTGCCTAGACCATTAATATATAGGGTAAATAAAAATGGGACCTGCACGCAGCTTTGCTTATCCCTCTCTGTATCTTAAGCAAAGCCGTGCATTCTCACCTTCACATTTGCATCGCTGTATAGTTGCCTTAGGAAGTATATTATCGAAGGTTCCACACCTAGGTCCTCCAAGATCCTCCATAACTTATCGTGAATTATGCAATCGAAAGCCGCCGTGACATCTACGAAGGTTAAAAAACAGCCTACCCCGCTTGCTTTTATATATTTCCCTATAATGATATTCAAATTTAGACTCTTCTCAAAAGTTCCTAAAACCTCGCGGAAATCAAATTGCAGGTCTGAAATTATCTTATTATCTTCAGCCCAATTCTGCAATCTTACAAGTAGTATTCGCCCTACAACTTTGACCAAAGAATCCAATAATGACATAGGACAGTAACAACCCGAGTCATGGCGATCACCTTTTTTAAAAATTGTGACCAGAGTTGATTCTGATCAACTTTCAATAAAATGTGAGGTGAAGCTTGCTGTTATTACCTGTGTTAAAAGTGGGCCCCATAGCACTGAATTAGATTCATATAGATCTACGGGGACCCCATCAGGCCCAGGCACTTTCCCACCCACACTTGCCATCATGGCACAGTTAACCTCTTCCAGTGTATATCTATCTATCTATCTATCTATCTATCTATCTATCTATCTATCTATCTATCTATCTATCTATCTATCTATCTATCTATCTATCTATCTATCTATCTATCTATCTATCTATCTATCTATCTATCTATCTATCTATCTATATCTATCTATATCTATCTATCTATCTATCTATCTATCTATCTATCTATCTATCTATCTATCTATCTATCTATCTATCCATCTATATATATATATATATATATATATATATATATATATATATATATATATATATATATATATATATATATATATATATATATTATATATACACACACACACACAGACATAAACCGACTGTATATATGGAACACCATGTTCCATAATGCAACAAATTCAAACTTACCTGAGTAATCCAATCATCAAGCAGGACACTATTTAAATGCACAGAAAATCGAGGCTGTTTGTTTTGCTGTTTGTCAATCCTGTGAACAAGTGCAATGTAGCACGAAACGCGTCAGGAAAAAGTGATTTATTTCTGGATGTTAAAATGCTGGTGTGCTGCAATCAAATGAGCTTTGAAAAGTTTGTCTGCTACCGTGTGCATTTCCGAAGCTTGTGGGCACCTTGAAATACATATATAAATATCTATCTATCTATCTATCTATCTATCTATCTATCTATCTATCTATCTATCTATCTATCTATCTATCTATCTATCTATCTATCTATCTATCTATCTATCTATCTATCTATCTATCTATCTATCTATCTATCTATCTATCTATCTATCTATCTATCCATCTATCTATCTATATAATTCACTGAAAAAACCATAGGTTTCACAATCGTTATAGTTAGGAATTAGCTTTTTAAAAACCTTTGAAATTCACTGAAAAAAACATAGGTTTAACACTTGTTATAGTTAGGAATTAGCATTTAAAAAACCTTTCAAATTCACTGAAAAAACCATAGGTTTCACACCAGTTATAGTTAGCTGAACATTTTACTCATACAAAACCATTGAAATTCCCACGTTATAGTTAGTTGGACTCACAATAACTCGCGTGCCCACAATCCACTGCTGATGATATCACATATTACATCATTCATGACATGGTCAGTGACATCACTGATGACATCACTGATGACATCTCAAATGACATCACTGATGATATCACTGATGACATCTCAAGTGACAAGTGACAAATGCTTGTTGCAGGTCCGTGTTGGCGCCATTAGGTGCCACAAGGTACGGAAAGAAGAATCTGGCGCTGATGCAGGGTCAGTGTCAGCTACCGTTCCTATTGAATTCTTCAAAGCAGGATAGGCATTTTTACAGGACAGAGCACAAACCCACTTGGGCATTCATTTGAACTTTTTTATTTGCATGAAGTATTTGAGCATACCCACGGGGGAAGAATTTCGACGCACTACAAGCACCAGAAGGCCTTGCGAAAGGCCACGCCCATCGGAGCAGGTGCTATGAATATATGAGGTGCGCGATGAACTTTGCTCTTTGCTGTTGTGCCTGCCACTAATGAAAGGAACATTGTGGATTCCTGAAACGTGGTTGGCATTTCAAAGGCACTGGTGCTTGTATCCTGTTTATTGCCTGCTTGCAAGTTTTTAAATAAATACTCGGAACTACGTGACCTTCTGGTGGTTGAATTCCTTTGGGGCTAACCTGCGCTTGATGGATATATATATATATATATATATATATATATATATATATATATATATATATATATATATATATATATATAAATATATATATACAATTATCGCTCTTGTGGCGGCAGCGCTGGCTTTATTCGATTAAAACCACCTTGCACCAGCACTTTTGGGTCGACTCTTTGTTGCTGTGTTGCATGGTGTCCTTCAAGCGGCAAGTTTCATCATATATATATATATATATATATATATATATATATATCCAATTACCGCTCTTGGTGCTGAACCCACCATGCAGAGAAAACAGACGCTTTGTAATTCGATCAACTCACTGCTGGCTGCAGTGATTCATTATTTATTTGGTCATCAGCGCAAGAAAAACGGACAGGATGGCGCGTTTCGGCCAACAGGGTGGCCTTGCTCACATACCTGCCTTGCTGAACAAACTTGATTATATACACCTGTGACTTAGTCACGTGATTGCGAAAACTACAATTTTGAAGGAAAGTGAGAAAGCACTAACAGGTAAAAACTACATATATATATATATATATATATATATATATATATATATATATATATATATATATATATATATATATATATATATATATATATATATAAACACACACACACACCCTGGGTTTGTGGCTTTTCCCGCGTGCACCTAACCACCGGTGGTGCAGGGTAGAGTCGAACACCATGCACGCCTCCTGTATAACAGGTAAACATTTTCCTTCATAAATCTGAGAAAATACCGCACTTGAGTCTTCAGGAAATCACCATTTATTCACTGGCAGTTCTCTTTAACTGTTCCAGAAGACTCAAGTGCGGGATTTTCTCAGATTTATGGAAGAAAATGTTTACCTGATTATATATACAGACTGCCGTACTGAATCGGTTTGAGAAATATCAACACAATCATAAATGGCGACCTGGCAGAGCCCAAAGTTTGAGTTGGAGGCCTTTCGCCAGGCTGCCATTTTGATGTCACAGTATTTTCCTTAACTTACGTCCCTCTTAAAACAAAATTAACCCACCACAGTGTGGGCCTGCTCTAAAACCTCAGCTAATGCCAAGTCTTGGCTTCCGTCAAGAGGGAACCACTGCAGTTCCGTCTCATCTACAGTAGAGAGTGCTGAGGCCAAGTGGGTCAGTATTACCTTCTTCTAAGAAGTCAGCGCATGAAAGCGATGGTTATCTTCAACTGCGGTAGTATCGTTGTATCCACCACTGTGACCAAAGCTACCGTCTGCTCTAGGAACTTCGCCAACTGAATGTCATGGTTAGCAGCAAGATGCTGTTGTTGCTGTAACTACAGCAGCTTTAGAGGACATTGCAAACCAACTTCTCAGCCTTCCTCAGGCACTTCTTCGAAAGTTCAGAGTGAATCTGTGCCCTCAAGAGCTAGCTTGAGATTGTTACAAGAGTACTAGGGTACTATGGACTTAAAGAGGTGTTTACGTTCACGCAGTTTTACTTCTTTTGTGGTAGAGATGTTTACTGCAATTCTAAAGAACCCAACGTGCCTTCATAGAGGGATCTTTCAGTAAGAGATCCAACTTCAGACCAATAGAAATGGTTAATGGTGTGCTGCGGTAAAGGAATCAACGTTGAACCTGCAGAGATGTCAGCCTGCGTCAGTGGGAATAGTCTTGTGGCCGTACAGCTTTCCCACGAAAGATCAACATTTCTTGCAGAGACCAAGCTCTTACCGGCAGAGATGGTTCAGAGAGGCAGCAACCCCATACCTACAGAGACAGCTAATGACATACCACAAAATTTCCAAAATGATTATTGGCCAATGCAGAGGCCAACCCTGGGGCTGCACACGTTTTCCGTCGTACAGTAGGATAAACAAATATTTGAAGAGATCCAGCCCTTACCTACAGAGATGGTCACAGACGGGTCAGATGGCAAAGCTGGGACCATGTTTTCACCTTTGAAAGTCACGCCAGGGAGCACCTTGCCTTCATTTTTCTTGGAAACAAAGAAAATGGTTAAAAAGAGCTGAGTCTGGGGGAGGAACGCTCAAACTACACCAGAGATAGAGAACTGATAATTTGTACGGAAAAGGGAACAGAGTTGGACTAATAGTTGAGTGAGAGAGTGGGGGAATGTGAGGACTTGCAGGCAGAGTGAGTGAGTGAGTTCATATGTTAGTGCAGCATTCTGAGTCGATTATCATGTATGTCAAAGAGGACAGACTTGTCTGAGGTAAATCACTAATTAATAAAAGACTCTAATTGACTCATGCATTGTAAAGCCAGGGGCTAAGTTAAGAATGTATAACTGATTGGGCTTTTACAGACGAAAGATGCTCTGACAACTTTTAATTTTTGGCTCAGTAAAAGTCAAAGGCAACTTTATTGGAAGGATTTACGGATTCTCCCTAAAGGTTGTGTTTGAAGAGTGCCATCAACTTTAGAGGGAGATTTGATTGTTTTCCTCCAGGATTTTTGGAATAATAGCAGCAGATGGTGCAGCTTAACCCCTTCCATGCTGATGTCGGCCCTCGTCCGTCATGCAGCACGGTGGGCGTGTGCTGATGATGGCTGGGGGCCGTCATGAACCTGCCCTTTCATTAAAACGGCCGCACAGGCGCAGAATCGCGACAACGCCCAAGGGGTTAAAGCACAGTTGAAAAGAGCCAATATTTTTATCTGGATAAGATTTAAACAATTCCAAACAAGTTTAGTGGGTAATTTCAGGGTACACCCACACCAAGACATGATAGTAAACTTTTTGGGCTGTGGTGCACTGTAAAGTACATTGACCCAGTAAGTATAGATAAATTGGCTAAAATTTAAAAGTAGACTTGCATATGATGGTTTACAACCAAGGTCCATCAGGAGTAGTGGCATATGGGATATTTTGAAGCTCAAAAAGAATAAATTAAAATAAGGTTAGAATACAATTTTACTGAGTGGCTTTAAACTCCCGCTCCAGATTAATAAGGCATGATGTTGTAAATTGCGCATTTTAGGGTGCATTCAACACTTATGAAAACTGAGCAGAATCTAAAACCAACTTGGGATTCAGGAATAGCCAGTCACGTTATTTCAACATCGAATATGATTTAAGACATCTTTGGGTGCCTGTCATACCCTCATTAATTGCAAAGCAAGGGGGGGGGGGGGTTCAAGCATGTTGGTCCTTAAATGCTGGTATGCCCTATATACAATTACAAATATTTAAACGGGTATGCAGTTCTTGCTCCAATGATTTTTTGTGGAAACTTGGAGGCAATTTTGGCATTTTTTTGCGTATTGGGAAAGTAGCATTGAAAACAACTGGATAGAATTGATGCAGTGAGGTTCAATGGGTTGCCATACAGCAGTATCTGGTTTTGCTCTAAATGCTGGGGTTGACTGCCAGATTTTTGGGGTCTGACTAGTCCCCTAGGTGCCTAAACACCACAGCCCTTTGCCACCTGTTCTCATCCGTGCCTACACTTACCAGGAACCAACACTTGGGGGAGCCAGCATTGGTGCCACACAGGAGGGTGGATGTTCTGTTCAACCTCTGGATCACACGGATGAAGTTCTCACACTCTGCCTGCAGGGGGAAATAAAGAGCCATTTTGAACCGGAGATGGAGGACTGGTATTTGTAGTCTTGCAGTACTATTTTAAAAACAGGGCATGTACCAGAATGCAAAGCAAAGTGGCCTTTGCTTTACACGTGTGACATTAGACAACTTGATTTCTTCGCTTTTTCTTGGGTTGTGCTTTCTTTATGAATTAGAAGTCCATAGCATACAAAACACTGGACTTTTGCACATGCAGTCTTTTTTTGATACGTTTGATAGATGTGACAGCAGTGTAGGCCTTTGTCGGTGTTTGTGAGTGCTGCAAAGTAGGTCTTCAGTGCTTGTGATGGGTGTTAACAGTTAGTACTACTTCTCTGTCTATACTCGCCCTGGATTTGTAGATCGAAGTGCTGTCTGGTTTCAAAAGTCCTCTTGGGGACATTTTGAAGCTTCCCTGGGAATGCATTCCAACTATTGCTTACCATTGGCTTTGTGGTTCCTAACTCAGATTTGCTTGCTTTCTTTTTGCTGGCTTTATTTGTTTTTAGGTTGTCCGGTATGCCTGTGCCCTCCCAAAGAGCAAAGCCTGTTTATGGCCACTCCTTGTATTCTTCCACAAATATTCACTTGCTGTAAAAAGGCATTTACATTTTGTTCTTATCTTGTCACATTTGCTGTGCTTTCAGAGCCAGAGGACAAATGCCGGGCTCTGTTCTATGAGGAACCACAATGTTTACAATTCTTTCTCTGACTTCAAAGTGAGAGGATTTATGTGAGAACCTTGCTTGGTACTGGGAGGGGATGGTGGTGGGAGGCTGTGCGATGTTGTTTCTAGCACACAACAAAATGTAAATGTCTGTAAATGAAAGGCAAATATTTCAAAATATATGGGAATTAGGAAAGCACAAATGCAGCACATTTCTTTCAAATTCTAAAGTGTGGTATAAACAATACTTTAATGCGATAAAAAAAATCAATACACCAGGTGAAAAAAATCAGTACACCAGGTGAAGGGGTTTCCAAACATCATCGTTTTCGCGCTGTATAGTTTTATCAGTAAAACTGTATGTCTGTGCAAACGTAATGGTAATTTCCCCTCTACTCTGCTCACCTCCAAGTGATGCCCCTCCACTCTACAACACTCTACTCTATACCATTCCACTGTCACTACACTGTAATCCACTCCCCCACCAAGTGATGCCCCTCCACTCTTCTCCACTCTATGCCACAAAACTCTACTCCATTCTTCTTTTACTCTACGCCACTCTATATCACTCCACTCCGCTCCACGCCACTCCAGTCAATGCCATTCTGCCCTATGCCACTAACTTTCAGCCATGCTTCACAGCAGCCACGCTGGTGTATAACATGGCTAAAACACATTGGCAAAGCCAATAGCTCTTCCATAGGGGAGACCCATTGGCTTTGCCAATGCTTGTTAAGTTCTACAACTGTAGGGGTATATGTAAAAGGAGTTAATACCACCAGAACATCACTTTTATTTACATTCTGGTGGTGTTAACTCCTTCGCTTTAATTACTAGGCTGTGTTAAGCCACTTAACATGGCTTAACGCTGCCTTGTAAATAATGCCCCTATTCATGAAGCACTTAGCGTGAAAGGTGTGGGCAATGCGTGTTGCAGTGGGCGTTCTGCCGCAACACCCATTGCTTTTTGACATCACCCCATATATACAAGGTATGGAGCAGCGCCAAAAACACTGCAAGGGAATACCTGGTCTTAAGTAGGCGATACGAAGAGAATTGTTTTATTTCTACTCGTATTTTGCTCTTTCCACGTGTGCTGCATTCTGCAGCACACATAGACAGAGCAATTCGCCTGTAATGAATGTTTATGTTCAGGAAGGTGCCCCTTCCTGCACAGTCACTCAAGCAAAATGGCGCTAGGGTGCCTACGATGGCGCTATGCACCTTTTTTTAGCACCAGCGCTAGTGGTAACGCAGTGGTGCCAGTAGCGGCTCGTGGAGGGAGTGCTGCGGCGGGGCAGGGGAGGAGAAGAGTGGGGCGGGGGGTACTAAACTACGGAATACGGCAGAACAGAGGTAAGTAAACAAATAAATAAAACAAATTTTGTTGCGCGCGCTGCATCGCATTTGGCAATGCAGTATGCGCAAGGAAATTCATTTTATTTATTTATTTGTTTTCTTACCTCCCTTTGGACGTATTCCGTAGTTTACTACCCCCACCCTGCTTAGTCTCCTGTCCCGCCCTACCGCCCCGCAGCACTCCCTCCACGAGCCGCTACTGAGTGGTGCACCACATTCTTGTGAAAACAGTGCATCCCTGCATTTTGAAACTGTTGGAGCGAGGCGTTACCAATTTTAAAGTATCACCGCACTCCGATGTTTCTTGTAAATATGCTCCATAGTCACTCTAGCTGCTTGAGCAGCTAGCAAAAGGATGTTTATTCAAAGCTAACTTTTGCAATGTGAAGATTTCTGCTGCAGTTTTGTCATTGGTTTACAGCCTTGTCATTCGGAGAGAAAGCAGAGCGTTAGCAGGTGTATTAACATTTCGAAGGTTTTCAAAAACCTGTTGAATTGCTTTTCTTCAGGCTGAGTAGCTTGAAAGCATCAAATGATTTCCTAAATGATAATTTTACCTGTTTTTTTAATCTTTATTTTACCTGTTCGACTTTTCGATATTCACTGTTATATTTACTTTTCTTTTTCTTGTTTTCATTTCTAATTTTGGACATTAACGCTGTACATTATCGTTCCTGTCTTTTATGTGTGCACAGCGCCTCTGCATCCCCCGAAGATTGCCGAGAACAATATTCGTTTTACAAAAACACAGAAGTAAATAATACCGGAATAAACACTGATTTGTATTTGCAGAGCTGGGTTCGGGTCCCTGTACTCTGCAGAGAGGGCTGGATGTTAGGGCGACACACACAGGCGGGGTTGTGTGGGGAGCGTTCCGGTGGAAAAGAAGTGCTTCCGGAAGGGTCTCCTGTGACAGCTGTTTATGAGACCTCCGTTGTAGAATAAAGGGTTTCTTGCAGGTCCGGAGGACTGAGAAACATTGCTAAAGGTGAGTATATTCCAGTACTCTAATAGCCCTACAAAATGCTGTTTATCAACATTTGGGAGCATGCGCAGGGCTGTCTGAGACTCTCAGTATGGGAATAGCGGGGAGGGCTGCAGCTCGATATAGACATGCATAGGCAGAACTAAGTTGGTGTCTAATAACGTTGCAGCGTATGGTGGATTTAGGCAAGTTCTACACACCAGCAGATAAGCGCGACAGAGATACGGATGAGGTCTGCTAGTGCAGTTCCTAACTGGAAACATCAGGGGGTGCTACAAGACTGTGATGCCTTGAAATCCGTGCGCCTGAAAAAAGAGAAAGAAGGAGCGAATAATACAACATTTACCTTTCCCCCAGAACTAGGACTGAATATTGCAGGTCTAGATGGAAGCGCATTACCAGCAGCAGCGGCGAAAGTGCACTAAACAAGTATTGGCAAAACCAATAGGTCTGGCCTTTGAAAATGTTGACTCTGCCATTGCCTTTTGCTCCTGCTATACAGCATGGACATTGCCGAGTTTGGCAATGATTTATTTATTTATTTTTATTTATTTTGACAGTTTTGTATAGCGTGAACAAGACCCTTGAGGGTATCAGAGCGCTTTACAGTGCAGATATATCGACATAAAAACGTAAAAATACAATGAATTAGGTGAATAAAGTAATGGTAATCATTAGAGATCAGCAAATATTTACGAGAGAGTATAAATGATTCAGGTGAATTTGGCCAGGAGAATCGATTTAACTTCTTTTTTGAAAAAAGCTGCGGATGGATTAAGTCTAATTTCTGGGGGCAAGTGTATATAGCAGCACAGCTAAAACTAATAATAATAAAAGACTACAATGCATCCGGTGCTAATGCACTTTTATAAAATATAAAACGCTCATTAGCCCTGGCTGTGTCCCACAGTGTAAAAAAAAATCATTTTACCTACACTGCAAAGCATCCACGCTGCTGTAAAGCATGGCTATAAAACATTGCCAAAGCCAATAGTTATAGTTATGCTCTGCAAGCAGCAGCAGTAACCATTCACATAGTGTAAGTTACCTAGGCTCAGCAGTTTACACTTCTGTTGGGGCTTATTTACAAGCCCCTTGTGCCACAGGTGTGTCACTTATAAATGGGCAAAAAGTGACATACCGGTGGTGCAAGGGGTTTGTAAATTAGCCCCCGAATGTGCAGGCTGCAGACCTTGGGAAAACACACATACAGTGCCACCATGTTTCACCTGATATCAGCTATTTTCACCAGGGGCGGCTCTAGGCTCATGGCGGCCCCAGGGAGCGTAGGTAAGGGGCCCTGGAAGAGGGGGTCCGGGCGAGGCGGAGCGCGGAGGCCAGTGAAGAGGGGTGGTGGGGGGTCAGGGTGTTTGGAAGTGGGACAGAGCCGGAGGCCACCAAATCCCTGCCAGGGCCCGCCACGCAAATATGTATCCATCCTCAGAGGATTATTATATTAAGGATATATATTGGTGTGGTGGCCCCTGGGGTTTGGCGGCCCTGTGCAGGTGCACAGCTTGCACATGCCTAAGGCCGTCCCTGTTTTCACACTGTCTCCCAGGCAAAAACCGATGTCACGCTTTGAGAGGAGGTGAGTTCAAAACCCCTGCACAGAATGCGCGTTCAGTTTCTGTGGGGAGGCTCTGGAGAGCCAGCGCCCATCACCTGGGCCATGGACAGCGGCACCAGATCACTTTGTTAGCATTTCTGTGGTGGGGACCGTGCTTGAAGCGGTGCAAGACACTCCGGGTCCCAGACCTGGCAGCAATTAAAAGTAACCTGCCCGCCAAACTCTAAATAAGGCTCTTATTTTGAAATGGGTCCCTACTGGATCCTCTCTTTAGGAAAACCATTGCTCAATTTCTCGGTAATCTTAAAAGGACTCAGGGGCGGCTCTAGGCTCATGGCAGCCCTGGGCAGGGAGAGTAGGTAGGGGGCCCCGGAAGAGGGGGTCCGGGCGGGGCGGCCCCTGGCCGGGATTTGGCGGCCTCCCTAAGGGTGTTTGGAAGTGGAACAGAGCCGGAGGCCACCAAATCCCTGCATGGAGCCACCACGCAAATATGTATCCATCCTCAGAGGATTATTATATTAAGGATATATATTGGTGTGGTGGCCCCTGGGTTTTGGCAGCCCTGTGCAGGTGCACAGCTTGCACATGCCTAAGGCCGCCCCTGAAGGACTGCAAAAAGCGATTATGGTAATCCATGTCCGAGAGGTAGCTCCTGTTTAAAGTTTTCATATTTTCCTGCTAAGATTTTTTCTTTTTTCCAGGATATTGTTTTTCTGTAGTGTTTCCATGCAGCACGTTAATATTGTATTGCGCGTTCTGTGCAGTGGCTCATCCGTAGGTGTCTGTGCGAGCTCAGGTTTCTATATTTTGTAAATATTATTTATAAAATGTTACATCTCAACAGATCCAGGTGTATAAAAAACTTAAATAACCTAAATGATGGCAGGCTTAAGACAGGGACAAGACAGTAGTAGTGAAATAACTTAAAGACGGCACCATGAGCAACGACAATAGCAACAATATACCCAGCAAATGTAGGCTACCGTCATTCAAAAGGGGCATAAAGGCCCATAGAAGTGAAATATACAAAAATACATAAATAGAGGAATAAATTCCCCCTGTGCAGAAATACCCACCCTGTACTAATCCCAGGATCCTCCACTCACATCAAGGGTGTATAAACAAAGCTACGAAGCAGAGCGAGGTTAGGATCACTAAGGGGAGTCAGCCAAGTGAGACTCAACTCACCAGTGTCCGAGGCCATTGCGGAGCCTCCAGAAAGGGTGTCATTTCCAAGCACCTGGGCCCCTTGGTCCATTCGGGGCAGAACGACAAGATGGCTTCCCATGCAGGTAGATCTGCACCTCTTGAACCCCCGAGCCTCCTCCCTGCTGATCGCCTCTCTTTCGCAATCTGCCCACTTTGTCAACTCAAACCACCAGCGGTAGACGTCAGGACTCAGAACAGACTTCTAACTCATGGTGAACTGCCTGTGGGCAAGAATCAAGGCCAGACCCAGGAAGCTTTCAGTAGCCTTCCAAGCCCGCGAGCATTCATGGAGGCCTAGTAAGCAAAGTGAAGGACTCAGAGGAAAGTCTCTATCTGTGGCCTCCTGGACCACCTGGAGGACCGTTGACCAATAGGGTGATAAGAGCGGGCAAGATCAAACCATGTGGAACACAAGCCGACACTGCAGCCGGGAACATAGTATGAATGTTTTGAGAAGTCAGATAGACCCGATGGAGATAAAAGAACTGAATACATTTAAAGCGGGCATATAAAACTAGCTTCTAGTATCTTACTCCATGAAGGATCAGGGATAGGCATCCTGAGGTCCGCCTACCAATGTAGCCAGAGGGTCAGAGAGCCGGGTGCGCCCCCTCCAACAAAGCCCTATAACTTGAATGCTTTTGTTAGGTCCGTAATAAGAAAGAGATGATGCGGGCAGTCATACTCCATAGGTTAAGCTATGCCGGCACCACACCACTCCCGTATCTTGCATGTCAGGGAACCATGTAGTAAGAAATGGCCTACTGGGACATCACGGGACTCCCTGAGGTCTGAAAAAGGACACAATTCTCCCCCTTGCAAAAAGATCACCTAGGACATTAATCCCTGCCGCTAGCCACTCGTGTAGACCCAACCACCACCCAGGCAACCCCAAAGCTTAATTACTAGAAAAGGAACCTTACTGGAGTACGGGGTTAGTGTATGAGTCCACCGTAGGGCACAAGCCCAAACATAACATCCAGTTCTAATCCAGATATTGTCCGCACTTTGGAAGATGGTGTTGGCATCAGTAGAAAACCCAAGAGGCAATCCTTGGAGGGAGAGCCACACTCAGCCACACCCACACCCTCCCTTAGAAAGGCCCACCACCACACCACCCACTGCAGCTGCGCCGCTAACTAATATAATTCCAAGTCGGGAGACGCAAGGGCCCCTTCAGTCAAGGGCAAGGGCAACCTCCAGAGCGCAACACAGTCATGTGCAGTGCCCCAGTAAAGCGAGAGTAATAGACCATCGAGCTGCTGAAATAATTGTTACGGCAACTCTAACTGGAGTGCTGCGGACAGATGTAGAAGATGCAGCAACACAATAATTTTGGAAATGGCCACGCGGACATTGACCAAGAAAGTTAAAATAGTTCAGAAAGCAATGGATCAACAAAGCCCAGCCAACCCACCACCGAAGTTCCCCTCATTAAAGAATTCAGGGGAGTGGTAGACAGCCACTCCACTGTACAATCCCACCTCCACGTTGGGCCATAGGGATAGGACCTAGCTCAGGGGCAACACCCCTCAAGGGATAAACACAGAACTTGGTCCAATTGACCTCAATACCCAAAAGAGTCCAGAAGTTTGATAGTCCTGCCACTGCCTCACAGAGGTCGATATTTCTCCCCCTAAGATACAATAACATGTCATCCGTGTATAGAGAGAGATAAGTGCAGTTAGAGTCAATGCTCAGTCCCTAATAGTGTAGAACCTGATGACCCGTGCAGGCAAACGGGCTCCATGGCCAAAGCAAACAACAGAGGTGAAAGGGGGCAACCCTGACTAGTCCCCCACTCCACTGCAAAGACCTCCGATATCAAAGTGCCAGTCCAGATCCTGGCCAGTGTAAAGAAGCTTTGTCCATTTGACGAACGGCAAACCCAAGCCCATGCTAAGCATAGTAGCATACAGGAATTCCCAGCGGAGTGAGTAAAACGCCTTCCGAATGTTGATGGCAATAACGAAGACCTCCGGTGGGAGGTTACCCCTACGATCTGTGGCCAGGATCAATTCCCGGATATGAGGCATAGTGCTACGCTTAGGAAGAAAGCCCATTTGAATCGGATGAACTAAAGAGCACATATGAGGGAGATACCGTGTTGTCAACATTTTACTTAAGATTTTGTAATCTGCATTAAGAATAGTTATGGGTGATAAGAATCAATAAGAAAAGAGTCCTTTTCTTTTTTGATGGAAGGACACAACAACTGCCCCCCTTAGCGAGGGTGAAAGCTGACCATGTTGCCGGGGGTCATTGAAAAGCGCCACTAGTCTAGGAGCTAGGTCCGACATGAATAGAATTCTATTGAAAACCCATTGAGGCCAGGCACCTTACCTCTCGTCATCTCCTTGATTGCTCCCCACACCTCCTGCATGGTAATATCCACACCCAGTTAATCCATCATCGTTGAATCAAGAGACAGGAGAGAAGCATCCGCAACATAGCTCAACAAGTCCCCCTCAGCACTCACACCCCAAAGGAATACAGCTCACGGTAGTGCTACAGAAACACTACATTGATCTCCTCCTGAGTAAATACATCACACTTGAAGGATCATGTAACTGAAGTGTAGAGCAACCTCTCTCACATCCCACAAAAAGCCATGTCAGCATCCTGCCTGACTTATCCTGCTCAGCATGGGTCCTATCCACATACGCCTTATAATCAAAATAGCAAAGGCGTTTCACAAGTTCAAACAACCTCTACCGCTCTTCCAGCAAGCATCCCCTATCATCCAGAGTCCCTTTCAGCCCACCTAGAAGACCATCCTACACCGCCTCCTGCCATTAGATAGCCAACAGAGGTTGAGTGCAAACACCCATTCTGCTAGAAATACAATACCCCTGGATCACCACCATCATAGCCTCCTACTCCATCTCCACAGATGAACCAAACCAGTTTTATCTTTCCAGTACTAAGAAATGTGCTCCCCCAATAAAGCTCAGAAGGGTTGATCATCCAAAAGTACTGGATCAAAGCACCAGGTCAGCACCCAAGGCCTAGGCGAGAACCATTGGAACGTCCTCAGCACATGAACATGATCAGAATACATTTTTGATAAGTATTCGAGCCCTACCACTTGACAATAAAGTGTCCTACACATATAAAGACAGTCAAGTCTAACCTCGAGATAATGTAGTCCAAAGTGGTAGGAATACACCCAAGCCTCCTGGTGATGAATCCACCAACAATCTATTAAATCCCACTGTCCAGACCACGAACAGGACGCTGCAGCCAGCCTGCCCATGGGTGTACCATCTAAAGGCAAATGAGAATGATCCAGATGTAGATTCTCCACACTATTAAAATGGCCCACGCCAACCTCCAGTAGGGGACTATAAGTGGAAGCAGGGGCGCCAAGCTAGTAAGTAATGTTAACTGATCCACGTTCGGTGCATATACATTTAAGAAGGCAACATCCCTGCCATTGAGATTCACCAACGCTAAGGCATAATGACCCTCCAGGTCTGTGACTGCCCTATGCAAACCGAAAGGGACCCCAGGCCTTATCCAAATAAGAGCACCCCACGAAAAGGCAGAATAAGAAGAGGCCCCGCCAGCGTCTCCGAAGGGTGCGGCCCTTCATCTCCGTGAGGTGGGTCTCCAGGAGAAAAGCAAAATGGATCCTGCGCTTGAAGTAAGACAACACATTATAACGCTTAAAGAAGTAAGAGAGGCCCGGCACATTCCATGTAAGCAAATTAATTTGTGTAGCCATGGGTAGTTAAGCAGAAAGAAAAAGAACTGCCCAAAAACCCACGTGCCAAAAAGCTTCCCAGAACCAGGCAGTCCACTGTACCAAACACACATCGCCACAGCCTCACATGTACCACAGCCGACAAACTAACACATACCCACAACAAAACCCAAAACACCTTCCCAACAGGTCCCACAACGGCCCCCCAAGGACTGGGACATGCAACCATCCCATCCAAACAAACCAACACACAGGTCCCAAAGAGACACCAACAAAGAGCCCAGAGGCTAACTAGTTCCATAATGGAAGAGTATACATGGAGAGGGTGCAACCAGCAAGGAGTGGAAAAAACACTCAAGTAAGACAATATGGCAATAGAATGCATCTTGCAAGATCCCCCTCCCACCCACCTGGACCCCCCAAACCCTTGATGTGGAAGCATTGAAGGTAAACATTAATAAACAGCCAACAACCCATCTTACCCTGTGAACACTGTATAAAAGCAAGCCAAAACACCCAATCAAAAGCCCATTAAAGCACATCAAACCAATTTGTCCACAGACGAGTCATCCCAGACAGAATGTCTTCCAAATGTATCTGAAGCAGAGGAGCGGCTCACTGGAGATGGGCACACAGGCTCCCTGCCAGATCCCAGAGTTGGAGCAATGTCAACGACCCTCGATTGTTCCACTGCCACCCGCGTCTTAGAAGGTCGTGTTGCCCTTCGCCTCAGGGAACATTAGCTCTTGGGGTGCAAACAGAGCTTAGGCACAGACGTCTCTGGTCGCACCATTCCCTTGTCATAAAGTTCAAACCAATACCAAGACACAGATGGATCTGTGAAAAACTTCTCATTATCCTCTGACTGGACACGCAGACAAGCAGGGAAGAGCAAGGAGTACAGCAGCTCCATATCTCACAGCTTTTTCCTCACCACCATGAAGGATGTATTCTATAAATAAATATATCCTGAGCTAAACAACAGTGTATCAAAATAGATGAGTAAATTCCAAAAGATGAGTAATCTTCAAATCTTCCGTTTATTAATTCCGTCTTTCTTCTTAAACACACTAGCCGCCAACACGTGTTTCGTCTTGGTATAATCAACCTTAGACTTCTTCAGGGCTATGATTCGAATAAAGCAGAACTCTCCCTTGTTCATGAGAGCATATAAGCGTAAAATTTATTCCACGAAGGCTCCTAATTCCAGTATGAGTAACGTGATTTCCAGTGTAAAATCTTCATCAGTTGGCCTCCGAGTATCTATCCTTATGAGTTGAGAGAAGATCGTACGAAGATTGTGTACCGTGGATACACCGTTGCAGATACCCATTACCAGTTCAAGGTCCTTCATTTTGGACTCAAGTCCACTCGGATTTCCACAAAATGTCTTGCCCCGGTAGCAGCCACACCTCACAATCAAGGTCATCAGTTATTCCCTTAGCTAGATGTCTGGCTGCTAAAAGCCTCAACACCGCAACAAGCCTCCAGGGCTTTCACGTCCTGTCTTTCACTTTTTCTCTCGCTAGGCCTCACAGTAAATTACCCAAAATCCTCATCCATCCCAAGTCAGACTAGGATATTTTTGGGTGCCAACCTTGATACCATCAGAAACAAGGCTTTTCTGTCACAAGACAGATAACAAAGGTTGTCAAACCTGGCCCTAAAGATCTCACAAAGAAGGTCTGTTCAGTGTGGCTGTTCAAGTTGCTCCTCAGCATGATCTCCTCTGCAATAAACCTTGTCCCCCTGACACAGTTGAAAATGCAGCCATTGCAGGAGGAGCTCCAGTTGTAATGGGTCCAATCAACCGGCTCCTTTGAAGATTTGATCAGCATTACCTCAAAGATGCTGGAGATACTAGCATGTTGGTCACAACAATTTCATCTCTCACAAGACCTCACATTCCTGACTTCGATCCCATATTACATCATCACCGCCGATGCCTCCATGGAAGGCTGTGGCGGCTATTTGAAGGACCTGCATATTCAAGGGAAATGGCTTGCCCTCCAGAAGTCGATGCACATCAGTCGTCTAGAGCTTAAGGCTATTTTTCTTTCTCTCCAGTCCTTTTTTCCACGTATAGCAAAAGCCTCCGTGCTGGTCCGTCCCGAAAATATGACCAGCATGATTTACATCAACAAGAAAGGGGGGACAAAGTCATTGACTCTCTCTCAAAGAGTCTCAAGACATTTGGAATTGGCTGGAGGCCCACAACAAAACTATGCAAGACAAGTACGTGTTAGGAGTAAACAACACCTTAGTGGACACTCTCAGCAGAACCACAGCTAGCTTCCCCAATTAATATGAGACTTTTGTACCAGTAAGCCTTGTGCATTGTGCACAGGACTTTGAACTTTTTTCCTACACAAACTGAAAGCAATATGAGTGCTTTTAAGGCCGGCTTCATTTCATCATACTGTGTATAGACCCACTGCGGTCGCTTGGTTCTCAAGCCTTCATAGCAGGCCACATGAGTTTCTTTGGGAGCCTAGTGTAAACAAAGTTCCAGCAGTGTACATGGCCCATCACATGGGTTCTCACCAGCATCACTTCGTGGTCAGTCCAGAAGAGGGAGAACATCACGGTGGCGCATTGGAAGGTGATGGTGCTAGTTTGGTGGGCAACTCAAATGACAGTGAGGTGGATGTATGACATTCCTTTAACAACAAAACTGTCTTGGAGCCATTGAGGCGATGTAAACTTCCGAGCCTCCCACAAGAATACGTGGTCCACATAGGTGGGGTTGCCGGTCTCATTCTCCGGCTTTATTTCTAGATGAAAGTGGGTTTGAGTATTGTACAGACAGGTTTAAGGTTCACATCCTCAGCTCTGAGGTGAGGTGCATTAAAGAACTTCACAAAATAAAATGATGGACGGAGTGCTGAAACTTTTCAAACACTCACCCCCACTCTCTCTTGTGCATTCAAGAACTTCATGGTTATGCATTTTGAGTACTGTGCCCAAAGAGATTAATTTACAGAGGCTAACCGGCTTACTTGGTTCAACTTTGAATGCTCGGCCCTAGCAGCAAGCAACATTCCTCAGAGAAAATCTGGATGATATTGTGAGTGACGAAGCAACCTTACAACCACGAAGGTAAGAATTTAAAGGTCCATACCAACTTCACGGATGACAAAAATACCATTAGAAAATAGAGAAAAACAAAAAAGGCAGAAAATTAGAAAACCTGCAATACTGGAAAGGTCTCCACATGGAAGTCATAGGTAGCAAGAAACCCTATTTAAGGTGACTTGGGGGAAAGTGCGACAGTCAGCAGGTCCAGGCATTTTTGGGCAATTGAGGATTTTGTCTTCTAAACTGAAAACATTGCATTCACGTCAGCCCCAGTGGGTTAAATGAAGGGTCTGTGGCCATCAAACTATTGTCAGATTTGGTTCCAGGTGATTTGCAGTCTCAATACAACAGGTCTGCTGAAAGAAGAAGCCTCTTAAGGTGGAAGTTTTATTGGTCACCATCGATGTAGTAATCAATGAAATAGCACTTGGTCCAGATACACCTGGTTCAGAGATTTGTAGATTAGGCTTGGCAGATGCAGAGCAAAGGTCAGACCTGGCAAATATACCACTTGAGCCAACAGCACAGAGTAGGTTGGACTGGTCCAGTTCTATGCTGAAGGCTCCAGTGACCTTTTTGCCAGATCCCAGTTCTTGTGTAGTGCTTTCTACCTGGCCCCAAGAATTC
>NC_136073.1:759878914-760026414 GCF_964261635.1 Lissotriton helveticus
CACCACCGTACACTTCCTGTCTTTTTCCCACTCTCGCGGGTTCTTTTCATCCCTGCTTTCGCCCTTTGTCACTGTTTTCTGTCCTGCTCTTCCTCCCCCCTTCTCTGTTTTCTGCTTGTCTCTTGCCCTTGGGTCGAAGTTCAGTCATGAAAATGAAGTCCTGATCACTAAAAAAAAAAAGAGTTGGTGATGGATCAAAGCAAGGCAACCTTGCTATTGGGCAAACCCTGCATTCTGCACCGGCGGCGGGCTCCTGCATTTATTGGGATTTTATTGTTTTGCAAATGTAGCTTCGTATATTCCCTGCCCACTCTCCGTGTAGGAGGAAGCTGTGGATGGCAGAGTGGGTGGTGTACAAATGGGCTGGGGCTGGGATGCCATGCTGCAGCACGGAGAGGCTGCTGGAGCGATGCCAGTGGAAGGAAACACACGCCTCCGTCCTGTCCCAGCGCTTCTCGGAATGTAATTGCTACTGCGGCACAGTAAATAACAGGCGGGCGCCTCTGGAGCGGAGGGAGGGACAGAGGCGATGAATTACGGATGGCTGGAGGCCAGCAACTCAAGCCTGCTGCTGCAGTCTCGTGCACACAGGTCTCTCACACTGTTTCTGAAGACGCACTCTGGAATCGGGTTCCTTTAAAGGCAGCCTGGTGGACCGGACCAGTCAGGGATGTCAGGAAGGGCTGGGTCAGCGCCAGTCTCATGTCTCATTACCCTTTATAAGCCAGGCTAGCTTGAATCCAGTGGCACAGTGATTAAGGGACCCACTTCTGGGCATACCCATCCCATTTAAGGCGAAAAATGCTACGCAAACAAATGATGGACGGAATGCTGAATAAATAAAACACCCCCAGTCAAGAGATCTGGGTTAAATCCATCGTTCTTTTGCTCACCATGCCACCCCAGTTTAGACCCAGCCATATTCAAATCAGTCTTTACCCTGTGGCTCATGGGAACAGTCCAGACGGAACTGCCAAGCCAGATCCTCCCTGGATCGGGAACAAGCATCCTGGGACCGGTTTCTGGGTATTGCCCTTCATCAGCCAGGCTAGCTTGAATTCAGTGGCACATTGAGCAAGGGACCCACGTCTGGGCATACCCATCCTACTTAGTATGAAAAGTGCTACGCAAACAAATGATGGACGGAATGCTGAATAAATCATACAGTCACCCGCAGTCAAGACTGATTTGCATATGGCTGGGTCTAAACTGGGGTGACATGGTGAGCAAAAGAACGATGGATTTAACCCATATCTCTTGACTGGGGGTGAAAAGGCCCGGATTGGCCATTGCGGGCACCGGGCAATCCCCCGGTGCGCCGCAAGGGTGCGGGCCGGTTTTGGGCCCTGGGGGTCGTTTTTGTCACAGAGCCGTTTTTGCAGCACAGCTGCAAAATCGGCCCTGTAACAAAAACGGCCGAAAACCGGCCCCGGCAAAGAGCTCGGTCGCACCCCCAGGGGGCCGGCTGAGTACTTTGCCAGGGCCGGTTTTGGTTCTCAGTCCGGCCCTGGGGGTGAATGTATGATTACCCTTCATCAGACAGGCTAGCTTGCAACCAGTGGCACAGTGAACAAGGGACCCACGTCTGGGCATAAAAAAATGGTGGATGGAGTGCTGAATAAATCATACATTCACCCCCAGTCAAGTGATCTGGGTTAAATCTATTGTTCTTTTTCTCACCATGCCACACCAGTTTATACCCAGCCATATGCAAATCAGTCTTGACCCTGTGCCTCATGGGAACAGGCCAGACCGAACTGCCACGCCAGGTCCTCCCTGGACCGGAAACAATCATCCTTGGATCGGTTTCTAGGTATTACCCTTTATCAGCCAAGCGAGCTTGAATCCAGTGGCACAGTGAGACAGCAAAATAGTTTAAATATGTAATAATACCATTCTAGAAATTGGTAAACTTTCACTGACTCCAAAAACAGGACTCTGAGTAGATAAAGATTTGCAATTTTAAAAGTGTATTGGAGGGTGTCACGAGGACATGGTCCCTGTCGCGGACGGACGGGGCGTACCTGCTAATATGTGTCCGTTTCCGCCCCGTCCGCAGGATTCCTTTGACGTTTCCTGGAGTGCTTCAGCGCTGCCTTCGCTGACCCCGTTGCTGGCTCTTCCTTCCGTGACGTCAGGGGGGAGTTCCCTGGCGTTCCCGATGTCCCGCCAATCAGGAGAGACCCCGTCATCTGACCCAGACCAATCAGTGGAGCCGGGGGCGGTTAAGGAAGCCCCGTGTGTGTCGACCGGCGCGGAACCTCCAGGGAAGAAGCCGACCCACGAGGAGAACGCTGACAGCGAAGAAGACGGAAGGAACGACGCACTACTGCCAGGGTTGCCGGAGGAGAGACTCGACAAGCCAGGAGGCCCACGGACCCACGAGCCGCCCTGCCACACTTCCAGGGGAGAAGTGTGGCTAAACAAGGTACGAGGGCGTTTTCAAGGGTTGTTCAGTACACGGGGTGGGACGGGGTAGTGCGTGGGTGGTCACAGGACGTATCACTTTCCCCGGCGTCACTCTGTAAGACCGAACCAACACTAAGAAGGTGGTGGAAACCTGGTGAACCCTCACTCCCCCTGCCCCCCTCTCATTCCTTGACCCCAGGTCAGCCACTAACGCGGCTGTTTGTCTTTCTTTTACTCCCTGAGAACAACCGGAGCCGAGAAACAGCAGAGGGAGAGCCAAGACGGGGGACCCAAGAGAACGAAGCCCAAGTCAGGAAGAAACGACACTTGGAGAACACTTTGTCGAACTGTCTGTACCTCTGCTCTTTGGGCAAGCTGACTTACATGTCAATAAAAGGTTATCTGAGAACATCAGGTTGTAGCGTCCTTCCCTCCCCGGCCCAACCGTCACAGAGGGGTTCCGGCCAAATCGCGAATCAGTATGAAATGTATCAATATTTTACAACTGTGATAATCTAGTCGCAAATCGGTTAAAAATACCAACTCCTTAGTTGGGGTGCTAACTAGGAGTGGGTGGCTAACTCCGGTCCGCCAGCGGAGTTCATGGAGCTTTGCAACTCTGTGCTTAACTTGGAGCACGAAGTTCAGCAAAAAAATCTGCTCCACCAGCGGAGCGGAGTGTACTGGAGTGCTCTCACCCCTAGCTTCAGCATGCACAGTTTACAAATGCCATATAAACAAATACAATGAATGAAACTGGGCTGGGCTGCCCAGGATTCCACCAATCCACTACCAATATGTCAGTGCTCACAACACCCATAGGTCAATAGCACCTCAAACGGCACATTGAGTAAGGAAAAGGAGAGCCAAACGCGAAACACCATTTCTTAGTTCCAGGTTTATGGATAATCCAATCAGGTACAGCATAGTCCAAGTGACAAGGCATCACCCAATACAATTAGTGAGTGGCTGACTGCTGGCGCGGAGCTCGTGCGATCGCCCAACAGGAGAAAACATATTTTGATTTTCTGGTAAACCAGGAAGTGAACTGCTCTCTGTAGGACAGGAGAAGCTGCTCAGGGGAACCTCTGTCCTTTGAGGTGGCACAGTACAGCACTAACAGAAGGCAGATCCTATAGCGGTGGGAAGAGGTGCGTTTTAATTGCCTTACGAAATGCCAGGTGATTATTAATGCTGCAGATATGTATTGGAAGAGAGTTCCAGAGTTTGGCTGCCAGTGTACGGAAGGAGCGCCCACCAGCATGCACTCTCCTCACCCAGGGAACAACCGCCAGATGTTGACCCATCGAGCAGAGTTGGCGAATGAGTGTATAAGGTCAAAGCAGGTTGGCCAAAATGCCAGGAGAGGAGAAATTCAAAATTTTAAAATTAATGCAGAGGGACTTAAACACTAAAGGGCCCATTAGGATGGCGGGCAAACTTTGCCCGCCCGCCATCCTCACGGTACTAGGGACCGCCCGCCATAAGGCGGTGGTCCCGTGCATGGCATTAGGATGCGCCCGCCACAGTGGCGGGCGCATCCAGCATTCCTACCATTGTGGCGGGCGGTGCACTCAGCACCGTCCGCCACAATCGCAGGAAGGCATGCAGTGCACTTCCATGCACAGCATGGCAGGCACCGTGCGGTGCCTGCCATGCTGTGCATGGAACTGCTGGGGGGTACCATAGGTACCCCCCATGTGTACCCCCCACCCCCCAGGAGTCCATGGAGGCCCGCATCGGGCCCCCAATGCAGACTCCGCATGCCTTTCCATGCCGCCACGAAAAGGCATTTAAAAAGACCCATCCTAATATGGCTGGCGGTGTCTGATAGACACCGCCACCATAGAAACTCTTTCCGTCCATACTAATTTGGCGGGGCCATTCCGGGACGGATGGCGGGCAGTTCGCCCCCGCCAGGCCGGCAGTGGCTACCGCCGGCCTGGCGGGGGTGAACCTCCCGCCATCCTAATGGGCCCCCAAGCGTCTGGCCACCGGCAGCCAGTGTAGTCAACGGATAGCACTAGTAGTAGAGCAGGTTCTAGGGAGGCCAAGGAGAGTTCTAGCAGCTGTGTTTTGGACCCTCTGCAATCTCAGGATTTCAGTCTTGTTCGTCCCCAGGTAGACCGAGCAAGCGTAATCCAGTCTCGACAAAATGGAGGCCTGAACGATAACCTGCCTGATGGCCGGATCAAAAAAACCCAGGAACGGTTTGAACCCCCACAATATACCAAAACAGGTGCCTGCCACTTTCTTAGTTTGGAGCTGGAAGCTAAGGGCAGAGTCAACCCAGACATCTATATTTTTTACCACCTGTTTGGGGGTGGGTGCACAGCCCAGGGTGGCAGACATCAGCGTTCACTCCACAGCTCAGAGTTTCTCCCTACCAGCAAAACCTCAGACTTGCTGGCGTTAAGCTGGAGACAGTGGCAGTCATCCACTCAGTGATAGCTGCGAGATGGCTCCGAAACGTGCAAGGGTCATGTATGGAATCGTCAGAGAGTGCCACTACCAACTGTGTATCATTTGCATACGATATTGCTGTAAGCCCTCTACTCCTGGCCACAGCTAACAGTTGGACATACAAGTTGAAAAGCGTTGGGCTCAGGGCTGAGCCCTGTGGCACCCCTTGTTTAGTAGTATGGATCATGGAGGCAAAAGACGGGCCGTTACCTGGAAGGTCCTCTCAGAGAGAAAAGAGGCGATCCAGGGCAGAGCCCTCAATGCCCGCCTCCTCCAACCGTTGCAGCAGGATCTGGTTGGAAACTGTGTAAAACGCGGCAGTGAGATCTAATAAAATCAGTGCCGAAGTGTGTCCTGCATCTAGTGCTACCCTCAGATGTTCGGTCACAGCTAGGAGAGGAGATTCTGTGTTGTGACCCGGGCGAAAGCCATTCTGAGAGGGCTCTAGTATGTTGTTATCTTCCATGAATCTTAATGAATAACATGATATTATGAAGTGATTGTTGTAAAATCTGAAGCTCACACCGCACAGTCTTCTGACCAAGCTATCCCCCTGTGAATGGACATGGAAGTCAGGTGTGGCGCCAACCCACCTCACCCCTCACCCCCCCAGCCCCAACGCAGGCTGCTTCTCCACTAAGGAACCAGCCGCACAGACAGTGACTGGTGAATGGTGGGATCCAGACAGAGGAGTGTTTATGGCAGACAGCCAAGGCGAGAAGAATAAGAGATGGTGGAGAAAAAGGTAAATAAAAGAAAAGGACAGTAAAAAGAAGGGAAGGAGAAAAAGAACAACAGGCGAGGGAACTGTAAACGGGGAGTGAAAAGGATAGAGATAAGGGAAAGATAGATAAAGAAAGTTTAAAGTAGCTGAGTAAAAGAATAAACATTAGAGGGTGGGAGGATATTGCAGGAGATAGAATATTAGTGGGGAAAAAGGGTACTATCTGAGGAAGGTGCTATGGCAAGAGCAAGAGAGATTATTAATACTGGTATAATCTACGAATAGAGAGAAAAGGATGGGTGAGTGTTGAATAGAAGGAAAAGAGCATGAGCAAAGAACGGATGGAGTAGGCTTATGGTGGATTGGATGGCAACAGAGGTAAGCCGACGTGAGAGCGATCCAGTGGCGTAACGAAACATGAAGGCCCTCCTGAAAAGCACATGGAGGCCCGCCACTCCGGAGTCAGTCAGGAGCTAACAGACCAGGGTACTATGCTGAAAGGGCCCCATGGAGCTCGGGCCCCCCGCACAGCGGGGGCTATGATACACCACTGGAGCAATCACAAAAGTGAAAAGGGAGACAGAAAAAGGATTGGCAAGAAGGTATAAAGCAAGAGACAAAAGTGAGAACGCGAGGGAAGGTAGCAATAAAGAGGAAATGACAGAGACATAGAAACAGTCACACAAAGAAAAGAACAACAGTTACATACAGAGCCAAAGTCAGCTAGACAGACAGATGCAATACATTATGCACCTGCAGAGGCAGCAGATAAGACATAACGCATATGTAATAGCATATTCGTTACTATTAATTAGCCCATTTTCACTCACTCCCCTTTCAACATTGGTGTTATATAACACTGCCTACCAATCCACATATTGCTAATGAATGTCAAAGCTGTTCATCAGGGACTGAGCCGCTGTAGGAGCCTCTGTTGAAAGACGATTGCTATTTTGGCCACATTTTATGTGTTTTCTGTATTTTTAAGTGACCTCCTATATAATATGTAGATTGGCCCTGACAGAGCACCTCCTACGTGTGTGTTTATTTCCTACAAACTACTGTGAGTTTCGATTTCATACATAACTACTCTGTGTGTTTTATTTTATTGATAGAGCAACATATGGAATGTTTTTCTATTTGAAGTAAAAATATATTTTAGAAATGTTAGTGGCCACACTCTAAAGCAGTGCTTCCAAGACTATTTTAGACCCACGCCACACTTTTGAGAACAAGTTTTTGTGACCCGCCTATCTTTAACCGACATGAGGTGGGTGATTTTTTTTAATGCAACTAAAGCATCATGTAGCAGAGCACCCTCATTTATGGACAGCACATGTTCTGTTGAAATGGCAATTTGGGGCTAGATGTAGGTAATTTAGATTTACAGATTCGAAAATACCGAATTTTACCGATTCGGTATTCTCGAATCGGTAAATGCAATGTAGGTAATTATTCGGTAAAAAATACCGAATCGGTAAGATTCGGTATTTACTGAATCGGTAATTACCGATTCGGTATTTGCCATTCATTCCTAGGAATGAATGGCAAATACCGAATCGGTAATTACCGATTCGGTAAATACCGAAAAATTCAAGGGTGGCAGGGTGTCACTTTGACACCCTGTTGCACCCCTGATTAGTGCTGGTGTGCACATGTGGCATACATACATGCCCTAAGGTCATGTATATCTGTCACATGGCACAGGTGTAAATGCACATTTATGCATTTACATATGAATTCCTTATTTACCACCAACTAATAGTTGGTGGTAAATAACGAATTCTTAAAGCCCAGAAGCACTTTTTACAGTGCTTCCTACATCTCATTTACCGATTCGGTAAATACTGAATCGGTAAATGATGATTCGGTAAATACCGAATTGGTAAATACCGATTCGTTATTTACCGAATCAGTAAAATAGCCTCCTACATAGGAAAAGGCTTTTACCGGTCGGTAACAGCCGATTTTGGCCGTTACCGACCGGTAAAAGCCTACCTACATCTGGCCCTAAATTTCCACAGACATACGGTTTTACTGATAAAACTATACTGAATACAAATGATAGCGTGTGGGAAAATCAGGGTTCAGTGAAAATGTATCATTTGTGCATCCCCAAGTAAAGAGTCTTGATTTGTTTGATTGTGTTTAAATCTTTGCTTCCATCACACTTCAGAATTACAAAAAAGTGCTTCATTTTTGCTTTTTTAACTGCAGAATGTGTACAGTACATTTACAGCTATTTATATTTTCTCCCATGTTACAAAAAAAATGATGTCCTACGGCAGAGGTGGCTCCTATGCTAAGGTGGAGGAGCGTCAGCCCACTAAGGGGCCGAGGTCCATCCGACATCGATTCAGTACTGGGACCGACCGACCTCTTGTCGGTGGTCCCAACTCAGCAATTAGGTTGCGACCGAACACTGTTTGGGCGCACTCCGATTTTTTACAATATGAGCATGAATTCCAACTGGAATGCATACTCTCATTGTAAAGAGAAGAAGTGCAGTTCATCCCTGCACCCCACGGCAGGCACCTCATGGTGCCTGCCACGGGGTGCAGTGATCAACGGGGGGCACCATAGGTGCCAGAGGCCGTACACCAATTGGGGGCCGTACTGGGGGGGCCCTACTGGGGGACCCCAAAGTTGACTTCTGATAGCCTTTTGTGTCAAAAAGGCCAGCACAGAAAGGCTGTCGGAATCCGACATTGTAATCCCTTGGGCAGAAAGAGCCACCCTTGGGATTACTGGAGGCTTTCTGAACGGCAGAC
The DNA here is from genome assembly GCF_964261635.1 of Lissotriton helveticus. Classification (NCBI taxonomy): domain Eukaryota; kingdom Metazoa; phylum Chordata; class Amphibia; order Caudata; family Salamandridae; genus Lissotriton; species Lissotriton helveticus. The sequence continues at coordinate 759,887,282 of NC_136073.1, forward strand.
AGGCTCTCTGAGCCCATCAGAAGCCATTCGGAAATCCGGTTAGGATTCCTTTCCAACCGACTCCATCCAAATGTGTGAGTCGGAAAGGAATCAGAACAGCCAATTTTGATGCTGTAGGAACCGTTTCCTACGGCATCACAATCAGCCCCTAAGTGAAAAAAGAAAAAGAAAATGATTATAACGTAACATTAATAATGTTACGTTATTATCATTTGCTTCTTCTGCAAGGAGCGAGCCCGGTTGGGGAAGGGCTCGGCTTGTCACAGGGAGAGGGCGGAGGGGTGTTTGCTGCGGCACATTGAGTACGCATGACAGTTTGGCTGGCAGTCTTGGGCTGGCCGAACCGTCATGTGCACTTAGCATGTTCTCCACTGGCTGTATTGAACAGCCTGGGTGTAGAACATTCACATGCTCCCAGTCCCTGTCTGAGCGCCGAACCACGGCGCTCAGACCAATCATTACACTGCTGTCATGGTGACTAATAATAAACAACAGAAATGCACGTGCCGTACTCGACTTGACCTGGATTGTTTATCCTCAAAACATATGAACTGGTGACAGTAGCATCTTGATTGGCTTAGGGGAGCCTGGGTGTTGCCGGGAGCCAGGATGCCTGCGAGGACGGAGAAGAGGTGGCAGCTGGTGACCTACGACGACAAGATGTCATCTTTTTTTTTTATCCCCCCTCCCTTCCGGCCGCCACCATTCCCTACCAGCCACCACTGTCCTACAGCCATTCCTTTCACACTCTTTAACCCAGCAATATTCTAACGTTGTTCACTTTACATTTTTTTGTTTGACTGCAAAGCGAGAGGAGTTTGTAAACACCAATTTCCATATCAAAAAATAGGTAGCAATTTGCCAGATGGCATAGCCTGGCATTTGACCACTGTCTTTAAAGTGTAGCAAATATGGCAAGATAAATTCAGAGTTTCAAGGCATCTTTACTCATTGCTTGGACTTTCAGGACCCACGAAAAAGCGGCTTGCGACGAAGCCAGATTTTGGGAAACCCTGCTCTAAGGTTGATGTTCTCTCATGGCATTTCTTAAGTTTCACACAAACAACAATTATCTGCAACGAAAATTTAAAAAAACACGAGGACACAAAATAACAGAACAGTATGAGACAGGAACACGAGGGCAGATAAAAGATTTTGAAATGGATGCTTCTAAGCCATTGATTCCTCTCATCCTTACAACACACCAACTTTCTGATAGAATGAGGCAGATACTATGTGTAGCCCTTGGCATCCTTCCAGAGATAACAAGAAGTCTGAATTGCATGCATATCCACTTTTGTATGTTTGGGGAAATCATCAGCATACAGTATCAAGCTTTTTTCTGAAATATTGTTTAAGCTGCTTGAGTTTGAGAGCAAAGTTTATGTTGCGCTGTTGTGGTGATTTTTACATAATTATAGAAAAGCTGCACTTGCCACATAAGGTATCATCCAATTCTGCTGCATTATTTGCAAATTTGAACAAAAAGAATTGTTTCTAGCTTGAACAGTTCAAAAGTTACTAAAAATGCAGCGACACGTGTTTCTGTGCAGTAGAAGGCAGTTTGAAAAGGTTCACTGGTTGCTTATTGCTATATGTGGGTGTTAAAATAAGGTGCAATCAATGTTCAGACAGTATTAACAAGTGTAAAAATGAAAAAATAACGATGTAATGGCATAACAAAATGTGGCACATCACGCCACATATTTTGCCTTTTCTTGCCACATCATTTACTCAACGCTGCTGCATAATTTGGCCCTTCCCTGCACCATATTTCCAGGGACCCTGGATAAAACAAGAGTGACATGGTGTAAAAGCATGTGAGGAGAGTGGGGTAGACATTCAGAGAGAATACCAAAATGTTGCGGCCGATGAGCTGCTGTAGCTCAGTTTACCTTTGAATTTGGATATTTGGTTTTACAGTCTTTCTTCGTTTTTTCATCTGCACTGAGCCGAATCTGAAAAGAAAGAAGAAATGTTGTCTAAGTCATACCATCATCTCATAGAGGCAGCTCTCTGCTCCCTTCACCCTCACACTTTCTCCTAGAAAACTTAATTTGTGGTCTTGTGTTTCAGGCTTGATGTCCCTCTACCAAGTGATCATGTCGTAGAAGGAGTACCAGAACCTCATGATGAAAGATGGAACAATAACTCTGGTAGACCAAGGGGATGTTGCTGAAGTCTATGTGGGCCTAGAAGCCACAAGCATGGCTATGATCAGCAGTGGCGGCTTCTCCGCTATGGCCATTTTCATATGGCCCCTGGTGGATGAGTGTATTGTTTCTAAATCATTGTTTATCAACCACATTTATTGTACACAAACCACAGACTAGTTTGAAATACTACTTCCCACTTTCTTGGTGCCGCACACCGTTCCTTCACTTTACAGATACCAAGAACCAGGGATATTTGGCTTGGCAGTAGAGCTTTCCACGAAGCAGCGGCGAGGCTCTTGAGTGCCTGTTCAACTCACAGATACGCCTTATAGCCTCTAAAATTAAATTTCTTTCGATGTAAATTTGCGTCGTAGATAGATAGGTAAATGGGATAACCGGCTGATCACCTTCCATATCCACAACAATAATTTGTTCGGTCATGGAGCGAATTAAAAATAATTTGTGATTGGAGGGGTGATGAGACCATGCAAAGTGATTAGGGCTTCCAACCTGCCAGGATCCATAGATGCTCTATCAGAGTTATAACAACTGGACAAAGTCCACAAGGGTGTTCTCCCATGGGATACAAGACCGTGCAGAATTCAAACTGATGTTATTCCTCATTCCATAAGGATGTCTCTCCATAGTGATTATGACATTGAAAGACCTATAAGAATTTTACACCAAGGGAATGATGAACAAGCAAAATCCACAATTAATATATATATGTTACAGTCAAAGTGTGAAATCCCGCATTCTATAGAATGCCTAGGTAATGTATAGAATGCCTGAAAATCGAACATCAAAGTATGAAATGATTGATATTTTATACATTGCCTAGGCATTGTATACTTTGCCGGATTGTCTGCCGGCAAAGTATATAATACGCCTAATCCCGCCATTTTATTCCCGCCCAGCAATGTGTGAAATCCGGCATTCTATAGAATGGCTAGGTAATGTATAGAATGCCTGAAAATCGAACGTCAAAGTATGAAATGGTTGATATTTTATACATTGACTAGGCATTGTATACTTTGCCGGATTGGCTGCAAGCAAAGTATATAATACACCTAATCCCAGAGACAGCACAAGTTATCAGCAAGCGAGGGGCAGAGACTGCACAATTCAAAATGTCACTCTAGCCTTCCCTGCTGCAACAAGTAGGTCATGCCAGTTCTGCTTTGTGTTTCACCGGTAACAATATTCTGTTCGCATTCTTCTTTCAGTCGTGAAATGTATGTACAAGATCAAAGTGCCAAAATAGAAGGTGTTTTCGTGCTGCAACAAGTAGGTCATGCCAGTTCTGCTTTGTGTTTTACCGGTAACAATATTCTGTTCGCATTCTTCTTTAAGATGTGAAATGTATGTACAAGATCAAAGTGCCAAAATATAAGGTGTTTTTGTGTGAAGAATAAAGGCGAGTACAATTCCACGTGTTACTCCGGCCTTTCTTAGTGTAACAAGTACTTTAATCTCAGTTCTGCTTTCATTGTTTTCCGGTAAGAATATCCTGTGATTTATTTCGTAGTTTTGTTCTTTCAGTTTCAAATGCGTATTAATTAATAAAGGCTTCTCAATTTGTGCCCTTTTAACACTTTGCGTAAATGGTACTGGTCATTCTGTATAATGCCTAGGAATTGTATAGCATGCCTAAGAAAAGTATGTAACATTTTCACAAAAAACTTATATTTCTTAGTTTGCCTCTAAACCATCAGGCATTCTATATATTACCTAGGCATTCTATACAATACCGGGATTTCACACTTTGCCGAATGCCTAGGAATCTCATCTTGTGGCCTTTTAACACTTTGCGTAAATGGTACTGGTCATTCTGTATAATGCCTAGGAATTGTATAGAATGCCTAGGAAAAGTATGTAACATTTTCACAAAATACTTATATTTCACAGTTTGCCGAAAACCATCAGGCATTCTACACATTACATAGGCATTCTATACAATACCGGGATTTCACACTTTGACTGTAACATATGTTTTGAAAGCATACAACCCCAAGGTTGAAGGAAAAGCAATTCGATCTCAAATAAAAATGAGTAGCTGAACACCTAACGTGGGACAACTCCATGACACTACACCTTACATTTGCCCAGCAGAGGATAGGGAACCCCACCTATTGGAAATTGCAAGCGCGGAACTCAATCTAGGGACAACCCCGGTCAGATGTGTTGACATTTGCAGAATCTGGAAGGGGCTCAAATATCTTTGCCAGATCGCAGGTGCAGCCATGCGCATGAGAGATAATGCTTCTACAGAATGTTTTTATGGATTATTTTCATACTACATTTTCAATTCTTACTGTTTACTGTGGATCTTTACTTTGATGGTTTGCAACAACCGAATAAAGTATATATATGAAACGTTTTTCTGAGCTGGAATATATATATATATACATATATATATATATATATATATATATATATATATATATATATATATATATATATATATATATATATATATATATATATATATATATATATATATATATATATATATATAATTTCCCTTCATGACCATGTATCAAGCAAGGCAGATGCGCAGAGAAAAGAGAAATGCCACTCACCTGGGTCTCTGTGACCAAGCCATTTGTGAATGACAGGACTCGGACAACTTCGCGTCCTCCAATATACACCTGGCTGGAGCCCTCATCGTGAAAGAACACTGTGTAGTTTTCCACACCTCCAAAGCTCAAAACGGGTGCATCTACATGGAAAGATAATGGAGAAAAAGAAGCAGACAAAAAATGTTAGGTATTTATATACTCCTCCTACTCTCACTGCATGACTGCATGCTATATGGGACACCCCATTCATATTTAAATGCACTCTCACTGTATCACTGCTTGGACTATGACCATCTCCAGTCCACTCCCTTTTGTTCCACTGCATGGATATTGGAATATAGAACATTCCCAGACATCTCTCTCTCTCTCTCTGTCTTTTCTATATGGAATACAGAACACTCTAATCATTTCTTTCCATTTCATTGTATCACAAAATTGAATAAAAACCTCTAGATATTTCATTAGTTTTGTGGGGCCAGGAGCCAAATGTGCAAAGTGTCATTAACAAACCAGAGTGTGTAATTTGTACCGCAACTGATGTGCAATCGGGAGTGCAATTAGCAATGTAAGCTAAGGAGCAACAGATCACACCACAAATTGTACGTTCATAAGGTGGTTGCAAAATTAATGACATCATGATCATTAAGTAGACGGATCACAATTTGAAACCACTTTGAATTTCTGCGAATGCTAGGATGGTGGCTTGCCAATAGACAACATATCACCACTCAAATGGGAAAGATTTTTTTTAAGCAGTCTATATCCGTTAGGCGGCTCCACCGCTAAGGCGGAGGAGCGTCACCCCACTGCTTTAAGGCAGTGCAGAGGAAAAAAAATAGATAATAACGAAACGCGTTATTATCATTTTCTTTTTCTGTTACTATGTGTGGGGAGGGGCGGGTGGGACTGGCCAGAGCAGGAGCCAGGAGAGGAGTGGTTTGCAACTCAAAGTGCGCATTAGTGTGCATTACACAGCCTGGTGGGGAACATGCATAGGGTCCCTGTCCCCGCCTGAGCACCGAGCCACGGTGTTCAGACCAATCACAACGCTGCTATGCAGCATTGTGATTGGCTTAGGGGGACTTAAGGGAACCAAACACAACGCTGTCGGTTTAGGGAGCCAGGGAGCCCGGGTGCTTACCCTGTGAAGAGGAGAGGCTGCAGATTGGTGGCTGGTGACATGTCAAGCAGGTAAGTTAAAAAAAATTGTTTCTTTTTTGAGAGTGTTATTTAGCCTGTAGGCACTATTTTCCTTAATGAGTTTTTTCTTATTGCAGGCACGACATGCGCTAGTTCAGCTGGTTTTAAAAGATGCGGCAGCCGCGCTTTAGCTTCAACAATGGTGGCCTGCTGAGTGCTCAATATTATTCCTCATCTCACAGCACGGCACTCGTTTTTATGTTATCAACACGGGCGCCACACTTTACTCACCCATAACGTCCACACTACCATCCCACACAGCTCTTCTTTCACTTACCACCGGGACCTCTGTTTTTTTTCAAACATAGGTGTTAGCGCACACGGGCCGGTTGTTGGAGTCGTATTCACCCCTCAGCTCCGGAAACAATTTGGGCAGGTTATGCAAAATAAGCGCTGCATTCCCTTGAGGGCACAGAACAGCTCTCTGCCAAGCCTGTTTTTCCACAACTCTCTTTCTGCTGCCTGTACTCGGAGCCCCCTGCAGGACAAAAGGTGAGCCTTCCTCGGGTTCAAGTATTCACGGAAGGGAGCGTGCCCGGCCAATTAAAGCCTGCCTTTCCGGCTCAGCTTTTAAACAAGGATTGCATTGCAATAGGTCTCGCATTTACTTGAGTTTAAGCTATTGGCACTGTAAATGAGAATGTCTTTCATGTATGTTTTAAAAACCAAAATATAAATAAAAGGCTTTGCCATTTTCAATGCAAATAGCTCCAACTCATGTAAATGTGACACCTATTGCATTGCAAATGCTTGTTCCTCTTATTGCCATGTATTAGAACATTGGAATGTTGAACACTTCATTGAAGACATGGAGTGCCCGGGGCTTCTAATGGCTGGTAGAAGCCCGGAGCATCAAAATTCCAATTTTTGTTCACAGCTGTTGCTGTAAACAAAGGCCTCACAGAGTCCGAAGGGATTTCAACCCCCTCGGGCTCTATGATGCCTTTGTTTTAAAAATGAAAACATTCTGCCCTTTATGGGCGGAAAGTTCTAATAGTCTTAGAGCCTGACATAGTGGGCTCTACCGGCCTTTAAAGGCCTGCTTCCTTATTAAAGGCCCTCACCTTCGGCTCGGGCCTTTACCCCTGGAGCTGGCCGTTAATGGCCGGTAGAGCCGCTACTTCGGGTTCTAAGGCTATAATATTGAGCATCCACGGGAGTGGATATCTTCTATCACATTACACAGCTGCGTAGAATAAAGAATGTTCGAAGGCATTTTCTATCCATCTATCTCATGTTATTATCGCATTCAATTTAGGATTCAGCAGATATTTCCATTCTGCTCTCTCCCTATGTCACTGCTTCATTATCAGATATTCTTTTTTTCTTGCTCACTGTATCATGGTGTGGAATGGAAAACAACACTGACATTTCCGCCTGGATGTCTCTGTATCCCTTTATAGAAAAAGAGTATTCCTTTCCTTTCTTAACATCTATCTCCAGTTCTCACTGTATCGCCGGATGGATTCAAGCACATCTACCAGAATACTTATCCTTCAACCTCAGTGCAAGGTGTTAAAAGTCAATGGGACACTGAAGTATATTTTGCACAAGCCTTCGCAGGAGCATCACTGTTGTATAGTTGTTTGTAGATTGAGTGATTGCATTAGAGTTGTGGCGGTAGGGTTTGAGCACTGGTTGGTAATGTGTTGGAGTTGTGAGGTTGGACAAAGAAAAACCAAAGGTGGCGATGGACGGAGCGTTGACAATACGAACACTCACCCCCAGTCAACTGATCTGGGTTTAATCCATCACCGTTCTTTAGCTCACTCCGCCACCCCAGTTCAGACATGGCCATATGCAAATCAGTCTGACCCTGTGCCTCATGGGAACAGTCCAGCCCGAACTGCCAAGCCATGTCTTCCCTGGACCGGAATCAAGCTTCCCAGGACCGGTTTCTGGCATTACAGCAGTCTTCAGCCGGGCTTGCTTGACTCCAGTGGCAAAGTGAGCAAGGGACTCACGTCTGAGCATACCCTGCCAACTTAGGGCGAACAAAGAGAAACCAAAGGTGGTGAGGGCACCACCCTAGGAATTAGGATGCCCTTTCTGACTGCCTTTTCATGGCGGTCCCACCACCATGAAAAGGCAGGAGGAAATGGACTTTTGGGGCTCCAAGCAGGATCCCTCTCCCCCGTGGGCCACTGGTGCCTGGCAAACGCTGCATGGATGTTTAAAAAGTGTTTTTTTCAATTGTGGCTGATACTGGGGTAGAAAAAGGTATTTTACGGCTGGCGGCATGTGGGCCATGTCGTAATACGGCAGGTGTGACCTCCAACTCATTTGCAGATGGTCACCTGCTCGAAGCGATGGCGGTCGGAAGCTTAGCCAACCTCCATCGTAACAAGGCTACTTAACGATAAACTGTGAACCCAGCGAGGGAAAGCAGATCCTCACAGATTAGAGATGGGAGGAAAGCAAAATGCTGATGCCCTTCTGCTGGAGAACACCATATAAACCTCAACAATCTGTCAGAGAATTTCACAAAAGTTTCTCTGGCAGCCTAGGAGAAAACTCTGCCTGTCAGGGTACTTCTGATGCTTCTCACAATTAGGTACTTTTCCAGAACTCATATACCCTCCAGAGGTGGTGGCATAGAGGGTATGGAGACATGTGGTAGGAGTCTTTGAAAAGGGTCTGGTGAAATGAGAGACTAGATGGAGGGCTGGTAGCTAAAGGTAGACAGGAACATGTGGATGTCTCGTGGAATCGTGTCATGGTGACGACGTACTATGGTCAAAGGCCTTGAGGGCAAATTGTGCATATGAGTCTGAGGAGAATTGCTGGGTCAGAGGCATGAAGAGGGGTAAGGAACTGGATCAGAGATTAACCACAATGAAGCTCCTCGGCAACACCACCCTTCCCCTCCAGATAGCTAGCTAGTTCCCACCATGGATGTCAATTCACTAAAATGTCAGGGTTAGCGGACATGACTTCACATGCCCTTTGAGCTTCAGTTTCACTCCCACATAAATTTGATTATACATACACATCCATTCACACACACATTCACACATACACTCACTCTTACATAAATACTCAAAACTGCAAGCACACACACACCATAAATATATTTAAAAGCATTCTTTTACTTACCTTAGCTGCCAGGGAAAGTCATATTCCAGCTATTTGTACTCCATTTTTTTAATTCAACTAATAGCGAATAATTTAATATTATTCACTACTAGTATAATAGAAAATTGACAACAAAATGACGCGATTGAAACCCCCAACGATGTCAATAAGGACGAGCTGCTTCTGTTCCTGCCACTGATTTTGTCACTGCTGATGCTAGGGGTCGCTAAGGCAGTGCCAGGGGTCAGAAGGGGAATGACAGGGGTCGCAGCAACGACCCTTGGCGACCCCTAAATGACATCCATGGTTCCCACTACCTTTCTGGGCTCCTCTAAAAAAGGACAAAATTGCAGTGGCTGTGTAGCAAGGAGATCTATTTATAAACATATCCCTCTCCCTATGACCAAATAATGTGATCCTGGGCAGATCGGAGTGTCTTCCATCCTATACCAAAACACACAAGATGATGGACGGAATATTGCACAATGGCAACACATTCACCCCCGGTCACAGATCTGAGTTTAATCCATCATTATTTTGCTCACAAAGCCACCCCAGTTCAGACATGGCCATATGCAAATCAGTCTTGACCCTGTGCCTCATGGGAACAGTCCAGACCGAACTGCCAAGCCATGTCTTCCCTGGACCGGAATCAAGCATCCTAGGACCGGTTTCTGGCTATCAGCCGTCTTCAGCCAGGATAGCTGGACTCCAGTGGCGTAGTGAGCAAGGGACCCACGTCTGGGCATACCCTTCCCACATAGGGTGAACAGCAAAACATGCCACTGGAATCGTCCAGGGAGGACCTGGCCTGGCAGTTCGGGCTGGACTGTTCCCATAGGGCGCAGGGTCAACACTGATTTGCATATGGCTGGGTCCAAACTGGAATGGCATGGTGAGCAAAAAAACGATGGATTTAGGCCCAGATCTCTGTACTGGGGTGAATGTATGACATTGTTCTGCATTAATAGTTCTTTTTGCATTTGTCAGCCCAAGTGGGACGGGTATGCTCAGACGTGAGTCCTGTGCTCTCCATGCCACTGGAATCAAGCTATCCTGGCTGAAGAGGGGTGAAACCCCGAAACCGGTCCTAGGATGCTTGTTTCCAGTCTACATTGATGTAGAAGGTTTCAGACTGATAAGCGGCTGGCGGAGATCTGTGCTGTCTTCCTTTAGCAGGTTTTTTTTCTATAGTGCGAACTCGACCTGAATGTATCAGAGCACTTTACATGAGCACCAGTTATGTTACAGAAGGACACATTCATTTATGGTAGGCACAGTGAGATTAATTTATTTGCCCAGAATAACAGGATGTTGAGCCGACTCCAACACTCGATCCTGGTTCCCCAGCTCCAAAGTCGGCAGCTCTGGCCATTATGCCGCATCCCCTCCTTCTAGCGAGGAACTGGAAGTACTCTAGAGGGAACATGGGCTTTTGTCTTTCTCTGCAGAATTATATTGACCTGCAGGCATTTACACCAGTTATGCGAAGACAACCTCTGCCGCCGAATGTGTGGGGAGCCTTGCACTAGAGACCCTTTGCAGTCATGCCCGTCTGTGTATTTGGGTGCATAACGGAGGGAAGAGGAAGCTTACTGGGAAATGGGGTGCTGAGCATGTTCGCAGTGATGGTTGCACTGAAATGTGGCTTTATGCACTATGGGAATTTTTTTTCTTTGTTGCCAGTAGTACTCTACATTCTTGTGCCATGTGGATTCTAGCAGCAGGAGGAGGTTTGGGTGAGTATAGGGGTAGAGTCAGAAGGAAGGGTTGAGAAAGGCTTGTTTGGGAGATCTGAATAGTACAGATGTTTGAGATGATGCAAGTAGAGGACGGAAGAGTCTAAAAAGGGTTATTTTGGGGATCATAGTAAGGGCTGAGTAGGGAAATGTCAAGAAAGAGTTATTTTGGGGATCATAGTTGTCAGAAATGGGAGGTAGAGGATATATTGAGAGAGGTATAGGGTGAGAAATAGTGTAGTTCATTCGAGAGAGTAGTAGATTGAGGTTTGGGATGAGTCAGAGAGTTGAGATAGAGGATATATTAAGAGAGGTATAGGGTGAGATATAGGGTAGTGCATTTGGAGATGCTTAATTAGGAGTAAAGTAATAAATATAAAGATACATGTGAGAAGCTGGCTTAGTAGATTGTGCACACACATATGCAAGTGGGAACCCTGCACTCATCCAGGCAACCCTTATGGTGATTTTAGTGGACTTAGACAACCTTAGAAAACTCTCTAAATGTTAGCTGTAGAGCGCAGCCTTCAGGCTTAGTCCGAAGGAGTGTAAAGCAGCTTGTTTTACCAGGGCATAATCTTATTGGGTTAAATTAAGTGAAAAAGAACCACACAGTGTATTTATAAAAATATGTATTTATTATAAGACACCCTCTAACACATTCAAATGACTCCTACCCGGAGATATACATAAAGCACACAATACTTTGCAAATAAACAGGTAAGTAGCATGAATGCACAGTGGTTGCGATGGGGAGACCAAACCATATACTAAAATAGTGGTATGCGAACCACAACTCAAGTCAAGACTATACCCAGAAGATGTAGAAGTGCTGGGGACCCAAGGAACCACCTGAGGTAAGTAACCAGGAACAATGTACCCAAATATACCATATAGCAGGGAAGAGTTTAACAAAAACGAGTTCCCATCAGTCCACCAACGAGACCGCCCTTCATCATCTGGGATCTCTTACACACATATAACTATAGCTTTCAGAGGTAAAAAAACCTGTGCTAGCTGTTGACAAACCATGTACAGGAAAAACCACAGCAATTGTGTAGATGTGAGAAAATGGCGTGTCTAGTGGAGAACTGAATAGCAGTGCATAGAAAACAGTGTGTTGTGAAAAGAAAAAGAAAAAGGTTCTAAAATTAGGTCGTGATCAGGGACAACAATTTTAATATACACCCTCACACTCCTAAATCAAAAAAAACAGTGCAAAAAAGTGGTATAACAAATAACCACTTGTTATAGATGTAAGGTCGACATGTTTCTGCAGTCAAATGGAGTCTCGAGATCTCCTGCTGCTTCCTCAGGACCATTAGTGCTACTGCTAATTAAATCAAAAATAAACCATATCACCTGGATAGTGTATGTACGATCATCTTCTCATCCTGGACATAAGAAGAAAAGTATATATATAAAAGGGTACATTGTAAATCACTAAATTATCAACTATAACATGCACTATTATGCATTCATTATAATGTTGTGCCAGTCATATATAGTTGTTGACCGTCAACATGACCGTCTAAATCAGTCACAGTTCACCCAATCGCGAATATGCCAATTTGGATTCACTCACCCACTCGATGGGAAGGAAAAGCCCCACCTCACCTGGCACGAGCTCAGGTAGTGGATGCACCGCACTACAAAGAAAAATGACAAACAAATAGATGTAAACTGCACCTATATGCATTCCTAGGCTAACCAGTCTCAACCTGCGCCACACACGGCGCCACATTCGCCAACCGGTATCAAAAAGCACCACAAACTGGTCACATTCATCTCCTTTTACGGAAAATATTGCCAAATGTTAGCGGTCTTGCAAATCAAAACCCACCCATTAGCAACCCACAGGCTACATACACACTGGTACAATTCCTAGGTGGTAGTTAAATAGAACTCACCTCTCCGTCGGTGCACCGGTCGTCCCTCTAAGCTCAATCGTGGGGAGGAACCGACTCGGTGCAACGGAGGGGAATAAATGCCTAACCTACTTCCGCATCAAGCATAGGGCGTATACAAACGTGCCCAACGCGCGATGACGTTTCCAAATGTGAATGTGAATCCGAATGTGACCAGTTTGTGGTGCTTTTTGATACCGGTTGGCGAATGTGGCGCCGTGTGTGGCGCAGGTTGAGACTGGTTAGCCTAGGAATGCATATAGGTGCAGTTTACATCTATTTGTTTGTCATTTTTCTTTGTAGTGCGGTGCATCCACTACCTGAGCTCGTGCCAGGTGAGGTGGGGCTTTTCCTTCCCATCGAGTGGGTGAGTGAATCCAAATTGGCATATTCGCGATTTGTGGTATATAAATAAATAATACCGGATCTATTTTTGACTGGATATAGTAATAACAGATAGCTCAATAAATAAGAGTCAAGATTCGAGGTAGTAGGAGTTTGCAGGTTTAATACAGCATAAGGACAGGAACAGGACAACCTGCAAGATCTGGGATGGCTAGCTAGCACACTTTAATAACAGTGCACAAGCATATATACTAAAACAGTTTCATTGCAGTACATACAATAGGCGGAGCAGTGGGTGTGGTGCATAGCAGTCGCGAAAGATAAGGGTGAAAGTGGGTGTAACAGGAGGCGTATACATAGACATGTGATGTAAACGTAACAGAATATGTCATAAATGGGGCGGAAACATGGAGGGGGCTACCTGAGGAGCCGGGACCTCTAACCTAGTGGTGCGCGTAAACTGACAATGACGTGTTACTAGGAGAAGCTGGGGGCTATGACTTCTGCGCTAGGAGCAGAGACTGAAGTCTGGAGAGTCAGGGCGACATGTACCTAAACACTATCTAGTATCTGATGTTTAGAGAACATGTTGATAGAATCCAAAAGTTATCGGGGTAAAGGCTAACAGATTCTAGGACTGGTGCATGCATTATTCTACATGTAGTGCGTGTTGAAGAATATAAATGACCATTAAATGCAGTATTTCTCTTAAATGGAGACGTATAGGCTAGACCATGACGGAAACTATTGATGCGATTCAGTAGCTTAGGAATGCAGAGAAGGAGGGCTGGACTGATAACTAGAGTCATAACATACTCTTGGCAGACTCAGAGGCAGAGCCAGGCCGAGCCGGGCACTGTGAGGCAGGAAGTAAGTGGAGGGTCAGGAACACAGGTGGGGGCTGTATCGCTCCTCAGCGAGGGCTCAGGAGACAGGAGCTGAATCTGGTGTCCGGGCCCTTTTGAGGCCTAGAAACGGGGACTTTTCAATGAAAATAACGTGCACGCTGAGAAACGTGGCAACGTAACTTTTACATAGGCCTAATACTCGTAGCTTTCGCGAGAACTGGAAACTGGCATACTAGAGACGGACACAACTGTAATTGCGTCTTTAATCGAACATGGGGAATACATATGCATATTAATCATGCACATACAACATAAGATGGGGAACACGTAGGGACACAGAACATGGCAAAATTTACTTTTCCACATTCCCTCCTTGTCACTACGTTTCCATCAGGAAACATCAATATTCATGATACCATCTATTATTTCATACAGTATCATTTGCTCGTCTCGAATTTTCTTGGAACTGGATTTAGAACGGGACTTGGGACTAGGAATACAAGAGGTAGCACAAATGCCGCAAATCGCAGGGCCACATTGTATACAGAGGCAGCAACTGAATATGAGCGCTACTGCAATACCTAGAAAGGACAACACTTTCCATCCCCAGGCGGAAATTATATTCCAGAACCAACCGGACCATGTCCAGGTGCCTGGATTTTGGTGTAACAGATGGGCAATTTTATGCAGTCTGGTCATAGCTGAATAAACAGACGGCGCATTATTAGGAATGAAAATGCAGCAACTAGATCCGATGACTCTACATGCCCCGCCCCTATCGGCCAGTATGACGTCAAGGACGAGACGATTCTGGAGCACGACAATTCTCATAAAGGATTGCTCTTCGGTTAAGTTACCTAGAGCAGAGGTAGTCTCAATCACTACTGCTTCAAGGGTTCTGGTTAATCTACGTATCAGTTTACTATTCGCGACAGTACCTAAGTAGGGGAAGACACCTTTATTGATATCTATGTATTGTTCTAGAGCAGTTTCAGTATAATCGACAATCGGGAGGTCTCTCTTGTGTCTAGTATGTACTAGGTGGGAATTCCTATGATAGTCAGGTGGGGCTAGGAAAACTGGTGGCAGAAGGAATGCAATGTAACAGGTTCCCTCCCAATCGAGGGGCAGACGAACATATGCGGTCTGACCACAAACAAAATAAGAATGACGTGAAGCTTTGAAAATAGATTTCCTGCTGTCACTATACTTGACAATAGTAGTACAATCACTATGTCCTACATGTACGGAACCATTCTTTCGGACACATAATTCACCTTTGACTGGTAATACTGACATAGTAGGTAAGTCTGGAGTAGTATCAGACTGAACATTCAGGACCATGAAATTCGAAGAATAATTACCTAAATTATAAACTTCATTTTCTAGGTCTAACCCTGTTCTGTGGGGAAGACCTTGCTTGTCTGGAAAACATGTACTGTTAAGAAAGGACATATCTGTTGAGGATGACGTTAACGTGGACCATGCTCCACACAAACCGTTATGTGAAAATGGATAAGGAAAGAGTGGCAGAACTCCCTTCGGTGTCTGGAAAGGGGGGAGTCGACCACACACCCAACAATTAGTGGCATTGCTGGTCTGGTGTGAATAATGTAACATGCGGATAAATGAGTTATTACGCATAGCAAGACGATAAGAAAGTTCATGAGGAGGCAGATCACTAAACGTGTGCTCTACCGTAACATTAGAAGACTTATTTACATGAGAAATAGGAAAATACAAATAAAATGCATAACTTGTGCAGGTAGTCATAAGGCTGAAAAACAATATGAAACTTAGAAAAACGATACATCGGATTGAGTTTTGACTAACTCTCTCACTATGGGGGTCTATTTTATACATGTCAGAAACCGGTCTAACCGTTTCACCTAGGGGAGGACTTAGACAATCAAACTGGCTGACTTATTTTACTAGACCTTAATTTTTTCTTATACTCCTGTTGCGGAGTTTTCTCTAACAGGGAGGGATTTGTATCATTGTCATTTGCGGGACAGTCCTTAAGAATAGTACTTTGGCAGTCTTTCAAATCCTGGGAAATGTTCTTGGAAACAGTCTTTAGTCCATAAAACTTCTTTACATGCGACAAATGCACCCAGCCCTTCCTGCCTTCCAGCTTGACGGCAGTACGGGTGGCCAGGAGTACTTGTTTTGGCTCCTTCCAGCGAGGCTCCAGCGGACTTGAACGATCAAAGTTCCTTACAAGAACCAGACTTCTGGGAACGATTTCATGCGGTGCCACCTCGGTATTGTCTGGAAATGCGGCGGCAACCTGTGAACGACAAGAGTGTAGGGCAGACATCAAGGAAGCTAGGTAATCTGTCAGCATATTACTTGAAACATCTGTAATACTTCGGGGTCTAGGTGTACCCCACATATTAGGGGGGCGGCCAAATACGACCTCATAGGGGGACAGACCTGATCTGGAATGTGCGACCATGCGCATATAAAACAGAGCGACTGGCAGAGCTACTAACCAGTCTACACCTTTTTCTTGACAGACTTTGGCAATGCGGATTTTCAGGGTCTGGTTATGTCTCTCTACTAGACCGGCTGCTTCAGGATGGCGTACACAATGGAACTTCCACTGGTACCCTAACAACAGGGAAACGTGTTTCATCAGCTCAGATGAGAATGGCTGGCCGTTATCAGAATATACGACCCTTGGGAGTCCATAGCGGGGGAAGAATTCACGAACCAACTGCTTGGCAGTGGTCGTGGCTGTGTAATCTGGGACTGGATATGCTTCTGTCCACCTGGACAAAGCGCATACAACTACAAGGACATACTTGAAACCTCGACATCGTTCCATCTCAATATAATCCATCTGGAGGACTTCAAAAGGGTGGTCAGGGGGCTGGAATCCACCTTGTTCCACCGGGACACTTTTACCTGGATTAAACTGGCAACATATCATACAGGTACGGACTTTCTGCTTGGCTGCAGCTCGTAAATGCTTGTTGAACCAAATGTTCTGGATACTGTCTAACATGGCTTTTTCTCCTAAGTGTGCTGGACTATGTGCGGTATTGATAATGACTTGAACCATAGAGTCGGGGAGAAACCATGTGGCTTTACCCTTCGTTACCCATCCCTGATCTGTCTGGACCCCTCCTTGTTCGGACCATTTCTTGATTTCATCGGGAGTAGCATGTAACTGGATATCTATGACATCTTGAGTAGGGTCCTTAACTGTCATACAGGTAGTCGGATCTGGAGTATGTGTCTGTGTCTTGTTAACTGAAATGTCTGGAGTCTGTGCTGTAAGCTTGGCTGTGCGATCTGCTAGATCATTACCCTGGGAAATAGTGTCAGTAACCTTCGTGTGTGCTTTGCACTTCATGATAGCGATAGATGTCGGTAAGTGTATAGCATCTAACAGAGCTTGAATAAGGAGACCATGCTGAATCTTGGTTCCATGAGAAGTCATGAAACCTCTCTCCTGCCAGAGCACTCCAAAGTCGTGTACGACTCCAAATGCGTAGCGTGAATCTGTATAAACATTGACTTTCAGGTTCTTGGCGTGTATGCAGGCTTGTGTCAGAGCAACTAGCTCTGCTGCTTGAGCAGACAGGGTGTCAATACGGTGTGTTTCTATAACTTCAGTGTCAGTAGTCACTGCATACGCGGCTACTAGTTCTCCTGTACTTGTTCTCATACATGAACCATCCACATAAAGTGTCAGGTCAGGATCTGGTAATGGAATGTCTGTCAGATCTTGTCTTGGCTTAGTCATAATGTTAACTACTTCCACACAGTTGTGTGTGGCAGGACTTGAAATAACTGATGGTAACAGTGTAGCAGGATTTAGAACGTTGCAGCGTCTGATTTCTATGTGTGGCTGGAACAGTGTCAATTCATAACCTGTTAAACGTGCAATTGTCAAGTGCTGAGTCTGTGTTCGGTTTAAAAGAACTTCCACGGAGTGTGGAACTTGTACTGTCAGAGAGTGTCCTAATACTATGGAATCACTTTGTCTGATAGCTAGTGCTGTGGCTGCAACTGACTTGAGGCACGCAGGCAGAGCCTGGGCTACAGAATCTAATGTGCTCGAAAAATAAGCACAGGGCTTGTATTGTCCTGCTTGATCTTGTGTGAGAACAGATAATGCTGTACCATCACGTTCTGTAACAAAAAGTGTAAAAGGTTTACTGTAGTTCGGTGTAGCTAGAACAAGAGCTTGGCATAGCGCTTTCTTTAGCTCATTGAAACTAAGAGTATGTTCAGATGTCCAAGGGAGGACAGTCGATACGGCTGCCTCCTGTGTCGTTAACTGTATCAGTGGCTTGGCTAGAAATGCATACTGAGGAATCCATTGTCTGCAATAAGAAGTAAGGCCGATAAAAGCACGTACCTCCTTCTGTGTCTTGGGCTGAGGAAGACTCGCTATTAACTGGATACGGTCTGGTGTCAACTGCCTACCCCACTTGGACAGTAAGTGGCCTAAGTAGATCACTTGCTGGACACAGAATTGAAGCTTCGAAGGGGACACCTTGTGCCCCATCTCGGCAAGGAAATACAAGACTGTAAGTGATGCTCGCTCGCAAGCACGTTCAGAACGGGCTGTGATCAGTAGATCATCGACATACTGGAGCAGGGCAGTGTCTGTTGGCATGTGAATGTTGTCTAGTTGTCTCTTAAGTGCTTGACTATAAATACTAGGACTTTCTGTAAAACCTTGAGGAGCTCGTGTGAATTTATAGCTCCTTCCATTTAAACAAAATCCGAAAAGAAACTGGCTGTCTGGATGAATGGGGACACTGAAAAACGCGTTCTTGAGGTCTATGACTGTGAAAAATGTGGCTTCGGAATCAATGGCTGTCAATAGGGAAGAGATATCTGGGACTACTGGATACTGGGGAATAATACATTTATTGAGTTCTCGAAGGTCAATCACTAATCGATATACTGGGGGTGCATTTGGATCAGTACGTTTCATGACGGGAATGATCGGAGAATTACATACATTGGAGTCAGTTTCTACAACTACTCCTTGAGCCATGAGCTCGTCAATAATTTTGGATAAGGCTGCTACAGCCTCAGGTGGCAATCTGTACTGTCTGATTCGTGGCAAGACTATACCTTGCTTGAGAGTCACACGATGGGGTGTGATTTGCATGAAACCAACATCAGTTGGACCTTGCGCCCATAGATGCTGCGGAACATTTGACAATCTTGGATCAAAATCTCGTAATACATAGTGACCCTTGAAGTCACGTAAAAACAGACGTATTCCCTCTGGGGAACAGCAAATAACTGCACCTAATTCTTTCAGTGTCTTAATGCCTAACAGATTTTCTGGACATGACTTCGTAAGTAATAGATCAGTAGTACGGGACAATGGACCTACGTCTAGAGTAACTGGCTTAGATATCTCGTTTACAATAGGCTTTCCTGAAAATCCAAGGGAAACATTTCTAGAGCCTGAGAGCGGAGCCCCTGGAACCTCGGCGTGACTGATGGTCGTCCTACTTGCCCCTGTATCAATCAGAAACTTTCTGTCTTTCCCTAGTACTTGACTATGAACATAGGGACCTTCTTGATCTACAGGAATCTCGATGAGAGGCAAGCCTACCTCCCTCTCTAGGCTGTTTCATGAGTACTGCTGGTACTCTGGATACTCGGACTGTGCGTACTGGTACATCTGCTGTGTAACATGCTGTGTTGCAGCAATAGGCTGCGGTGCTGGAACTGTCTGTTGTGCATTCTGTGGCTGAGAAGTCTGTGAAACTTGTTCTTGTCTAGGCGGACGTGGTCTTTCTTTAGTCTTACCAGTAGCTATATTATGTTTCAGAACTGCACACTCGTTTATGAAATGGCCTGGCTGTTTACAATAATTGCATGTCCCTTTAACGGGAGCTGCAGGATGACTGGCTTGATTCGGACCCCTCTTCTGACTGTCTTGTGGGACAGATTGTGCAACTAGTACTTTCATTTTTGTGTCTTTCATACGTTTTCTCTCGTGATCTTGCTCTTCTCTGATTCTATTCTGGTGGTACTGGAGCATCTGTAACATCTGGGACGGGGTACTAGCTTGCCATGTACTTTCGACTTTCAAAACTCGATTCTTAACTTGTGGATTTGAATTCTCGACTAATTTAGTGACAAAAAGATGAGGGTATGACTCGCTACTCGTCTTCAATCCACTGTTTATAATGAAACATTTCTCGAACCTAGAATAAAAATCACTAGTATCTTCGTCTTGTTTCTGTTTACAGGCTGAGATTGCATCCCAGTCTTCCTTTTTAGTAGCTAATAATCTGGGCAAAACTTGTATTAACAGTTCTGGTAATTCTTTACATGTCTCTCCAAGACCGGTACCTGGTACTCGTATCTTATCTTCGGCTTCTAGAACTGCCCAATCGATCTTTTTCTCTCCCACCTCCCATTCTTTTTCCTTGAGTTTTTCGTATACCCCTGCGGGCAACAGGACCTTTAGCATTTTAATAATATCTGGATACGTATATTCTCCCATACGGAGCATGTCTTTTAATTCTCGGTGGAACCCTGCTGGATCTTTGTCATGACAAGGAATTAATTTCTTCATCTCTAAGAGTTCCATCTTTGTAATCGGGGTGTAAACAAATACTCGTTGCATTTCACCATCTGCTGTCCTGACCGGGTGTACTTCTCGTAACGGATTCTGTCTATCTATGTAAAATGGTTTACTTTCTGGAGGTGAGACATGAACAAAATGCGGGTTCAAAAACATACTATATTTATGACGCTGTTCTAGAATGACACTAATTAAATCGGTACCTAAACCTTTCCATCTATACTGGAGTAACTTGTTCAGGACATCATGTAACGGACCTGGATCAGAATGTTGACCCTCATACAATGTGATGAGGTGCT
Source organism: Lissotriton helveticus (assembly GCF_964261635.1). Classification (NCBI taxonomy): domain Eukaryota; kingdom Metazoa; phylum Chordata; class Amphibia; order Caudata; family Salamandridae; genus Lissotriton; species Lissotriton helveticus. Next base: position 759,908,007 of record NC_136073.1, read on the forward strand.
GAATCATATACATACCCACCAGTCGCTGTTCGGCTGGGGGCAGTTTCAGAAACATTTGTGCCACTATTTCGTCTGGAAAAGTGGTAGAATCAGTAGTCCATCGGACTGCTGATCGGGCTAGTTCTTGTTCATGCATAGTAATTAACTCACTATAACCAATTTGTGATTTCAAAATGTGATCGGTAGCTTGAAATACTTGTTCTAGAGAACCTTGTTCTGGTGCTGGGAGATGAACAGTTTTCTTGTGTTCTAGGCGTAAATGTCGGTCTAGAATTCTAGATTTACCTACATACGCTATTCTGGCGGTATTCTCGTCGTCTACCTCTTCAGTAGAAGAGTCATTTTCTTTCTCGCTTACTTGTGCTTCTTTACGTTGTTCGTGTAACCTTATTATTTCTTTACGTATTTTCTTGTACATACTCTCTATACTATTGAGTGTCTTGTGCTTACCCTCGGCTATATTATCACTCCACCTTGTCAGGGTTCTCATTTCTGTCGGATCTTTGGACGGGTAATCTTGTTCCCTTATTAAACAATTAATCAGAAACTTTAATATCATGAGCTGGATCTCAGCTTTCCTTTGGGACATGGTTTCGCCAATACTTTCTGGATCATCCCCTGTACGGATGAAACGATACATTCTGTCTAAATCTTCTTTCATGTTCGGTAGGGTGACCAAATACTCGGACACCTGTCTTATACGTATGGAATATAGAACCATACTATCCTCGCCTGGAACTGGATCATAACCGCATTCAGTAAGAGCTCGCCTGATTTCTGCAACGGACTTATATTTGGGCGTACGCTGTAACGCACGTTCATGTAACTCGATTGTTCCTAGATGTCTACTTGGCGGCGGGGTACCAGGAGGACCTCCTCCTGCGGCCCCTATACTGGAATCATCGACTGATACTCTTCGTGCTGGCAGAGTGACTGATGTGGCGGGAAGTTGTACTATGGGCTGGACCGGGGGTACCGTAGCAGGTACTGCAAAAGGTGCCCCGGTGTCTGGAGGAGCAGGAATTGCATTATTTACAGGAACTGGCGGAACAGGATTTGCATATTCTGGGACTGTGTCGTCCAAGTAGGACGAGAGAAAAATGTCAGCTGCGGTCGGTTTGTGACGTAGCTTGGTCGGAACTAAGGGTGGCGGAAAATTACTGGATGCCTCCGGGGTTGCTTTTGGCAAGCCCTCGGCAAGAAGAGGATACATACCCTTAATGAGGGCATTCCTCTGTCTGTCTGACTGTTCGGTTTTAACTCGCTCACCTATCTCGATTAATTCCCTTTCTTGGGCTCTTTCTATGGATTCTCTACTTAATTCTGACTTTCTGATTTCTTTTTCGGTTCTTTTATGAGATTCTTTGCGCCATAACTCGATGGCATCTTTCTGTGACTGTCTGGCTTTCTTTTTCCATAATGCTTCTTCTACTCGCATGATGCACTCGGCATCCCACGTACCTGATACGGGCCATCTATACTTTTCCTCTAACTCTTTGGTGTACTCCACCCATAAATCTAGATACAATATGGCACTTATGCCATGCTTTTGATACATAAAATGACCTGGACTGTCCCTAGGCGGGACAGGAACTGCTTCTTCTAACAGACCTTTTCTAGTTTTTAACTGACGTAGTTTGGAAAACAACGGCATGACTGGACTGTAATCTAGACACAATTACAATACACAATGAACACGATAATTACACCACTTTCATACCACGACATTAAAATACATGAATGACATTTAAAAATAACAGTCTGAACAGAATACTACCTGGAATACTGAAAACAGAATACATGAATTTTCTCGAGAACAGAACTGACTAGAACAGAAACTAGATGCACTGCTAAAACAGTACGAACTTACCGGTCTCCTAAAGAGACACGTCAGGACCCGCATTCCACCGGAGTGGACACTTCGTTTTGGGATCTGTGTACCACCAAACCCCACGGACCAGAGACAATTAGATTGACCCTGTCTAGATACTCCCCAGCAACGGTACTCACCGGGCAGCAAGAACGGAAGGCCTCGGACTGGACTGGACTGCTTCGACGCCAGACGGACACACTTCGGACTTCTGTTACGGGTGGGCCTCCGGATACCTCGGACCTTGGACTCTCGGCTTGGGCTCTGGTCGGGACTCGCCGCGTTCCTCCACCGCCTCGTCTGGATGCTGGACCGCAACTTCCGTCTCCTCCGTGGGCCTGAGGGATACTTGAAGCAGAAATATCTGCACGTGCACGGTATGGTTCCGTCACGGCTGCAGAGGATCAGGGGGCATACGTGGCTTCACCGGCGCGTGGGGAAAGGGCAAGTCCCTATTCGGGCGCCATTATGTGGTATATAAATAAATAATACCGGATCTATTTTTGACTGGATATAGTAATAACAGATAGCTCAATAAATAAGAGTCAAGATTCGAGGTAGTAGGAGTTTGCAGGTTTAATACAGCATAAGGACAGGAACAGGACAACCTGCAAGATCTGGGATGGCTAGCTAGCACACTTTAATAACAGTGCACAAGCATATATACTAAAACAGTTTCATTGCAGTACATACAATAGGCGGAGCAGTGGGTGTGGTGCATAGCAGTCGCGAAAGATAAGGGTGAAAGTGGGTGTAACAGGAGGCGTATACATAGACATGTGATGTAAACGTAACAGAATATGTCATAAATGGGGCGGAAACATGGAGGGGGCTACCTGAGGAGCCGGGACCTCTAACCTAGTGGTGCGCGTAAACTGACAATGACGTGTTACTAGGAGAAGCTGGGGGCTATGACTTCTGCGCTAGGAGCAGAGACTGAAGTCTGGAGAGTCAGGGCGACATGTACCTAAACACTATCTAGTATCTGATGTTTAGAGAACATGTTGATAGAATCCAAAAGTTATCGGGGTAAAGGCTAACAGATTCTAGGACTGGTGCATGCATTATTCTACATGTAGTGCGTGTTGAAGAATATAAATGACCATTAAATGCAGTATTTCTCTTAAATGGAGACGTATAGGCTAGACCATGACGGAAACTATTGATGCGATTCAGTAGCTTAGGAATGCAGAGAAGGAGGGCTGGACTGATAACTAGAGTCATAACATACTCTTGGCAGACTCAGAGGCAGAGCCAGGCCGAGCCGGGCACTGTGAGGCAGGAAGTAAGTGGAGGGTCAGGAACACAGGTGGGGGCTGTATCGCTCCTCAGCGAGGGCTCAGGAGACAGGAGCTGAATCTGGTGTCCGGGCCCTTTTGAGGCCTAGAAACGGGGACTTTTCAATGAAAATAACGTGCACGCTGAGAAACGTGGCAACGTAACTTTTACATAGGCCTAATACTCGTAGCTTTCGCGAGAACTGGAAACTGGCATACTAGAGACGGACACAACTGTAATTGCGTCTTTAATCGAACATGGGGAATACATATGCATATTAATCATGCACATACAACATAAGATGGGGAACACGTAGGGACACAGAACATGGCAAAATTTACTTTTCCACAGATTGGGTGAACTGTGACTGATTTAGACGGTCATGTTGACGGTCAACAACTATATATGACTGGCACAACATTATAATGAATGCATAATAGTGCATGTTATAGTTGATAATTTAGTGATTTACAATGTCCAGGATGAGAAGATGATCGTACATACACTATCCAGGTGATATGGTTTATTTTTGATTTAATTAGCAGTAGCACTAATGGTCCTGAGGAAGCAGCAGGAGATCTCGAGACTCCATTTGACTGCAGAAACATGTCGACCTTACATCTATAACAAGTGGTTATTTGTTATACCACTTTTTTGCACTGTTTTTATTGATTTAGGAGTGTGAGGGTGTATATTAAAATTGTTGTCCCTGATCACGACCTAATTTTAGAACCTTTTTCTTTTTCTTTTCACAACACACTGTTTTCTATGCACTGCTATTCAGTTCTCCACTAGACACGCCATTTTCTCACATCTACACAATTGCTGTGGTTTTTCCTGTACATGGTTTGTCAACAGCCAGCACAGGTTTTTTACCTCTGAAAGCTATAGTTATATGTGTGTAAGAGATCCCAGATGATGAAGGGCGGTCTCGTTGGTGGACTGATGGGAACTCGTTTTTGTTAAACTCTTCCCTGCTATATGGTATATTTGGGTACATTGTTCGTGTAGACTCACTGTTAACATAGGTTGGTGTCAATTGTGTTCAGGGGGTTTAACAGGAAGGGTCTTAAAACATACCCCTGGGACCTTTTCTTTGTGTTTAGTAAGTAACCAGGAACCCCACAGAGGCCGTGTGCAGAGTGGGACTCGACCGCGGGATCAATACAATTCAATGGATAAGTCGCTGTTTCAATTTTAAAGAAGTGGACCCTGAATACATCCAGTGGAAGACAGAAGGTTGGAGTGCCACCCCACCCGTGGATACCCTAGGAACCAGGATACCTACACCATGAGAGCTGGGTGCATACGTGTGAAGTGGCGTCGGAAACCATCATCAAACTCAATGGCGGTCTTCAAGAAGATGCCGCTGCTGGAGAAGGTGAAAGTGTCCAGTGGACCCAAAGGTGAATTCAAGATGAGAAGTACCTGCAACCAGAGGGGACAGAGTGTATGCCACTCAAGAGTCACCAGGAGGCACGAAAGATGAATGCCCACCGATGTCGGGTGTTGCAGGAGAGCTGACCATGACCTTGGAGCGTCAGCTGTGCAGACCAGGCAATGCTGTAGTAGACCAGGGGCCATTCATGAGCTGTCCCATGTCGGATGTCAAGAGTTGAGGGGTCGGTGTCCATCAGGACCACCAACAAGCTTTGGCAACAGCAACCAATGCAAAGAGCAAAAAAGGTGCAGGGCCGGGACCAGCAAGGTCCCGGTGACTAACCACAAGCAGGGGAGTCAAAGCAGGCCCGAGTAATCAGGGGAGCCTGCTGAAATGAAAGAATACCCTCAAGAGGACCCACAGGCCGGAGGCACTGGAGTCGCAAGAAGACTTCAAGCAACTCACCAAAGATGAAGGCCCATGGTGCAATTGATGTGGTGAGGATGAAGATCTTGGTGGAAGGAAGCCAATAAGCCTTTGCAACAGCAAGTCGATGGGGTGCACGGGGTTTGGATCCTGCGGCTCCGACGAGGTATACTGGCCTCAAACTTGATGAGAGAGCAGGGCAGGCCTCGAGGGATGTGAAGAACCACCACCTGTGTTGCTGAGCCTTTTGGAGTCCGTGGGAGCTCAGGATCATCAGCAGGCCGGTCAGGTTTCTTGCGGTGCCTTCAGATGCAGGGAAGTGACTCCTTCACTTCAAGGAAGATTCCTTCAGGTGTCTTTGATGTCAATAGGCCTTGGAAGGTTCCTGTATGCAGCACAGGCACGGACCTTGCAGGAGACGAGCAGGGTGATGAGACCAGGAGCAGCAGGAGTCTTCCCAGTTGCAGTCTCGGTGCCCACAGCGGAGTCCAGAGTGCCCAAAAGGCAGAAGAAGAAGTGGTGTCTTGAAATCTTGTCCAACAACGCATCTAGGGACCCACCTACAGGTAAGTCCTTAAGTACTCTAAGGAAAGGGTTGGGACGGTTGAGGGTTCCCTCCCAGGGGAAGGGTCAGACAGTGGGGAGGATACTCCCATGTCCAATGTCCAGCTTCGCACCAGAGTGGGAGCCAACGGCTCCCTGAGCTGGTTTGAACTGGACTATGCAAGGACAGCACCAAATGTGCCCTTCAAGCAGACTCAGTAGCGCTGGCAATTGCCCCCACCCAGCCCCAATACACTAAACACTGTCTGGGAGGTGGTCACACCCCTCTTTGACAGGATACCTATTATTCTGCCTTCCCCTGCTCGAGCTTGGCTCAGCAGCAGGAGGGCAAAATTGTGTCTCTGGTCGGCAGCTGCCATGTTGTGCTGTCCGTGTCTAGAAGACTGGTACCCGGAGCACTGAGGGCCTCTCGGAGGAGCTTTACAGTGCATGGAATCATACCTCCCACACCATTTACGGTGTAGGCTTATGATTCCAAAATGTTCGATACCAAACATGAGAGGATTTGTTACAGCCAGCTTAGAGATGGCCATAGCGTAATGACGCATGGCCACTCTATATATCGTAATGGCTGAGGCACTTACATCCCGGGAGAAGGGACTCCGAAGGTTGTATGGGTGTCCTGCTCATGCAGGGGCACCCTCACTCTTAGAACTGAGCACCCTGCCTTCAGGATTGAAAGGCATGCCTAAGGGCCGACTTATAAGTTTTAAGTGCAGTGACCTTAGATATAGGGAAACCTAAGTCTGTGGTATATGGTGCTGGCACCACCTTACACAGGCTGCAATAGCAGGCGCGTGGTCACAATTGGAGTGGTCTCTCAGGGGTGGCATATTACATGCTGCTGCCCATTGGAGAACCCTGGTGTACCTATGCCCTGGGTACCTCAGTACCATATACTAGGGACTTCTAATGGTACACCAGTAGCCAATCTGGGATGTACCTAAGTGCTCACCATGTTAATATAAGGGAGAATGCACAGAGACTGGGGTCCTGGTTAGCAGGATCCCAGTCAGACTAGTCAGAAACAGCATAGCACCAGGCAAAATGTGGGGGTAACCATCAAAGGATATCCTACTTTCCTACAATACATACGTACATGGAAGGTATGTATGTATAAGTAAGTTAATATATCTCAATTTAAGTTATATTATATAAACTCAGTCTTTCAAGAGTTGGTGTACTTTAAGCTAATTTATTTGTTTTTATCTACATGCACACCCACATACACACAGATATATATATATATATATATATATATATATATATATATATATATATATATATATATATATATATATATATATATATATATATATCTCCCCAAAAGTGAAGCGATTGTAGATGCAGTTGTTATAACATTTCCTTATTTATACCGTGAACTATATACATGTTAAACATAGAAAGATATATAGATATATACATAAGTAATATATGTATTTGTTTACCAGAACTAATAAAAATCTATATATCTATATATAGACAAGAGTGTTTAACATCCCAGAACTCAGCACAAAACTAGAGGAAAGCAATTATCCCCTCTGTATTTGCTCCTTTGTGCTTGATTAGTGGTTCAAGGGGGTGTGTCTGGTTGATGATGTGAGAATGTGGCATGATTGTGGAACGTTTTTGTGGATGGGATATGTCTGAAGGGGAAGAGGTGTGTTGTATCAAATGCAAAGATCAATTAATAGAAGCTGTACAGAACAATGTCTATCATGTTGAGATGACAAGATGCTAAAGTGTTTGAAGATATCTATCGAGAAATGTACAAGCAAGCAACTATTGAAAATATTTTTGTAAATCAAGTCATGTTGAAAGAGGTATCAATATATATTTTTGTAACTAATACTTTAAAAAAACAAAAAAACTGAATTTTTATTATAAAAAATAAATAAACAAATGAACTTTAAATTTGTCATATGTGTTGAGAGATAAATTTCTTGGTTAGTTGCCTTATATTCTCCAAGTGTGGCTCAATGGTTAGAGCGGCAGACCCTGATGCAGGGGTCTAGCCCGGGACCAGGGTTCAATTCCCCGCCTCGGCGGGTCTTGGGCTCAAAAATTCCACAGACCTGATAATTCTCACCTCGGTGCCTATTCCAATCATGGAGTCCCACTCTGCAACTCTGGGCAATAGCTTGCTTAATCTCCACAACGGCCCCCACAACGCTAAGGATGCCTGGCCTCCACCTTGGGGGTGCCCAGGAGTGGACACCTCACAGGGAAAGCGAGGATGGGTTCCAAAGCGGTATTCGTACAAGCGCCTTGAGACCCTTGCGGGTGAGTAGTGCGCTATACAATTTACATTTACATTTACAAGTAGAAATGAGAATACACTAGTAAAAAGAATATAGGTCAGGTGGGAGATTGTCCTAGTGACTATATTTAGACAAGATTATTAAACACAGTTATACAAAGAAATACACATATCTAGACACATATATATAATTCAAATAACTGCAAGTATACACAGGGATATGCTGTATATTTATGTTTCATATGATGGTTATGCGGGGAAGAGCAAACTCTTGAGGAGTCTTCTGAAGATAAGGTAGTTATCCGTAGATCTTATTTTTGGGGGTAAAGAGGTTCATAGTTTGGCTGCTTGAACAAAGAAGGATGTGCCACCTATATTATTTACTTGTATGGTGGGATTTTGAGGCGAGATGCCAATTTAGAACGGAGGTTCCTATGTTGAATGCATTTGGTGAATTTATTCCTGATGAAGATTGGCCTTGTTCCATGTATCGCTTTGTGGGTGATGCAAAGCAGCTTGAATGTGGCTCTTCTGGCGACCGGTAACCAATCTAGGGCTTCAAGGCAGGGGAAATGTGGCTTTATATGTAAGAATAGTCTGACAGCAGAGTTCTGAATCCACTGTAGTATTTTCATAGATGTTGCAGATGAGCAGTGGTAGAGGCTATTGGCGTAATCAAGTTTTGAGAGAACAAGAGAGATAGTCGACACGGTTAAGGACCTCACCAAGATGTCCTTAATAACCGCGAAAACAGAAAATTAAAGATAGCTTTTAAAGAAACTTAGTACCAAAACATGAGTATAAACATGTTTTTAAAGAAGTATGTATGTAGTAATATGTGAAGGGTAATGTCCAGAATAGATCTTTTTGCATATTATTTTTGGATGTGTTAGTGGTCATTGAATGTCTGCTTTTGTTTCCCGTTTTGCGACGTGTCCATGCAGATCACAACATTGTCGCAAAGATCCTAAATTACTAAAGAAAAATAAACCCTTTCGAAAAAACTCCACAATATTCTGGGTACTAGGGTGGCTCTGACAAGAGCTGTTGTGTTGGTTGTGTGTATATGGCTGCTACACATAAGACTGGATGCAGAGTTTCAGGTTACTTAGAAACTTCCTGTTGCCTTAATCTTTAAAATGCACTCAATCATTTCTATAAATCCCATGCATGTCAAAATGCAGATTGTTGTTATAGATACAGTCCATGTGATGGTTTCTGAGGAATGCAAAAACTGTTTTATTAACATGTTTCCTGGCTTTGTCAATCTGTGGACAGAATTGATTTGACCACTTCCATTTCTGTCTTTGGCATATATTAGAGTACACCAAGACAGTATGAGTGAAAAGTGACATCAGTTTTGCAAAGGTTTCTTACATTAGGATTTCCAGCCCTACCCCATTCAATGTGCCTAGGTCATTGCCACCACAGTGCACAATTATTTTTGGCTGCTGTTTAAAAAAAAGAAATGTGATACAGACATGGATATGCTTTTGAATCTGTGGAGTAAACCCCACCTGATGTATCTCATTAGGAAGTAGCATTTCCTTCTGGAATGTGCTGTGAACTTGTGACCTGCTGGTTCTACTGTGTTGTTAGCTACACAGAGCTAAGAGTGAATTGGGGGGAAGGGTGTTAAAGAGACAGAACATGTTCTGAACAGTTGAGGAATGATGACAATTTAAGTGATAGCAAGCTTTAATTTGCCAAAACATAGCATACACAGATAGATAGAAATCTCTTTTTGAAAGAAAGAGAAAGGGTTAACATATACAGATACAAACCATTCAGAAGTGGAGATAGTGTAGTAAAATGAAGGAAATAACTTAATTTGCTACCTTTCTCATGATCACCGATTGCAAAGTTGAAAGGTTACCATTTTTTGGTTGCTTTGTATGAGAATGGTGTAACATTCTTGTGCTTAGCTTTTATAAATTCTAACAGTGTCAAAACTATCCACTAAGAGCTAAAACAACAACATAATGTACAAACTGAATTCACTGGCATGTACAAAACTTTGTAATCCTTTATAAAATTACATTACAAATGTACTCATCCATTCACTCAGACACTACCCATGCACTCATCCAATCACCCAGGCACAGTCCATGCACTCATGCAATCACCCAGGCACTACCCATGCAGGTTTCCATTCACTCCTGCACTACCCACGTGCTCACCCAATCACCCAGGCCGTACCCATGGACTCATCCACTCAGGCACTACCCTTGCACTCATCCATTCACTTAGACACTACTCATGGACTCATGCAATCACTCATGCCCTACCCATGCGCCCAGCCAATCACTAAGGCACTATCCATGCACTCACACAATCACCCAGGTACTATCCATACACTCACCCAATCACACAGGCACTACTCTTGCTCTCACCCACTCAACCAGGCACTATGTATGCACTCATCCAATCACTCAGGCGCTACCCTTCTACGCATCAATTAACTAAGGCACTATCTCCTATCCTCTTCAATCTTTTCTTGGAGCCTCTTGCTCATTCTCTAAATTCCATCAACATTCTCTTGCACATGTATGCGTATGACACGCAGTTATATATGAAAATCTCATCCTCGAAAAACATCAGCTCACTCAACACTACCCTAATGTTTACATAAAACTGGTTAACGGAGAATCATCTACTGCTCAACACCTCTAAAATGGAATTCCTGCTCATCTCACCCCGAATCTCATCCCCAAGCTAGACCTCTGGTTGAGCCACCTCACTGCTTTCAACTGTATGCCTCTTATCGTAGACACAGCCAAGTCTCTCAGTATCACTACAGACAAGCACCTGAACATGAAAGGTCACATCAGCAATGTATGCAACGGAGCCAACCACTTGTTGAGATCTCTAAGAAATATCAAACCTTGCCTTCCTCGAAATGATTTCAAGCAATTGGTTCAAGCGCTTGTCTTGCCGAGGTTAGACTACGGCAGTGCTACCCTCTGTGGCCTTCCCAAATACGCTCTGGCTCCACTAAGTGCTGCACTTAACTCAGCTGCTAGACTGGTTACGGATACCACGCAAAAAGATCATATTTCACCAGTCCTAAAATCCCTCAATTGGCTGCCATTCGAAGCACGAATTCAATTAAAGATTGCTGTTCTCACACACAAAGTCCTTCACCGAAATACTCCTACGTACCTTGCAAAAAAACTTAAATTATCCTGTGGCGTAAGAGCTTCAAGAAGTGCCTCTTCCCTCCTCCTGAAACCACGTATCCTTAAGAAAAAGAGAAGTTGCCACCAAGCTTTATCTGGAGCTGCCCTGAAGATTTGGAACTCTCTCCCACCGGAGGTTCGCAGAATCTCCTTATTGACGGCGTTCAAAGTGGAAGCCAAAAGATTCCTAATGAACAAATTCATACCCTAATAGGGTTAGTCTCACAGGCCCGTTGACATTGCACCTGCTGACTTTGTTCTTATTTTTGATACAGCTCTCCCTTGAACACTGTGTTTCACCCTTGTTATCCGCCTTTCACTTGTTTTATTGTATTACCCTCCTAGTTGTATTTTGCAATGTTTTTTTTGCTTTCTCTCCTTTACTCTTATGGATATTGTTACAGATATTGCTTTTGTCCTTCCTACCATTATATTGTAAAGCGCTCTGTTATCCCTCTGGACCTCGTTCGCACTATAAAAATCTTTATAAATAAATAAATACTCATGCACTCATCCAATCAACCAGGCACTACCTGTGCACTCATCCAATCACTGATGCACTATCTATACATCCACCCAATCACCCAGGCACTAACCATGCACTCACCCAATCACCCTGGCACTATCCATGCACTCACCCATCACTCAGGCACCACCCTTGCACTCATCCAGATACCCAGGCACTACCTTGCACTACCTTGCACTCATGTGTTACCCTTGCACTCATTCATTCACTCAGGTACTATGCATGTGCTCATCCATTTGCTCACGCATTACTCATCCAATGGCCCAGGCACTACCCAAGCACCTAAGCAATCACCCAGGCACTACCCATGCACTCCTTGATTTACCCAGGATCTGCCCATGCACTCACACAATCACCCAGGCACTATCCATGGACTCATCCAATCACCCAAGCACTACTGTTGCACTCATCCTTTCAATGAGGTAGTACCCATGCACTCATCCAGCCACCCAGACGCTACTCTTGCACTCATCCAGTCACCCTGGCACTACCCATTCACTCATCCAATCACTCAGGCACTATTCATGCACTCACGCAATCACCCAGGCACTATACATGCACTCATCCAATCACCCAGGCACTATCCATGCACTCGCCTAATTATTCAGGCACTACCCTTGCACTAATTTATTTACTCAGGAACTACTCTTGCACTCATCCATTCCCTCAGACACTACCCTTGAAGTCATCCAATCACTCAGGCACTACTATTTGTGCTGCTTTGCTGCATCTCTCATAGCTGTAATGAACTACTCTGCTGCAGTGACTATGGTGGTACAGTCCATGCAGTACATTGCCATATGATGGAATTCTTGAACGTGGTGTACACGACGGCTCTCAATTTCAGATAGGACTTTTTGCCCTGGTACAGGCGGTTCAGCTGAAGATGCTGATGGTCTTGCAGCTTTTATGCCTTTCTTTGCCCTTTTTAAAGCATTATTATGGTACGTTTTAAAAACATAGAAGTTGTACCACAGGAGTACTTCTTGTTTGAACCTCTAGATAATGTTTCCTGGTAAAGAGAGCACTTTACAAACTCAATAACTGTATTAGACTCCCCAGATGGGATAGTGAAAGATTCCCAAGCTATACTGCTCTTCTTCAGCTGGGGCTCTTTATCTTCTTCTTCTCCTCCTTCCACCTCTTTAATATCTTTATCTTCCTCCTGTTGGAGCTGGTTCTCCTCTGCATCTCCTGCTGACATTTTCTATTGAAATGAAAAAGCAGCCAACCTCCACAATGAGTTCTCCTCTGCACACACACACCTGCTCAGAATAGTTCCCCAATGAATGGAACATTAAAAATAAAATATATGGGTAAGGACTTCCTATTAATATAGTTGAAAACTGTTTTATCCAATAATTTCACATTCTTTTCAAGCCACATGATCTTCGCGAACACCGGAAATGGAATATAAAAGTATGTTTGAATAATGTAAACATAAAAGCATAACTTTAAAGCTGTGGTGCATAAGCACCTACTGTCACGCTTACTCTAAACTATGTGTATATACATTTTTAAACCTGTCAAAAACGCAATATCGTCGCAATTATAAATATATTTTCAAAGACTAGCATCACCACAAAATTAGAAAAATAGATTTGAACATTAGTTTTAAGCTTAATAATTAAAACAACATAAGTTTAAACAACATAGAAATGCACCTCTACTGTTGTTAAACAGACTGTAGAACACGCCTATATATATGTTTTACATTTTGTACAAAACACGCACTCTTCGCGACTACAGACGTCATTGCGATGCCCATCGTCATCGCGAAAATGGAAAATCATCTTGAAGATGATTTTTCTGGCAACTCACTACACAAATATGAGTTTGAAAAGTTCATTATTAAAGCTCTACTGTTAAATATACTCTGTAAAGTATGTCTATATATTTATTTTACACTTGGTACAAATCACGTGCTCTTTGCGACTACCGATGTCCTCGCGATTACGTCAGTAGTCGCGAATATTACAGTATTTGGTAAGGGTTTTTTTCTCCTAAATTGATCACAGAAAGAAAAGATAATACAATATTTTACTCAATATCTGGACTTAAACTTTAGTAAAAAAAAATCTTTAAGTGTATTTTTCAGTATGTGAAATAGGTTTGCTGATCATACATTCTCCACAGTAAATGCGGCAATGTTGTGCAGACTCAAAAAAATTACTTCTAATGAAAACAGTTATTAATGTAGTTTCTGGTAAACACATACCAAATAAAAAAAATTGTGTTATATATTATATTTATAATGTACAATATCTAATTATAGAAAGAAAATACGAAAATCTTAGAAGCTCACTTAAAATAAATGGTTGTTACAATTAAGAAATAGAATTTTTTTTTAAACCTCAGAGTTTCACTGAAAAAAACAAAGGTTACAAGGCCCTTATTTTTAGAAAATAGAATTTAAAAAAACCTTAGAAATTCACTGAAAACAACAAAGGTTACAGGGATGCCCTAGTTAGGTTCAGGTTCCATTCAAATAACACCAGTGAAATTCAACAGCTATAGTTAGCTCAGCAAACTATAATTTGCGCCCCCGCAATGCACTGCTAATAACCTCACATATTACATGACTCATGACATGGTCATTGACATCCCTGATGACAGCATTCAGTGACCGTGAGTAATTTTCAAATCCTTAAGAGTGTTAAATATATATAACAAGGTGAATTGATGATTCAGTGGGTGCATGACTGACTTTATAAATGAGTGATTAGGTGATTCAGTGAATGTATGGGTGATTGACTAAGTTTTGAGAATGTCTGTATCAGTCGGTCAGATGGAGTCTAAGTGTGGCTCTATGGGTTGGTGAGTGGGTTCGTGAGTGGCTGTATGGGTGATTAATTGGGTGTCTGAGTACCTGTAGGGGTGTATGAGTGTCTGTGTGTCTGGGTGAGAGGTTGTGTGACTGCCTGCATGGATGAGGGAGTGGGTGAGTCGGTGCCTGTATGGGTTAATGAGTGTGTAAGTGAGGAGCTGAATAGGTGACTGAGTTCGTGTATGGCTATGTCGATGAAAGAATAAATGTGTCAGTGGTTTATGGGAGAGTAACTGGATATGTGAAAGGCAGTATAGGTGAGTGTTGGAGTATATGTGTGACTGTATGTGTGAGTGAGTGATTGTGAAAGTGGCTGTATGGGTGAGTTTGTGCTTGTGTCAGTGAGATTATATAGGTGAGTGTGTATGTGTTAGTATCTGTATGAAAAGTGAGTGAGTGTGCATAACTGTAAAAGTGAGTAAATGGCTGTGTGAGTGACTCTCTAGGTGAGTGAGTAGCTCTATCAGTGACTGACAGTGTGTGAGTGGCTGTATGGGTGTATAGGTGGATATATCAATGGTTGTATTAGTGAGGGAGTTGGTGTATGAGTGACTGTATGGGTGACTGAGTGGGTGTGTATGTAAACGTATGAATCAGACACCAGCGCACCCAAGCCCCTGAGCTGCATCCTCATCAACATATGATCCCTGCACAGACATGCAGTAGAAATCCGGGACCTCCTCAACACCCTCTCGGCCTGTGTTGCCTTCCTCACTTACACCTAGACCAACACCAGCTCCACACCCGACATCGCAACCACCATCCCCGACGGATACAAGATCCAGAGGAAAGACCGCCCCAACCACCCATCATCCACAAAAGCCACCTCCGACTGACAACCACCATCTCAAAAGACTCCTCGCCCCCCCATGGAACACATCTACTTCCAGAATGCCGGTAAACCCCAGAACGACTCTACGTATAACTCTCGCCTACAGACCTCCCGCACCCTGCGCCCTGTTTACCAACACCATCGCAGAACACATCACACCCCACACCTTCACCTCCAAGGACTACGTGCTACTTGGAGACCTGATTTTCCACCTCGACAACCCCAGCTACCCAACTCCACCGCCCTCCTAGACAACCTTGCCAACATTGGACTGAAGCATCTCATCACCAACCCCACTCACAAGGCAGGACACACCCTAAACCCCATCTTCGCCAGAGGAAACAACATTTGCTTCAGCCACACCATGCAACCCCTTTGGACGGACCCCCTTTGCATCCATTTCTCCTTCTCAAAACCCACCGCACACAAGACTACACCACGGCCTCATGCAGGAGCTGGGGCTAGATTACTGCAGAGCACCTCGCTTCTGTCCTCAGCCGTACTCCTCCTCCCACCACGACCGACACGAACTCTGCAGCCAACGAACTCCACAGATGGATCGCCGACTGCACTAACACACTCGCTCCCCTCCAGAACTCCGACAGATAACCCACCACAAAAGCCACTTGGTTCTCCACGGACCTCGGAGAATCCAAGCGCTCGTGCTGATGACTCGAGAAAGCATGGCAGAACAGCAGAACCCTGGAAGCACACACCACCTACAGGACCCCCATTACAGAAAACCACCGACTCATCAGGTCCATGAAGAGGAACTTCATCCAGGACAGAATCCTCTCCAACTCCCGTAACTCCAAAGAACTCTTCAACATCATACAAGAATTCACCAAACTCCCCAGCAAAACCCCTGACTTCCCTCCCTCCCAGGACCTCTACAACAAACTTGGCTCCTTCTTCCACCACAAGATCAGGACACTCTACGACCACTTCGATTAACAGAACCAAGGCACCGACCCAACACTTGTCACCAGCAACGCCATTCAGCCGACCATCCTCACCTGGACCCCTGTCACCACAGAAGATACCGCAAAGACCATCAGGAGCATACACTCCGGAACACCCACTGACCCCTGCTACCGCACATCTTCCACAGGGCCGCCATCGCACCAGAACTATGACGGACAATCAACGACACCCTCGAACCAGACACATTACCCGATGATTGGAAACACACAGAAGTCAAACCCCTCCTCAAATAACCCTCCGCAGACCAGACAGACCTCACAAACTACAGACCCATTTCTCTCCTCCCTTTTGCCACCAAAGTCACTGAGAAGATCGTCAACATCCAGCTTACAAACTTTACTGAATCCAACGCGATCCTCGATACATCTCAATCTGGCTACCGCAGCAACCATAGCACCAAGACCGCCCTCCTAGCCACCACAGACGACATCTGCACACTCCTCAACCAAGGCCATATGGCGGCCCTCATTCTACTAAACCACTCAGCATCCTTCGACACCATCCCCCACCGCACACTAGCCGCCAGACTCCACAATGCCAGCATACAGGGATCTGCCCTGATTGGATCTGCTCTGTGATCTGCGACCGAACACAAAGAATAAAACTCCCACCCTTCCTCTCTGAACAGACAGAGATCAGATGCGGAGTACCCCAAGGATCCTCCCTCAGCCCCATGTTCTTCAACATCTACATCGCCCCCCTTGCAACCACCGTCAGAAAACACAGACTCAGCATATTATCCTATGCCGACGACACCCAGCTCACCCTCTCACTCACCAAGGAACCCGAGATCACCAGGCACAGTTTCCAGGAAAGAATGAAGGACATCACATCCTGGATGAGCAGCAGCTGCCTGCAGCTCAACTCGGAGAAAACCAAAGTCCTTATCCTCGGATCCGGGAAACGTCCATTACAACACAGGCATTACATCGCAATGCCTTTACAATGCAACTTTTACAATGCAAGAGCCTTTACATCGCATGCCATTGCAACGCATGTCATTACAACGCATGTCATTACAACACATGCCATCACAACGCATTATAAGTTTAGTAATGGAGATTTTTAAGTTTTAGGCTTGGGATAGGTTTTGGGGCAGTTCGGAATAGTAATTTTTACCCCTACACTATCCAACACTTTCCCTACTGTTGTACTCACTGGAGTGAGAATAGTAATTTTTAGCCCTACGCTATCCAATACTATTTTATCCCTATGCTATCCAACACTTACCCTACTGTTGCACTAAACTAATTATGAGTTGTAATGATATGCATTGTAATTGTATGCGTTGTAATGGAATGCGTTGTAATGGTAGTTTTCAAAAATTCGTTGTAAAATCATGCGATGTCATGGTGTGGTAAATAAATAATGAATTACCGGTTCTATTTTTTAATACAGTGAATGAAACAGATAGCTCAATAAATAAGAGTCAGGATTCGAGGTATCTTGAGTCTACAGGCTTTAATCAGGCATAAAGGACAGGAACAGGACAGCCTGTACGGAAATAGAATGAAGGCAGCTGCCGGGGAATGGAAATCGGGGCTTGGACAACTTTCAGTAACAGTTCACAGTATATATATATCAAAACAATTGCATTACATTCAATACAGTAGGCGTAGCAATAGGCGTGACTCGTAGCAGTCGCGAAAGATAAGAGTAAAATGATGTAACAAGAAGGCGTGTACAGGGCGTATACATAGACATGTGATGTAAACGTAACAGAAGTGTCATAAATGGGGCGGAAACATGGAGGGGGCTACCTGAGCAGTTGGGACCTCTAACCTAGTGGTGCGCGAAAACGGGCAATGACGTGTTACCAGGGAGAACTGGGGGCTATGACTTCTGCGCTAGAAGAGGAGACTAAAGTCTGGAATGTCGGAGCGACATGTACCTAAGGCATATCTGGTATCTGGTGTTTGGAGTACATATTGATAGAATCCAAAAGTTATCAGGGCAAAGGCTACTAGACACTAAGACTGGTGCGTGCATAATTCTACATGTATTGCGTGTGCTAGGAATATTCTATGAATATTAATACAGTATTTCTCTTACATGGAGGCAGTAAGGCTAGACCATGACGGAAACTATTGATGCGATGCAGTAGCTTAGGAATGCAGAGAAGGAGGGCTGGACTGATAACTAGAAGCATAACATACTCTTGGCAGACTGGCAGGCAGAGCCAGGCCGGGCCGGGCACTGCGAGGCAGAAAGTAAGCGAAGGGTCAGGGATGCAGGTGGGGGCTGTATCGCTCCTCGGAGAGGGTTCAGGAGACAGGAGCTGAATCTGGTGTCCGGGCCCTTTTGAGGCCTAGAAACGGGGACAATTCAATGAGTTAACGTGCACACCGTAAATTGTGGCAACGTAGGTTTACATAAGCCTAATATTCGTTGCTTTCACGAGAACTGGAAACTGGCATACTAGAGATGGACACAACTGTAATTGCGTCTTTTAATCGATCAGAGGGGTATACATGCATATCGATCATGCACATATAGCATAATATGGGGAACACGTAGGCACATACATCATGGCAAAATTTACTTTTCCACATTCCCTCCTTGTGCCCTACGTTTCCATCAGGAAACATCAATATTCATGATACCATCTATCATTTCATTTAGCATCATCTGCTCGTCTCGAATTGTCTTGGAACGGGACTTAGGACTAGGAATACAAGAGGTAGCACACATGCCGCAAATCGCAGGGCCACATTGTATACAGAGGCAGCAACTGAATATGATCATTACTGCAATACCCAGGAATGACAATACTTTCCATCCCCAGGCAGATATAATACTCCAGAGCCAACCGGACCATGTCCAGGTGCCTGGATTCTGGTGTAACTGATGGGCAATTTTATGAAGTCTGGTTATAGCTGAATAAACAGACGGCGCGTTATTAGGAATGAAAATGCAGCAACTAGATCCGATGACTCTACATGCTCCTCCTCTATCTGCCAGTATGACGTCAAGAACGAGACGATTTTGGAGCACGACAAATCTCATAGCAGATTGCTCTTCAGTTAAGTTACCTAGAGCAGAAGTAGTCTCATTCACTACTGCTTCAAGGGTTCTGGTTAACCTACGTATTAAATTACTATTCTGGATAGGTCCTATAAAGAAGAAGAAACCTTTATTGAAGTCTTGATACTGTTCTAGAGTAGTTTCAGTTTGATCGACAATCGGGGACTCGATCTCCCTTCTATGTCTGGTGTGCACTAGATGTGTGTTTCTGTGATAATCGGATGGGGCTAGAAAAACTGATGGCAGTAGGAAGGCAATGTAACATGTTCCATCCCAATCGAGGGGCAGACGAACATATGCGGTCTGACCACAAACAAAATAAGAATGACGTGAGGCTTTGAAAATAGATTTCCCACTGTCACTATACTCGACAATAATAGTACAATCACTATGTCCTACATGTGCGGAACCATTCTTTCTGACACATAAT
Organism: Lissotriton helveticus; assembly: GCF_964261635.1. NCBI lineage: Eukaryota > Metazoa > Chordata > Amphibia > Caudata > Salamandridae > Lissotriton > Lissotriton helveticus. The sequence continues at coordinate 759,927,588 of NC_136073.1, forward strand.
TCGCCTTTGACTGGTAGTACTGAAATAGCAGGCAAATCTGGAGTAGTATCGGACTGAACATTCAGGACCATGAAATTCGAAGAATAATTACCTAAATCATACACTTCATTTTCTAGATCTAACCCTGTTCTATGGGAAAGACCTTGCTTGTCGGGAAAACATGTTCTATTCAGAAGGGACATATCATTGGAGGATGACGTTAACGTGGACCATGCTCCACACAAACCATTATGTGAGAACGGATAAGGAAAGAGTGGCAGAACTCCCTTCGGTGTCTGGAAAGGGGGGAGTCGACCACACACCCAACAATTGGTTGCATTGCTGGTCTGGTGTGAATAGTGTAACATTCGGATGAATGTATTATTTCGCATAGCAAGACGATAGGATAGCTCGTGAGGAGGCAGATCACTAAATGTGTGCTCTACTGTAGCATTAGAAAATATATGTACATGTGAAATTGGAAAACATAAATGTAAAGCATAACTTGTGCAGGTAACCATAAGACTCAAAAATAACAAGAAACTTAGAACAATAATACATTTTTTAGAATTCTGACTAACTCTCTCACTGTGGGGGTCTATCTCATACATGTCAGGAACCTGTCTAACCGTTTCACCCGAGAGGGACTTAGACAATTAACCTGGCTGACTTATTTTACTAGACCGGAGTTTCTCTTTATACTCCTGCTGCGGAGTTTTCTCTAATAGAGGAATTTTGAGTTCAGAGTCTGTTTTTAGGCAGTCTTTAGGAATAAGGTAGTCCTTAGCAAAAGTCTTTTCTCGTAATCCATGGAATTTTTTAATATGGCTCAGGTGGACCCACCCCTTCCTGCCCTCGAGTTTCACGGCGGTCCTTGTTGTTAGCAAGATCATGCGAGGCTCCTTCCAGCGGGGCTCCAGCGGACTTGAACGATCAAAATTTCGGACGAACACAAGATCACCGGGAACGACTTCATGCGGTTTCACCTCGGTGTTGTCTGGAAATGCGGCAGCAACCTGTGAACGACAAGAGTGTAGGGCAGACATCAAGGAAGCTAGGTAATCTGTCAGCATATTACTGGAAACATCTGTAATACTGCGGGGTCTAGGTGTACCCCACATGTTTGGGGGGCGGCCGAATACGACCTCATACGGGGACAGACCTGATCTGGAATGTGCAACCATCCTCATATAAAATAATGCAACTGGCAGGGCAACTAGCCAGTCTACACCTTTTTCTCTACAAATTTTAGCAATGCGGATTTTCAAAGTTTGATTATGTCTCTCTACGAGACCGGCTGCTTCAGGATGGCGCACACAATGGAACTTCCACTGGTACCCTAACAGAAGGGAAACATGTTTCATGAGCTCAGATGAGAATGGCTGGCCGTTATCTGAATACACGACCCTAGGGAGTCCATAGCGGGGAAAGAACTCACGAACCAACTGCCTGGCAGTGGTCGCGGCTGTATAATCTGGAACTGGATATGCTTCTGTCCACCTGGACAAAGCACATACAACTACGAGGACATACTTGAAACCTCGACATCGCTCCATTTGAATATAATCCATCTGGAGGACTTCAAAAGGGTGGTCAGGAGGTTGGAATCCACCTTGTTCCACCGGGACACTTTTACCTGGATTGAACTGACAACATATCATGCAGGTACGGACTTTCTGCTTGGCTGCAGCTCGTAAATGCTTGTTGAACCAAAGGTTCTGAATACTGTCTAACATAGCTTTTTCTCCTAGATGTGCTGGACTATGTGCGGTATTAATAATGACTTGAACCATAGAGTCGGGGAGGAACCATGTGGCTTTTCCCTTCGTCAACCATCCTTGATCTGTCTGGACCCCTCCTTGTTCGGACCATTTCTTGATTTCTTCGGGAGTAGCATGTAACTGTATGTCTATGACATCTTGTGTAGGGTCCTTGACTGTCATACAAGTAGTCTGATCTGGAGTGAGTGTCTGTGTCGTGTTAACTGGAATGTCTGGAATCTGAGCTGTAAGCTTGGCTGTGCGATCTGCTAGATCGTTACCTTGGGAAATGATGTCAGTGACTTTCGTATGTGCCTTTCACTTCATGATAGCTATAGCTGTCGGTAAATGTATTGCATCTAACAGAGCTTGAATGAGGAGACCATGCTGAATCTTGGTTCCATGAGAAGTCATAAAACCTTGTTCTTGCCAGAGCACTCCAAAGTCGTGTACGACTCCGAATGCATAACGTGAATCTGTGTATATGTTTACTTTCAGGTTCTTGGCACGTATGCAGGCTTGGGTCAGAGCTACCAGCTCTGCTGCTTGAGCAGACAGGGTGTCAATACGATGTGTTTCTATAACTTCGGTGTCAGTAGTCACTGCATACGCGGCTACTAGTTCTCCTGTACTCGTTCTCATACATGAACCATCCACATAAAGTGTCAGGTCAGGATCAGGTAATGCAATATCTGTCAAGTCTTGTCTTGGCTTTGTCATAGTGTTAACAACTTCCACACAGTCATGTGTGGCAGGATTTGAAATAACTGACGGTAACAGTGTAGCAGGATTTAGAATGTTGCAGCGTCTGATTTCTATGTGTGGCTGGAACAGTGTCAGTTCATAACCTGTTAAACGTGCAATTGTCAAGTGCTGAGTCTGTGTTCGGTTTAAAAGAACTTCCACGGAATGTGGGACTTGTACTGTCAGGGAATGTCCTAACACTATGGAATCACTTTGTCTGATAGCTAGAGCTGTGGCTGCAACTGACTTGAGGCACGCAGGCAGAGCCTGGGCTACTGGATCTAATGTGCTCGAAAAAAAAGCACAGGGCTTGTATTGTCCTGCTTGATCTTGTGTGAGAACAGATAATGCAGTACCATCACGTTCTGTAACAAAAAGTGTAAAAGGCTTACTGTAGTTGGGTGTTGCTAGAACAGGTGCTTGACATAAGGCTTTCTTTAATTCATTGAAAACAAGTGTATGTTCCTGGGTCCAAGGGAGGACAGTCGATACGGCTGCCTCCTGTGTCGTTAACTGTATCAGTGGCTTGGCTAGAAATGCATACTGAGGAATCCATTGTCTGCAGTAAGAAGTAAGGCCGATAAAAGCTCGTACCTCCTTCTGTGTCTTGGGCTGTGGAAGACTCGCTATTAACTGGATACGGTCAGGTGTCAACTGCCTACCCCACTTGGACAGCAAGTGTCCCAAGTATACCACTTGCTGGACACAGAATTGCAATTTGGAAGGGGACACCTTGTGCCCCTGCTCGGCTAGAAAATACAGAACCGTAAGTGACGCACGCTCGCAGTCACGTTCAGAACGGGCTGTGATCAGTAGATCATCGACATACTGGAGCAGGGCAGTGTCAGTTGGCATGCGGATATTGTCTAGTTGTCTCTTAAGTGCTTGACTGTAAATACTAGGGCTTTCTGTAAAACCTTGAGGAGCTCGTGTGAATTTATAGCTTCTTCCATTTAAACAGAAACCGAAAAGGTACTGGCTGTCTGGATGAATGGGGACACTGAAAAATGCATTCTTGAGATCGATAACTGTGAAAAATGTAGCTTCAGAATCAATGACTGTCAAAAGGGATGAAATATCTGGGACTACTGGATACTGAAGTATGATACATTTATTAAGCTCTCGAAGGTCAATCACTAATCGATATACTGGAGGTGCATTTGGATCAGTACGTTTCAGGACTGGAATGATAGGAGAATTACATATATTGGAGTCAGTTTCTACAACCACTCCTTGAGCAATAAGTTCATCAATAATTCTGGATAAGGCTGCTACAGCCTCAGGTGGCAATCTGTACTGTCTGATTCGTGGCAAAACTATACTTTGCTTGAGAGTCACACGATGGGGTGTGATATGCATACAACCTACATCAGTTGGACCCTGCGCCCATAAATGCTGTGGTACATTCAATAATCTTGGATCAAAATCACGCAATACATAATGACCTTTAAAGTCTCTCAAAAACAAACGGACCCCTTCTGGGGAACAGCAAATAACTGCTCCTAATTCTTTTAATGTTTTAATGCCTAACAAATTTTCTGGACATGATTTCGTGAGTAACAAATCAGTGGTTCGGGACAAGGGACCAACTTCTAGAGTAACTGGTTTCGAAATTTCATTAACAATTGGCTTTCCTGAAAATCCAAGGGAAACATTTTTAGAGCCTGAGAGCGGAGCCCCTGGAACCTCGTCATGACTGATAGTAGTCCTACTTGCCCCTGTATCAATCAAAAACTTTCTGTCTTTCCCTAATACTTGACTGTGTACATAGGGACCCTCTTGATCTACAGGTATCTCGATGAGAGGCAAGCCTACCTCCCTCTCTAGGCTGTTTCATGAATACGGCTGATAATCTGGATACTCTGTCTGAGCATACTGGTACATCTGCTGTGTAACGTGCTGTGTGGCAGCTATAGGCTGCGGTGCTGTAACTGTCAGTTGTGCATTCTGTGGTGACTGAGAAGTCTGTGAAACTTGTTCTTGTCTAGGCGGACGTGGTCTCTCTTTAGTCTTACCAGTAGCTATGTTGTGTTTCAGAACTGCACACTCGTTTATAAAATGACCTGGCTGTTTACAGTAATTGCAAGACCCTTTAACGGGAGCTGTAGGATGACTGGCTTGATTCGGACCCCTCTTCTGACTGTTTTGTGGAACAGATTGTGCAACTAATACTTTCACTTTCGTGTCTTTCATACGTCTTCTTTCGTGTTCTTGCTCTTCCCTGATTCTGTTCTGGTGATACTGGAGCATTTGAAGCATCTGTGACGGAGTATTAGCTTGCCAGGTACTTTCGACTTTCAATACTCGATTTTTAACTTGTGGACTTGAATTCTCGACTAGTTTGGTAACAAAAAGATGAGGGTACGATTCACTACTTGTTTTCAGACCACTGTTAATAATAAAACATTTTTCAAATCTAGAATAAAAATCACTAGTATCTTCATCTTGTTTCTGTTTACAGGCTGAGATTGCATCCCAATCTTCCTTTTTCGTGGCTAGTAATCTTGGCAAAACTTGTATCAATAACTCGGGCAATTCTTTAACTTTACCCCCAAGACCGGTACCTGGTACTCGTGAATTTTCTTCAGCTTCTAGAGCTGCCCAATCTATCTTTTTCTCTCCCACCTCCCATTCTTTTTCCTTGAGTTTTTCATATACCCCTGCGGGCAACAGGACCTTTAACATTTTAATGATATCAGGATACGTGTATTCTCCCATACGGAGCATGTCTTTTAATTCACGGTGGAACCCTGCTGGGTCTTTATCGTGACAGGGAATTAACTTTTTCATCTCTAAGAGTTCCATCTTTGTGATAGGGGTGTAAACAAATACTCGTTCTAGTTCACCACCCGCTGTCCTAACTGGGTGCACTTCTCGTAACGGATGCTGTCTATCTATGCAAAATGATTTACTTTCTGGAGGTGAGACATGAACAAAATGTGGATTTAAAAACGTTCGATATTTGTGGCGCTGTTCTAGAATGATACTAATTAAATCAGTACCTAGACCTCTCCATCTGTACTGGAGTAACTCGTTCAATACATCATGTAACGGACCTGGATCAGAATGCTGTCCCTCATACAGTGTAATGAGGTGCTGGATCATATACATACCCACCAGTCGCTGCTCGGCTGGGGGCAGTTTCAGAAACATTTGTGCCACTATTTCATCTGAAAAAGTGGTAGAATCAGTAGTCCACCGGACTGCTGATCGGGCTAATTCTTGTTCATGCATGGTACTAAGCTCACTATAACCTATTCGTGATTTCAGAATGTGATCGGTAGCTTGGAATACTTGCTCAAGAGAACCTTGTTCTGGTGCTGGAGGAGGGAAAACTTTCTTGTGATCTAGGCGTGAATGTCGGTCGGGAAGTCTAGTTCTACCTACATACGCTATTCTGGAGGGATTCTCGTCGTCTACCTCTTCAGTAGGAGAGTCGTCTTCTTTCTCGGTTACTTGTGCTGCTTCTCGTTTCTCGTGTAACTTTATTATTTCCCTACGGATTTTCTTGTACATACTCTCTATACAGTTCTGTGTCTTGTGTCTTCCCTCGGCTATATGGTCACTCCACCTGGTCAGAACTTTCATTTCTTCCGGATCTTTATCCGGATAATCTTGTTCTCTTATTAAACAATTAATTAGAAACTTTAAAAGCATGAGCTGAATCTCGACTTTTCTTTGAACCATGGCGTCGCGAATACTTTCTGGATCTACTCCTGTACGGATGAAACGATATATTCTGTCTAGATATCCTTTCATATTCGGCAGGGTGTCCAAATATTCGGTCACCCGTCTTACACGCAATGAATATATGACCATATCATCATCGCCTGGGACTGGATCATAACGGCATTCGGTAAGGGCTCGCTTGATGTCTGCAACTGACTGAATTTTCGGCGAACGCTGTAACGCTCGTGCATGTAGCTCGAGTAACTTTATACGTCTGGGTTGAGGCGGGGTTCCAGGAGGACTTCCCCCCGTGGCCCCTAGACTAGAATCGTCTACGGGTATTGTACGTGCTGGTAGAGTGACTGATGTAGCGGGTACATGTACTGTAGGCTGGACCGGGGGTACCGTAACAGGTGCTGTAACAGGTGCCCCGGTGGCAGGAGGAACAGGAATTACATTATTTACGGGAGCTGGCGGAACAGGATTTGCATACGCTGGGACTGTGTCGTCCAAATAGGACGAGAGAAAAATATCAGCTGCGGTCGGTTTGTGACGTAGCTTAGTCGGAACTAATGGCGGCGGAAAATTACATGGTGCTTCCGGGGTTGCTTTTGGCAAGCCCTCGGCAAGAAGAGGATACATACCCTTAAAAAGGGCATTTCTCTGTCTGTCTGACTGTTCGGTTTTAACTCGTTCACCTACTTCGATCAATTCCCTTTCTTGGGCTCTTTCTGAGGATTCCCTACTTAATTCTGTTTTTCTGATTTCTTTTTCCGTTCTTCTATGAGATTCTTTGCGCCATAACTCGATGGCATCTTTCTGGGACTGTCTGGCTTTCTTTTTCCATAACGCTTCTTCTACTCGCATGATGCACTCGGCATCCCACGTACCTGATACGGGCCATCTATATTTCTCTTCTAATTCCTTGGTGTAGTCCACCCATAAGTCTAGATATAATATGGCACTTAAGCCGTGCTTATGATACATAAAATGACCTGGACTGTCCCTAGGCGGGACAGGAACTGCTTCCTCTAATAACCCTTTTCTGGTTTTTAACTGACGTAACTTGGAGAATAGAGGCATTGTCTAGGCTGGAATCTGGATACAATACAATACACGATAAACACAATAATGACTGGAAAAACAAATCACTCATACCACGACATTGAAAACACATTAAACGACATTTAAAATAACAGTTCGGACAGAACACATGAATTTCTTGAGAACAGAACTTACTAGAATGACTAGATGCACTGCGAAACTTACCGGTCCCATAAAGAGACACGTCAGGACCCGCGTCCACCTAGGTGAACACTTCGTGTTGGATCTGCGTACCCAAACCCACGGACCAGAGACAAATTAATTGACCCTGTCTAGATACTACCCCAGCAACGGTACTCACCGGGCAGCAAGAACGGAAGGCCTCGGACTGGACTGGACTGCTACGACGACGGACTACAAACTTCGGACTTCAGTTACGGGTGGGCCTCCGGATACCTCGGACCTTGGACTCTCGGCTTGGGCTCTGGTCGGGACTCGCCGCGTTCCTCACCGCCTCGTCTGGATGCTGGACCGCAACCTCCGTCTCCTCCGTGGGCCTGAGGGATACTTGAAGCAGAAATATCTGCACGTGCACGGTATGGTTCCGTCACGGCTGCAGAGGATCAGGGGGGCTGCGTGGCTTCTCCGGCGCGTGGGGAAAGGGCAAGTCCCTATTCGGGCGCCATTATGTGGTAAATAAATAATTAATTACCGGTTCTATTTTTTAATACAGTGAATGAAACAGATAGCTCAATAAATAAGAGTCAGGATTCGAGGTATCTTGAGTCTACAGGCTTTAATCAGGCATAAAGGACAGGAACAGGACAGCCTGTACGGAAATAGAATGAAGGCAGCTGCCGGGGAATGGAAATCGGGGCTTGGACAACTTTCAGTAACAGTTCACAGTATATATATATATCAAAACAATTGCATTACATTCAATACAGTAGGCGTAGCAATAGGCGTGACTCGTAGCAGTCGCGAAAGATAAGAGTAAAATGATGTAACAAGAAGGCGTGTACAGGGCGTATACATAGACATGTGATGTAAACGTAACAGAAGTGTCATAAATGGGGCGGAAACATGGAGGGGGCTACCTGAGCAGTTGGGACCTCTAACCTAGTGGTGCGCGAAAACGGGCAATGACGTGTTACCAGGGAGAACTGGGGGCTATGACTTCTGCGCTAGAAGAGGAGACTAAAGTCTGGAATGTCGGAGCGACATGTACCTAAGGCATATCTGGTATCTGGTGTTTGGAGTACATATTGATAGAATCCAAAAGTTATCAGGGCAAAGGCTACTAGACACTAAGACTGGTGCGTGCATAATTCTACATGTATTGCGTGTGCTAGGAATATTCTATGAATATTAATACAGTATTTCTCTTACATGGAGACAGTAAGGCTAGACCATGACGGAAACTATTGATGCGATGCAGTAGCTTAGGAATGCAGAGAAGGAGGGCTGGACTGATAACTAGAAGCATAACATACTCTTGGCAGACTGGCAGGCAGAGCCAGGCCGGGCCGGGCACTGCGAGGCAGAAAGTAAGCGAAGGGTCAGGGATGCAGGTGGGGGCTGTATCGCTCCTCAGAGAGGGTTCAGGAGACAGGAGCTGAATCTGGTGTCCGGGCCCTTTTGAGGCCTAGAAACGGGGACAATTCAATGAGTTAACGTGCACACCGTAAAATGTGGCAACGTAGGTTTACATAAGCCTAATATTCGTTGCTTTCACGAGAACTGGAAACTGGCATACTAGAGATGGACACAACTGTAATTGCGTCTTTTAATCGATCAGAGGGGTATACATGCATATCGATCATGCACATATAGCATAATATGGGGAACACGTAGGCACATACAACATGGCAAAATTTACTTTTCCACAATGGTAGTTGCGTTGTAAAAACTGCGATGTAAAAGCATGTGTTGTAATTGTTTGCATTGTAACGTCATATATTCCTCAGATCCACCCCCTCTGCATGGGATGGCATCTAGTGGATCCTTGCCCTCAGTAACCCCCCCCCACACCCATAGACCATGCCCACAACCTCGGCATCATACTTGACTCCTCCCACACCATGAACCGACAGATCAACGCTCTTCCTCCACATGCTTCAACACCCTCTGCATACTCCGCAAGACCTTCAAATAGATCCACCACCAAATCCAGGAAGACCGTCACCCAGGCACTAATCACCAGCAGACTGGTTTACGGGAACGGCCTCTATGCCGGAATCAACAAATCTCTACTCCACAAACTCCAGACAATCCAGAGCGCCGCAGCCAGGATCGTCCTCAGCATACCATGACAAGACCACCTCACCCAGCACCCACGAGAACTCCACTGGCTCCCCGTCGAAAAAAGAGTGACCTTAAAGCTGATCAGTCACACCTACAAAGCCCTTCACAACACCGGACCCCAATACCTCAGCGAAAGAATCTCCTTCTATGCCCCCAAGAGAAACCTCCGCTCCGCAGACCTAGCCTTGGCCGAAATCCCCGCATCCACAGAGCCAGAACTGGAGGCAGATCCTTCTCCTACATCGTGGCCAAGATCTGGAATGAACTCCCCCCCCCCCACCCCCAGCAGCAGACAAAGCCCCATACCGCAAGCATTCAGGAAGAGCCTTAAGACCTGGTTCTTTGGATGACCGGAGCTGCCCGAAACCCCCCTCCCCCAAGCGCCTTGAGACCCTCATGGGTAAGTAGTGCGCTCTACAAATCCCTGATTGATTGATTGATTCACAGCTAGGTGCTCCTGCCTGGGCCATACATAGTCATCACATGTACAATTTTTTTTAAAGAAACTGCAGTTGATATCTTTGTGGAAACCTCCTGGTAGTATTAGACATGATACTGCAGACTTGATTAAAAAACGGTATTATGAATACATGCAGATCAAAAAATGCTGGGAGCTTAAGCTGGGATCTCTTACGAGCAATTATTTCAGTAAATCTATGGCCTTTTGTATCCAGAATATCTAGACACGCTATATGCTGAATTAAAGCGAACGTTGTACTTGAGAGTCTGGCTAGATATCCTCCCAACCAGGGATTTCCTTATACGTTTAGATATATTTGATAGCCGATCCAATTGCTGTGTTTGTAGCGCTGGTGGTCTGGACAACCTAACCCATTGTATGCTATTTTGTAAAAAATATGTAGCCGTCCATGGAGGTTGCTCTTCCCCCTTTCTAAATACTATGAGGTCAGATGTGTTAAACCAGCAATGGCGCTATGTATTAAACCAGATTATATGAATTTGGTCACCTCCATAGCGTCATATTTAGGGATTACGTACCCCTGCCTGAGAGAGTTGCACTCCACTCTAGGATTATGTTAAGGAGGTAAGCTCCATGAACCTGGATGTTTCCCATAATGGAACACACTGTTACTTTATGCACAAGTTGCACAATGTTGCACTACGTTTATGCACTGCACTTTTACTCCCTAAGTGGGTTGACAAACTGTTCACATACGAAAAGAAGATAATTCCCAAATTTTTCTTTTTTTTTAATTGATAGTGATGCATGTTTTTCTCTTATTCAGGATGTTGCCTCTGATGGTAATGTGTACCTTTTCCATTGCACTTACACTTTACAGTATCTGAGGAATTTAAACATGCACTTGTTCTTAGGTTGCATGCCTTCGATGAAAAGACACTTTTTTCGCATTTTATTACACTTGTATTTACATTTCTTCAATGAATGTATTGATAGATTGCTGTGCTCACGTTCTTATTGAGTTGTTCTTATATTGTACGTTTTTAAAATATTGTAAGGCTGTCAGCTGAAACAATAAATAAATAAACACAAACACAATTATTCTAGTACATCTCTTCATGAATCAGTTGCGACACAATACTACCTCCGTGGCCTTTCACATTGCTGACATCTCACTCCCCGTTAATTATTTATTCTTGTTTGTAGCGTCTTTTAGTCTTCGTTCTTCCTTTTTTAAGAGAGGCATTTTGCAGGGCGTTAGTCTTTACTGATGATGGAGTCTGCATACCCAGTCACTTGTGCCTGGCATAAACTTGCTAGGCTGTGCCAGTTTTACTTCAGAGTCCTTGTCCATTTGTCACAGATGAAGCAGATGCAGACTTGGCTCCATCCCTCTGTTCTGTCATAATTCCTGTTTTTGTAAACAAACAATGCTATTGTGCTTGTTTTCTGTCCAGCCTTCATACAAGCATACCTTCTGAAAAGAAGAAATACACAGAGGAGCAAGCTTCTCATGTGTGGTAGTAGGTTATAGCCTTTCTTTTATGTTTGTCTTAGATTGTACATATGGTTAGGTCATTTAGAATGTGTTTATGTCATTCATGGAATTGTATGATGTAATTATAGAATGATAGGGTTTTGTTACTGGTTGGGGAGAAACGGTTGGATTGAGAAGAGTTGGGATGTTTGCCTTTCTGCTCCGTTGGGTCTATGGTTTATGTACTAAATAAACTAAATAATAACATCTACTTCGACTGCTGCTCATCTTTATATTGGCGACGAGGGACTTTTCATGAAGACCCACTGGATAATTCGGCAAATTGAGAATTTTCAGAGAATTCAACATTTATGACGAGACGAAATTTAAGCCTAAAACTCTTCAGTGATTTAAAACTAAATATTTTCGTCTTCGTTTGATTACTAAACGAGATTTAAGGTACTGTAATCTTATTTTATTACCTTTGTGAGTTCTGTGGAGGTCAAGAGGAATCCGTTATTTTAAACCAGCTGCGGAATTCCAGCGCGTGAAGGTGCTTAGCAAAGCGAGTGTTTGAAGTGCGTCACGTCATCACGTCTGCATTTGGTGCGTTTCACTGGCTCAAAACGTTGCGTTCCAGTGACATCAGAGCGTGGCTACGTTTGGGCGGCCATTCTAAGGAAATCTCTGCTAACCACGCTGCTTTCCAGTGACATCAGAGCGTGTCTACGTTTGGGCGGCCATTTTAAAGTCCCCTGTTGTGCTTTGTGCGTACTTTTATTACGCTTACTTGCTGGAATCTGTCATACATAACGAGATTGATATGGAAAGCGGGTGAGACTTTTTCCTGTTATAAAGAAATCTTTTTTTATTGAGAAATAGCGCAACGTCAGTGATGCGCACACTCATGTTTAATCTTATTTTATCGAAGGCATTCTGAATTGAAAGTTTAAGCGCATCTTCAGTGGTGCGCACACGTCATTTGGAAGTTTTCTTTACCAGTTTCACAGTTTTATTAGCGCTTTATCAGTGATGCCCACACTCCTTTTCTCATTTTATCAACATCGGAGGTCACGTTTTTTCTAAACCAGGCTGAGAAGCAGTATTTAACTAGTGCTGTGCTGTGGTAAAGCTATTCATTTTCAGTTACGTGCACACTTTAAGTAAACGTTTGCACATTTGAATAGTTATTCATTCATCTGGAAAAGTTTTGTGTTATTTCTAGTTATTTTGTTACTGACTTTTCTTATTTATTTTATTTAGAGTCAAGATATGGCTAATACACAAATTTGTAATCAACCCACAGTTTTTCTACAAATTCCAGGTAAGCCTAAATTGGAGTGGAAAAAGTGGTTTGAAAGTTTTGAAAATTATATTGTAGCTATTGACGGATCTAAATTTTCTCCTGAAAGATTAAAAGCCACATTATTCAGTTTTTTGGGAACTGCAGCAATTGAGATTTTCAAAAATGTTATTCCAATTGCGCCACCTAGGGGTGGTCAAGGTGAATGTCGGAATGTTTATAAGGAAGCTGTAGCCAGACTTGAGAAACATTTTCAAGATGAGCCTTATGTTTTAATTGAAAGACATGCATTTCATAAAACGAAGCAATTTCCTGATGAGACTATTGAAGAATATGTTGCTGCCTTAAGAGTTTTAGCTGCCAATTGTGATTATGGACACACAAAAAAAGTTGCCCCCTTCTCAATTTACTTTTAGTTAGGGACCAAATAAAAATTCATTACATCTGGTCCGGTATATTTATTTATACCTGTTAATCATATTCTTTCATACAAAAATTATTTCAAATAGCAGAAAGAGAATACACAATACAAACAATTACTAGCAATCTTACTAAATTACCAACTAACACAAAACATATTATAAAAATGTCCAGAGAAAATCACATCAATATTACATCCAACGAACCATACAAATTGCAATGCAACAATTATACATTACATTAAACCATTTCATTAATCCAAATTCATAACATGGAAAGAGTTACTTCATCACAAGAGCGGGAAATGCATGTATCACTGTTATCCTAAGACACACTAAATGTTACAATTGGCTCTTGCTGGATTTGCCGACGCGTTTCAAGTTCGGGCCATTAATGTCCAAACTATCATCATGGCTCTGTTATTTTTCTGTTAGGATGCAAAAAAACGAAGTTTTAATACAACTATTGGCCTCTTCTCTGGAATAGCACCGTTCGGATAAAAGATAATTGTACCTGTATGTTGCTAAGTGGTTGACCTGAAGTGATTTAAATGGAATCAATCCTTTCTTGAGCAAAAGCAGGTAATGTCAGACATATAGCTGCGCGGGCCGCTTTATAGTTCATTACAAACCCGCATACCGTGAGATATTTGACAATTCGTTTCTCCTTCCAGAGAACGAGTGAATTATTGATATAATCGGAATATGCGAGCATTAAAAGGAAGGCGTTTCCGATATACCCACAGCCCCGGACGGGGCGATAGACGGGGGGGTGAGAGGCGGCGCCTCGTCCCATAACAATACAGGTATGTGAGCCTTCGAAACCTGTTGCCAAAGTTTAACGAATTGCTTTGTGATAAATTTTGAAAATATCTGTGGACTCATAAGCGTATTGCCCAAACAGGGAGACGTGGCAACATTTAATGAAAAGACGAAGCTGTTGATCACGCTCAAAAGGTGGTGTGCAATACAGGTACGAGAAATAGATTATGTATATTAGCACCTTGAGTTTCATTAAAACACATTGGGTGGCTAAAAGCAGGTTATGTGTCGTTTCAATAGGATTAAAAGCAAAAGAAAAAGAAAAAGACATTCCTCCGCCCCTCCTTGCATCACAAGATTGCTCAGATTAAGGTATGAATTCCTTAAATACAATATTAGGTTGATATAATGTCCCATGATTACGTCCTGTAAATGTGGACAAATTGTTGTTCATTTCCCAGATTTTTTCGTGGAAAAAGGTGTCCCAGTTGAGACCTCAAGAAAGGATTGATTCCATTTAAATCACTTCAGGTCAACCACTTAGCAACATACAGGTACAATTATCTTTTATCTGAACGGTATTATTCCAGAAAAGAGGCCAATAGGTTGTATTAAAACTTTGGTTTTTTGCATCCTAACAGAAAAATAACAGAGCCCTGATGATGGTTTGGACATTAATGGCCCGAACTTGAAACGCGTCGGCAAATCCAGCAAGAGACAATTGTAACATTTAGTGTGTCTTAGGATAACAGTGATACATGCATTTCCCGCTCTTGTGATGAAGTAACTCTTTCCATGTTATGAATTTGGATTAATGAAATGGTTTAATGTAATGTATAATTGTTGCATTGCAATTTGTATGGTTCGTTGGATGTAATATTGATGTGATTTTCTCTGGCCATTTTAATAATATATTTTGTGTTAGTTGGTAATTTAGTAAGATTGCTAGTAATTGTTTGTATTGTGTATTCTCTTTCTGCTATTTGAAATAATTTTTGTATGAAAGAATATGATTAACAGGTATAAATAAATATACCAGACCAGATTTAATGAATTTTTATTTGGTCCCTAACTAAAAGTAAATTGAGAAGGGGGCAACTTTTTTTGTGTGTTCATTATATAGGGTCCAGCCCTCCCTCAGCCCCGCCAAGGACCTATCTCCTTTTGTGCGCAATTGTGATTATGGAGCAACTGTTGATTATTTTATTAGGGATCAATTAATTTTCGAATGCGAGTCCAAGAAAGTTCAAGAGAGACTTCTGGCTTGTCGCAATCCCACGTTAAGTGAAGCTGTTGATTTGGCCAAAGGGATTGAAAGATCTATATTATCATCAAAAGTCATTTCTGCAGAGGATTCTAAAAACTTAAATTCATCTGCTGTTTCACCTGTCTGTGCAGTGCAATTTTTAAACAAAGGGTCTGTTAAACCAAGTTTCAAACAGGGTAATAAATTATCCTGTTATAGATGTGGTGCAAAAACACATTTAGCCAATAATGCCAATTGTCCGGCTATTAAGAGAAAATGTGTAAATTGTGGTCAGGTTGGCCATTTTTCTTCAGTTTGCCATGTGCCTAAAAAGTTTTCAAGTTCTTCAGATGTTGTGGGAGAAGATTTGCATGATATGTTATTGACCATTTATGATGATGTTTTTGACTATTCTGTGAACAACGTTAACCTGCCTTTCAAAGCACCGTTAGGCACTGTGTTAGTTGGCGAAGTATCTTTTCAAGCCATGGCTGATTCAGGTTCGCAGATTACCATCTTGTCTGATGTGTTTTTCAAGGAAAATTGGAAAAATGTTAAGCTCAAAAAGTCCGATGTGAATCCTAAAGCATTTGGAAACTTTGACATTACTATGTTAGGTTATTTTGAGGATTCGTTAGAATTTGAAAGTAGGAACATTTTTACCAAGATTTACGTTGCTATTGATGGAAAGAATATAGTTGGGTGGTTTGATTTAGGAAGGTTGGGCATAAATTTGTGTCCTGGTTCTGAACGTCCATTGCAATTGAGAGACTTTGACATCAACAATGTATATATGGAAAAGTTTAGTCTAGAAATGATTCTCAAAAAACATGGAAATGATTTTAAAAATGTGGTTGGTCAAGTAAAAGGCTATATGCATAAAATTAAGTTGAAACAAAGTGCTATTCCTATTCAACATAAAGTACGAATGGTTCCGCTGGGTATGCGAGAGAAACTGAAGGCCCATCTCGATACTTTATGTTCAGAAGGCATTATTGAATCAACAGATAGCTCGGAGTGGGTTTCGGCTATCGTTTTAGCACTCAAAAAGAATCAAGATTTGAGGTTATGTGTAGATCTAAGATCTCTTAATAAGAATATTGTGGTAGACACATATCCTTTACCTCGTATTCAAGATATGTTGTCAGCTGTAAATGGCGCAAAATTTTTCTCGGTAATAGACCTCAAATCTGCTTACCATCAGGTACTTCTGGATGAATCATCAAGGGATCTTACCACTTTTATTACACCATTTGGCTTATACAGATTTTTGAGGATGCCTTTTGGGCTGGCATCAGCTGCCAGCGTGTTTCAAAAGCTTATTGAGAATTTGTTCCATGGTATTACTGGTGTACAATCATTTCAGGATGATATTTTAATTTTTGCTGAAACATGTGAACAACACAATATTATTCTCAATAAGGTGCTGGGCATTCTTGGTTCAAAGGGCATGACTGTGAGTAAAGAAAAGTGTAAATTTTTAGTGGAAAAACTCAAATATTTAGGACACAGGATTACAGCTAATGGTATTTTTCCTAAAGAGGATTTGGTCAATACTTTAGACAATATTAGTACACCCAAGGATAAGGATTCTTTGCGCACATTCTTGGGGTTAGGGGAGTACTATTCAAGATTCGTGAAAGGATATGCTTTAGTGGTAGAACCTCTTAGACAGTTACTTAGAAAGGGTGTTCAGTTTAATTGGAATAAGATTCATGATGAAGCTTTTGACAATGTTAAAAAACTTATTTCTAAGGCTCCTGGTCTTAAGACCTTTGATCCCCAAGGTAAATCTTTTGTCACGGTGGATGCAAGTACCATTGGCCTTGGTGCGGTATTTACTCAGATTGTTGAAGGCAGAGAAAGAGTAATTTCCTTTATTTCTAGGGCAATTTGTGGTGCTGAAAAGCATTACAGTACAATTGAGAAAGAGGCCTTAGCCTGTGTTTGGGCGGTGGAGAAGTTCAAACGTTTTTTGTGGGGTAGGCCTTTTGTCCTTTATACAGATCATAAACCACTTGTTTTTATGATGGATGGTGTCAGGAGTGGTAAAGCATCATCTAGACTTGTAAGGTTGATAGCCAGACTACAAGAATACAGTTTTGAAATGCAACACATTCCTGGTGGGAAAAATTACACAGCGGATTGTTTGTCAAGACTTCCACCTTTTGAGGAAAATAATAATGAGATCATGGATGAGCATGAATGTGTTGTAGCTCTGGTTGATGTGGTGAACTCTTTTGAATTGAGTATTTCAGAGAAAGATTGGATAGAGGCCATGGACAAGGAATTGGTGATTAACAGGGTTAAGCAATTTGTTGAAGAAGGTTGGCCTCCCATTAAGAATTTAGAAGAACGCTTGAAGAGTTTTGCTCAGATTGCTGATGAACTTAGCATTGAGGGTGATATTTTGTTACAACAACATTTATTTGTACCTCCTGAGAGTTTGAGAAATAAACTTATTAAGTTAGCTCATTCTGGTCATCCAGGTATTTCGGGTACTAAGAAGATTCTCAAAAACCATCATTGGTGGCCTGGCATGGATGCGGGTATTGAGAAAATGATTGACAACTGTTCTGTTTGTGTGAGAGCTGACAAGCATTGGAAGGTTTCGACTCAACCTTTGTCTCTTAGAGAAGGGGCAGTTAGACCTTGGGATAAAATTTCTATTGACTTTTCAGGTCCCTATGAGTGTTTAGGTAGGGAAAGAAGATTTTCTATAGTGGTTATTGACAATTCTTCGAAATGGATCTATTACACCTTTGTGTAAAATCCGCATACTGATGCTGTTATTGAATTTTTGGATTACATTTTCAGGTTAGAAGGTGCTCCTAATCTCATTTTATCAGATAATGGGGTGCAATTTGTTTCGAGGAAAATGAAAACGTTTTTGGAAACATTTGGTATCAAGTCTGAAACCACTCCCTTATATTGTCCAAGGGCAAATGGTCAAGTTGAGAGGGCCAATAGATTCATTAAAGAGGGGATTCAAACTGCGTTGGAGAGTAAATTAGATGTTTTGGAGTTTTAAAGGAGAAATTATGGAGTTATCACATAACTCCAAATTCTTCAACTGGCGTTTCTCCATATTTACTTATGAGAGGCAGACAGGCAAAATCTATTTTGAGACCTGAGTTTATTAAAAATGTTGTGGATGATGTTAACATGAAAAGTGTAATTGAGGAAGTTAAGCAGAACATTCAAGAGTCACGCATTGCAGGTAAAATTTATCATGATGTCTCTCATAAATCCAAAGATAAAACCATTAAGGTGGGTGATTGGGTACGTGTCTTGAAACCCACCTTGTTTTGCAAAGGTTCATCGAAGTTTTCCAATCCTTTTAGAGTTGAAAGAGTAACTGATTCTGCTGTTCTCCTTTCTGAGAAAGGTTGGTGGAGCAAAGGTTCAGTTATTCTTCTTAAACCAGGGCAAGAACAATGTTTTGCTAAAAATGAGGATGGTGACTACATTTGGAATGATGTTAATCAAGACAAAGAGTTTTGTTCTGGTGATGAGTTAGGTAATGAATCTGCACATGATGTTTGTCCTGAGAATTCAAATGTCCTTGAGGGTTGTCTAGAGGAATCCATTGTTTCTGCTTCAAATCAGCAGGAGTCAATTGAATCTTCTCTTCAAGTTAATCCTTTGTCTCACAAAAGAGTTTCAAGAATTCCAAAGAAATTTGATGATTACATTTTGGATACTTAATTTATTTTATTTTGTTGCATTTTGTAAAAAGATACATGTGGTAGTAGGTTATAGCCTTTCTTTTATGTTTGTCTTAGATTGTACATATGGTTAGGTCATTTAGAATGTGTTTATGTCATTCATGGAATTGTATGATGTAATTATAGAATGATAGGGTTTTGTTACTGGTTGGGGAGAAACGGTTGGATTGAGAAGAGTTGGGATGTTTGCCTTTCTGCTCCAGTGGGTCTATGGTTTATGTACTAAATAAACTAAATAATAACATCTACTTCGACTGCTGCTCATCTTTATATCATGTCCTGGTGAAAATCACTTTTGACGGTCTGCTGAGGTCAGTATCTGAAACTGTGATGTTAATTACTTACCATACTAAAGAAAATTGAAAGCGCGGAGAGTTTGGAATCTTGCTTCCAGCCAGGGTCCTTAATCGGGAACAGTTTTGCCAAGTAGTTTATTTCCAGTACTTCCACTGATAAGCATTTTTGGTTGATTAAAAACTGCTGGAACCCCTTTTGGCATCTGAATGTGCAGATAAAGACCAACAATTGAACTGCTCTGTATTACAGGTTCAGAGTCTGTTTTCATTGTTCTGCTCAACCCGAGTTCATGCTCTTTGGTGATTGGATAAAAAGCACCTTACATCTGGTAGCCGGACCAGCGTTTAAAAAGCACCTTACATCAGTAGCCGAACCCGCGTTTCTGTTCTGGACACCTTTGCATTCACCGTAGGGTGTTATTAGCCCCACAAAGTTGTTGAAGACGCAGCCTATTTATATAACCTGGTATGTGTATTTGCTACGAAGTTTAAGGAAACATATATTGATAACAGTGCTTAATTTGCCTGGGCTATCGTCAAGAGCCCACGGCAGCTTGCACAAAACATTGCCCCTGCCAGTGCTGTCAATGATAGTAACAACACAACTACTAAGCATCACACTCCTCCAAGTCTGACAATTCACACTATTTGTGCCCTTTGACTAAGCGCTCCTTCTCCCCTTGTTGGGGAAAGATCCAATATTTATACTCTGGAGGCTCAGCGAACCCGCTGAGAGAGTCCACTGCAACAAGGGAGCCACTCACAGCTGAGGTATGGTATGGCACCCCTTGCCAAAGCACTCCCTCTCCCCTTTTTGGAGAAGGATCCAGTATGTAGGGCTTGGAGTCTCAGAGACCCCTCTGAGAGAGTTCACTGCGTAAAGGGAGCCTCCCACAACAGAGATAGGGAAGTGATACCACTTCCCCCGGGATCACAGCTTACTGGACTTTGGACGTTGCTTTGACTCGTCTACCGGTTTGTGTCCCCGTCGCCCTTCCCCTCCCCCTTCCATGCGGTGTCCTTCATCCTCCTCTCCTCTTCCCCGCCTTCATTACCTGTCTACTTCCCCAGCTCCTTCCCCCTCCCCTGAATCTTCCCCCCTGCCTGCTTTTCCCCTTACGTATTTGTGCTTATTGTTTATCTTGAACTTACAAGTAACTATGTTGCCATGCTCTAATAACTGTGTAACCTTTGTAACGATGTAACCTGTAACTATGATCTGATGCTCGTGTAAAGCGCTTTGATACCTCCGGGTCTAGCCAGCACTATATAAAACCTTTAAAATAAATAAATAAAAATTAATTCCAGACCCTCAAAGCTATAAGGATGGCTTGGGCAGCAGTGAATAGTCATTTTTAATGTATACTGAATTATTATTGAACTGTTGTTGTGGTGATTTCTAAATTAGCCCGACAGGGCCACCATGTGGCAGACGATCACAAGTACTACAGTTAACAATTAAGTGCCGGTGCTGAGCACCGAAAATCAGCTGCTCAAATTAAGCACTGATTGAAAATAGGGCCACATTTCGCATATGTACCATGGATCCCTCAATATATTGATGCCTCCACAACGTCTCCATCTCGTTTAACTCTCATGAGCTTTAAAGGTGGGTGCAGGTAATGCCTCCCGGGAAAGCAGGACCCTATTTATTAGAATTTTGCAAATGTTTTAAGATATTGCTTCAAATTAATCAGCTTTGATTAGTGCCCCTTCGCTGGCCATCTGCTGCTTAAACAATATTTGTGATGCACCTCAACAACATCATAAGTTTTATTCCTCTAGAACAATGCTGCCTTTTTATGTTAGACAGCTTTAAACAATAGTTGTGACTGCAAAAACACAGGATGCGTGCAAGGTACTACGGCAAATGTTACCCTTTACTTATTTTAGCTTATGGGTGTCCCAAAAATTTAAATTCAGCTTTCAATGTATTTTCATATCACCTTAGACAGTGCTCCCTTTCATTTGTTATGCTGGACAACTTTAAACAATATTTGCGACTGCAGTCAGCTTTGAACAATAGTTATAACTGCAATAACACAGGATGTGTGCAAGGTACACCGGAAAATGTTACAGTTTCACTTATTTTAGCGTATGAGTGACCAAAAAGCGACCAAAAGGACAACATTTGCGTTCAGCTTTAAGTGTACCTTCATTCAACCTCAGACAGGGCTGCCTTTCATTTGATAAGTTAGACAGCTTTAAACAATATTTGCGACTGCACCCCAACCACAAAATAAATGTTATTCCCCTTGAACAATGCTGCATTTCAATTCAAATGTTCAACAGCTTTAAACTATAGTTCTAACTGCAAAAACATAGCATGTATGCAAGGTGCACTGGAAAATGTTACCCTTCACTTAAATCAGCTTCTGTATGTCAAAAAAGAGACCAAGAGGGCAACATAGCTTTAAATGTACTTTTACTCCACCACGGACAATGCTGCCTTTCATTTGTTACATCACACAGCTTTCAACAACATTTGCGACTGCACCTCACCCACAGCCTAAGTTTTATTTTCAGCTTTACTGTGCCAAAAAACAAACTTCAAAGACGTCCTTCTGTTGTGTTTTTGAAAACAAATGCCATTCTTTCTTAGCTCAAGCACACGTTATCACATTTGAGGAACTACTTACCTGTTATACACACACTCTGTTGCATTCCATTTCCTTTGAGAGAACAAAATGTACTTCCCACCTCTTTTCACTGGCAATATTATGGGGAACATTTCCTTCAACTTTTTGACATATGCATGTTAATTACTCTGCACCATTTACATCTATTTAAATTAAATTATTTAATTTATTAAATGTAAGCAGTCTTTTCCACTAAGCTTGATATCAAACTACCATTTATATGCCTTCCTTATTATCTACCTCTACCCACCCCATGTTTCTATATTAAGCACCACCAACTCTCCCCAAAGAAGTGTGGTGTTCACTATATCAATACTTTTTTAAGACAGCCCTTGTTCGGGTGGCTACTTCCCATCTATTTCACATTTTATTTCAAAGCTCATAGCATCCCTGTGAGAAGTTGGCCTGATGTATGATGTCTCCAATTCTGGGGGGCACCTTATATCAGTCCAAACAATCCCTTATGGTGATGGTTGTAAGTCAACCTTAAAGACAAGCTATCCTAGAGGTAGCATGGACTAAGCAGCCTAAAGGCTTAACTCAAGAGGACATGTGAAGCCAGCTGTTTTACCATATGCAATCCTGTAATATCAAATGAAAGGACACCACACAAGTTATATATTATAAAAATATATGTATTTATTCTTAGAATAATCCCCTGTACTCTTTATGAGTATAGAAGCACAAGCGTTTAAACAAAAGCACAATATAACATATGAAAGTTGCACAATTATGGATGAGGCCGGTGGCCACTCAAACCATATATCAAAAAAGTGGTATAAGTATCACTATTCGATCAGTGGTAAGGCCTAGGGCCTTGGGAATTGCTGGGACTACACTGGACTAACAGCAGTTAGGAGGGGAGTAGCCCGCGGGAATCGGGTGCAGCGCTTAAAGCACACGCATGCACCAATGCAAAGTCAATGGTGCGTAAAAGTTATCGAGTTACAGTTTTAAATGTCTTTCGACTGGACTAGAAGGACAAAACTTTAGACTTAGACACTAGAGGTGTAAACCACTACAGGAGACCCGGCGTTCAAGAGTTACCTCACCCACAGGAAGCGGGTGCACAGGTGCAAAAGCGTGTCGGGTTTCGTCGTGTAGATCTAGGGTGCTTGGAGATGAAGATGCTGCAGGCGGCCAGTAGAGAAGAGTCCGGTTGGATCCAAGGGTGGATCGAAGATGTAGAGTACCTGAAAGCAGAGGGGACAGAGTCTGGGTCACTAGCCAGTGACCAGGAAGGAACCAGGAAGGAACCAGGCGATGTCGGGTGGTTGTCTTGAAGCTTGTCTCCGCTGCCACGTGGACTCTGGGGCGCCAAGGATGTCCTGGAGTGAATCACGAGCTGTCCCATGAAGGCTCTCGCTGTCGGCGGTGTCGGCTTCCGGATCGGAGTCAACTTGGCAAATGCAACCCACGCAGGATTCGAAGATCGCTTCTTACTCGGACAAGCAAGGTCAGAGCGGGTGCTCCTTTTTAGGGGAGCGAGGGCCAGTCTGGAGCAACCAGACTTGCAGAGCAAATTCAAAGGTTCATCGGTACTGGGGTCACTAGCCAACGGGCAAGCGACCGGACCAACGCGTTGAGCAGGAAAATGCAAAAGGGCCCCACGCAGCACTCGATGAGTGTGGAGGGGTGAGCTTCAGTGCAAAAGCTGCTCGGGGCTGGAGCTTCTCAAACTCCAATGCACAGCTTCGAGGGAGCCTTGGATGCTGCACGGTCAGCACTTCGTCGTTTTTCCAAGATGGCCGGCCCCACGCTTCAGGTCGCCTCCACGGGTCTCAGCTTTGCAGGGACTGTGGATCGGGCTGTTGGAAGGCAGGCACGCTGGGTCTTGTCGATCTCTGTCGCTCAAGTTCCGGCGGGAACCGCAACAAAGCAAACGTGACGAGCTGGATGGTGCCTGTTTGCACAGGGTGGTCACTCCTTGACCACAAGGGAGATTCTTCAGTCTTCCACGTCGAGTGGGATGTCGAAGGGTCCAGAGTTTCGTTTCATAAGTTTCAGTCAGGATAATCTGATGTGCATCAGCACAGCTCCTACCTTTATTCCAAATCAAGGGGCTGGATTACCTGCTAGGTCCCTCCTATGGGTGGGACCCAGGAAGGGGGTGGTTACACCCCTTTCCCTTTGCTCAGTTTCGCACCAGAGCTGGGGTTGGAGTGCCCCAGAAGCGGTTTGACTGGATTTTGCATGGGACACCTTGTGTGCCCCAGGCAGTGTCTAGTTTCTTTCAACCCTCCCTGCTCCAATCCACTATCTCCTGTCTGGGGTGGTGTAACACCTCCCTGTGACAGGAAACCCTTTGTCCAGGCCTCCCCTGCCAAGTTTCGGTCAGCAGCAGGAGGTCAGACTTGTGTCGGGGCAGCAGCATCCATTTTGTGATGCTGAGGCTCTGGTTAGGATTAACCGCGTTTGAAGTAAAGGAACATGTCTTCTCCCTCTAGAAGGGTGGAATGCTACCCCCGTCGCCAGAACTGGCGAGGGGGTAGTATTCCAAAGTGTATGACACCAAACACGACATGTTTTGATAAAGCCAAACCAAAGTTAGCATTAACCGCGAGGATTATAATGCACTTAAGAGTATATGGTATGGCAGTATCACTGGAACATCAGTAAGGAAATGGTTCCGAACACTGCAGACAGGCTCCGCTCATGCTAGAGCACTATCTCACATAAAACCAAGCACTCTGCTTCCAGAATTGTAAAGGCCTGCCATAGGAGTGACTTATAGGTGCATATGTGTCCAGATATAGGTTTAGACATAGGTATACTATATCTAAGCAAGGGGTGAGTACACCACCTTGCCCCAGCTGAGTTATCAGCCAGTTGTGTCGATTTAAGTGACCAGTCAGGGGTGGCAAAAGATATGCTGCAGCCCCTGGTCTTGGATGCACCTATGCCCTGGGCACCTATAGTGCACTGTACAGGGGCTGATAAGGTGTCCAGTACCAAATTGGTGATGTACCTATAGTACATGGAGTCCATTTAAAGAGAGAGCAGATAGCCTGGGGACCTGATTAGCAGGATCCCAGGCCAACTAAGTCGAAAACCAGCTAAACACAAGGCAAAAAATCTGGGGTAACCATAGTCAGGTATCCACCTTCCTACAATCCCTCACACATTAATGAATAACAAAAGAATAATAACTGTTTCACAGCAGTTAGGAATAAAACTTTAAACATACTGTCCAATCACAGTGCCGTACAGTACAGCTGAAATAAAATAACCCAATAGCTTTCATAACGTTAAGAACTATTGGCTTTGCCAATGCCCACAGGAAAGTGTTTTAGGTTGTTGCGATGTCTGAAGAAAATCCTCCATCTCCTACCTGACTCCGCCCAAAAAACAGTAGTCCAGGTGTTAGTCATATCTAGACTGGACTACTGTAACATTCTTTACTTGGGCATTTCCCAATCGTGGTTGAACAGGCTTCAACGGGTCCAGAATGCGGGAGCTTGGACAGTGCTTGGACTTCCTAGATGCGCCTTTGTTAGCCCCGCATTGAAGAAACTTGGGGCCATATTATCAAGATCGGCGTTAAAATTATCGCCGCTTTAGCGGCAGGAAACTTCAGCTAAAGCAGCGATAATGGGCTTGATAATAGGCCCTTGCGAATTTCCATAGAAACCCAGGTTCACACCAGAAGCTGGGCTTCTTTGGGAATTCACAAGGGCCTATTATCAAGCCCATTATCGCCGCTTAAAGCAGCGATAATTTTAACGTCGTTCTTGATAATATGGCCCTGCATTAGCTGCCGGCAAAACAAAATATTACCTTTAAGGCTCTTTGTTATTGCTATAAGGCTCTTTCTCTTCAGAGCCCGCCTATCATCAGTCTATGTTCACTCTCTAACTACCAATCAGAAATCTTAAATCTACTGATGCAAACCAGGCCTCCTCTCCAAAATTTTAAAGAGCCAGAATTGGTGGCTGTGCTTTTAGTCAGCAGTCTCCAAAAATCTGGACCTCTTTCCCCTTGTAACTTCGGCTAGCCTCCTCTGAAACAAAAAACGTCAGAAAAAAGCAGAAAACTGGCTTTTCAGATCTGTCTAAATACCCCCAATTCATTGAGCATCTTTTCTTTCCATAGTCAGCATCCTAGCGCTGGGACATACGTTTTACAAGTGGCATTAATATTATTAGGGCTGCAGCTCCATTTGGGTGCCATTTTCTTTCTGTTTGTGTATCTTTTTCCTCCCTCAGTTATATTCGTCCGTCTTCTACGCAGCTTGTTCCTCCAACGCCTTCCCTTAGAGCACATTTTTTTAACTCTTTTTATTAAGTATACGACTTGAGAGCATAATCTGACTACATTTTGAACATGTAATCTGTTATTGACTTTCAGTATCACATCCTTCATTCCAACCCATTTGTTCGTTTTGAAAACAATATCAGTTATAGCCTTCCCCCCACTCTTCATTATAGTACATCCTTCAGCTGTTGTCCAATGCGCATCTCCTCAACGGCAATGTACAACTATTTCCCCTGAATTTGTTACACCCTCCCCATATCCATTCCCACTTCTTGGGGTAGCCTCTGTTTATATATCCTGCCTTTTCGGCCACCATGACCCAGTCCATGTTGTTAAACCAGTTTGCATGTGTTGGTGCGGTTTGCACGCCCCAGTGTTTGGCAATATTGCGTTTTGCTATAATCATGCCCAGTGTTTCCCAGTCTTGGACTGCATGGTTAAGGTCTGTGGCTTCTCATATGCTTAGGAGGCATCGTTTGGGCTCTGGTGGTACCGGAGCCCTGCTGACACGTGTTATTGTATTCATGATCGCTTCCCAGTATGCTTGAATGTCCGGGCATTCCCATATCGTATGGAAGAATGTACCTATAGCCCCACATTGCCACAAACAAAGCTGGTTATGGGCTCTCTCCATTTTGGTTAGTGTCAGGCTGGAGAAGTACATCCTGTAGAGCACCTTGAGCTGCACCAGTCGCAATCTAGAGGGTATTGCCACCACCCGCGGAGACTCTAGCGCCTCCTGCCAATCTCTATCATGTAGCTCCTCAATGTTTGCCTGCCATTTCTCATGGAGGCTCACTGTGGGGTCTGGTTGGTTATTAATTCATTTTTGGTAAGTTAGGAAGATAGCCCTCCGTTCTATACGTTCCATTAGTAACCTATCGTCCAATGGTGAAGCCTCTGGGAGGGTAGTCTCTGGTGGAATGGTGGGCATGAGTGCATGCCAAATTTGGAGATATCTGAACTTTTCTGTTGATGCCATTTCGCACTTCTCCTGAAGTTGTGCAAATGGGATAACGTTCCCCTGGACCCAGAGGTCACCAACCCTTGATATTCCTATTAGGTCCCATTGTTTGAACCCTTTGCAACTGCCCAGCCCGCCCAACTTCCCGGTCTCCCAGAGTGGGGTAAACTGTGTTGTCGTGTTATACTGGCACAGCTTCTTGTGGCCTGTATGCCATATGTGGACGGCGTGTGCAGTGGGTCCCGTGGCCCTTGCAGCACAATTGACTATACCCCTTGCCCTGCTGTTCCTCCCTGCTCAGGTAACCCATTAACTCCTCCAATGTACACCTTCCTGTAATTCATGGCAGCACTGAGATAACTTGAATTATGCCTCTTCTGACCTAAAGCCCATTTGGGAAAACAAGAGCTGACTGCTCCTCAGTTTCCCACCCACCTCTCCCTCAACCCAGACTCCACTGTATCCACCAAACCCTTCTGCTCCTTTTTACCCTGGTCACACCTTCACAAGCGCTGGCCTTTCCACCTGTTTGAAGCAATTTGTCTTTGTGCCACCCTGACCTTAAGCCCCTTTAGAAAAGCAAGCTGTTCCTCAGGTTAGACTGACTCCACTCTGTTGCCTAAGCTGGTAGGAGCCTGTTTTACAGGCTGCAATTCCATCCGTCTGTCCTTCATTTTTATCTCTGTATTGTTTTTCACCCCTTCCTTGGGTCCTTTGCTCTTCTCAGCTGCTATTCCACTGCACCTGCTATCTGTTCTTTTCTTCCTGCATTTAAATTAGTTCCCTCTATCAGGTGGGTGCTCCACCCTTCTCTACTCCAGGTGCGTGACAACTGCTCATGCCACCAGCTCACTCTCTTGCCCATTGGGCACTCCTAAACTCATTTGACAGTCTATGGATTACTAGGCCCTCTCTGATCAATTGTGGTGTACATGCACACAGTACCCTTTACGTCCTCGGGCTAGGTTGGTGCTGTGTAGTTGTCTCTTTGTTTTAGATGCAGCAATTATTATAACTGGCCGGGTGTGGTGGTTTAGTGGACTAATGTGTACACTGTAGTGGCCTGTGCTTTACCTCATGGCCACAGGTTCAAATCCCAGCGGGTCCATAAAGCCTTTCATCCTTCTGAGGTCAATAAAATGAGTACTATTGAGTCGGGTAACAAAAAACATGTTATTCAGTGCCAAGGACCCCCTCGCTGTGAACGTGCGCTTTACAAATACACCTTATGTTATGTTATACCTATCTCCCACAGCTACTGCATCACACTTCTAGGCAGCCGCGGTCGGTAGTGGGATGACCTGCAGGGCGGTGACGTGGGGAGGGGCAGGGTGGGGGTGGTAATGTATGGATTACAGAGTTTTACAGGTAAACATATAAATAAATAAAACGAATTTCGTTGCGTGCACTGCATCACCAAATGCGATGCAGTGCGCGCAACGAAATTCGTTTTATTTATTTATATGTTTACTTACCTGTAATCCATACATTAACTTTTTATTTGTTATGTTAGCTTTAAATAATATTTGCAACTGCACCTCAACCACAACCTAATGTTTGTTCCCTCGAACAATACTGCCTTTCAATTCTTATGTTAGACAGCTTCAAACAATAGTTGTAACTGTAATAACATAGGATGTGTGCAAGGTACACTGGAAAATGTTCCAGTTTCACTTATTTTAGCGTATGAGTGTCCAAAATTTGACAAAAAGGGCAACTTTTGCATTCAGCTTTAAATTTACCTTTATTCCACCTCGGACAGGGCTGCCTTTCATTTGATAAGTTAGACAGCTTTAAACAATATTTGTGACTGCACCCCAACCACAAAATAAGATTGATTCCCCTCGAACAATGCCTTTCAATTCATATGTTGGACAGCTTAAAGCAATAGTTCACACTGAAAAAACATAGCAAGTGTGCATGGTACACTAGAAAATGTTACACTTCACTTATTTCAGCTTCTGTGTGTCCAAAAAGAGACCAAGAGGGCACCATAGCTTTAAATTTACCTTTACTCCACCTCGGACTCCAACTCCTGTGTTGCATCACACAGCTTTAAGCAACATTTGGGACTGCACCTCACCCACAGCCTAAGTTTTATTTTCAACTTTACTGTGCCAAAAAAACAAAACTTCACAGATGTACTTCTTCTGTGCTTTTAAAAAAACAAATGCCATTCTTTCTTAGCTCAAGCACACGTTATCACATTTGAGGAACTACTTGCCTGTTATACACACACTCTGTTGCATTCCATTTACTTTGAGAGAACAAAATGTACTTCCCACCTCTTTTCCCTGGCAATATTACGGTGGAAATTTCCTGCATCTTTTTGACATATGCATGTTAATTACTTTGCACCATTTCCATCTAAATAAATTAAATGATTTCATTTAATACATTTAAACAGTTCTTTCCACTGAACATGATGTGTATTTACTATCACACTACCCTTTATACGCCTTACTTATTATCTACTTCTACCCATCCATTTTTCTATATTAAGCACCACCAACTCCGCCCAAAACAGTGCGGTGTTCACTATATCATAATAAATTTTTAGGTCTCGCCTGTCGATGCGCATGCGCATCGAGCAAGCGAGACTATAGGGGCTCATCCACACTTTATCTAACTTGCAAGGAATCGTGGCGATTCCTTGCAGTGCCCGTGACTTTTAAGCTCAATGCGCATGTGCATTGAGCTTAAAAGCGCGTGCACAGCCGCCCGCATTCCTCCGACACCTTTGAAGTGAAGCTTAGCTTCACTTCAAAGGCCCGGCTTTTCACACCCACATGCCGCTCTGCCCCGCTCCGCCCCCTCCCCTGAGTCATCCTGCCTGCCCCTTCCCGCCGTGTCGCATTTCTCCTCCCCCCTCCCCTCTCTTCCCTCCGTCTTGTCTCTATTTATATAAAGAAATGGTATGTAGCAATGATAACGGTTTTCCCTTGACTTTTTATTAGCAGAGTCAGCTTTGTATGGCATTAACTGTATAATAAATAATAAAAAAACGTTCGACTTTCACATCTGTGTGTGACTCTGTATAAACCTTCTGCCTGGAGGTTTAGGATGCTTTCATGTAAATAGCGCGAGCATGGCGCACACTTTCATTTAATTTAAGTTTAGTGGCTTTCACATCTGTGTAGGACTCTGTATAAACTGGAGCCACCCTCTGCCTGTCAGTCAGTACTGCTCTGTCCCCTGGTTCTAAGTGACAAGCAGCCCCCCACCCGCCATTGCTGCGGAGCCGTTACTTAGCCTGGCGCTAAGTGCTAACTTCTAAGCACTTCACGGCCTGCATTGCTCTGCGGAGCTGAGTTGTTTTGGGACCGGGACCCAGTGCCTGCCCGTTCACAGCCCGTGGTCAGAGGCTGGTGCACAGCATTTAGCTCTGAACTGTTCTCCACCCCGGGGTGCTCAGCAGCAAAGGTATACAGCTCTTCTCTTAAGGCTGAGAGGTGAACGTTACCCCAGTGCACTCTGAGCTCCGCAGTGCTCTGGTGGAGGGCTAGCTCCTAACTCAGCAGCAAAGTGTTACCGGCTCAGTGCTCTGAGGTGGCGAGGCCACCCCCCCCCCTTCCCCTCCCTCCTCGTCTCACACCCCAACGCAAGTATAAACAGCCGGCTTCAACACATGCCCTCCAGTCCTTTTCGGCTGCTTCAAACACTGTTTTCTAAATCTTATCTTTTGTAACCATCTGGTAGCGCCTTGTTATCCTTTCTTCTGCCCTGCATACCCTAGAACAACCTGTTCTAAGATAACTACCCTCCATCTGTGCTACACAGTCGCTCCTTAGATGCTCTGTCCACTCTCCTCTCTCACTGCCCTCGGTCTTTATTCCAGTCCTTTCTCTTCATCCACTGTAGCTCATGTTTTGTACCATCTCTCTCCACAGACGCCCTCTCCTCATCCCAGTTACTTGCAATCACAGCTTTGACATGGGGCGGGTTACAGCACCCTCTGCCCCCCCCCCCACACCCTCTCCCACATCTGGTTACAAGACCGGTTTCTCTTCATTTAAAAAAAAAAACACTTTGTTTATTCTGTACAAATGGCGGTGGGCTGTGTTTGATCTGTTGGCTGGCAGGCCAGAGAAATGTGCTGAGTTGTCGTAAATAGAACATCTTTATGTTTGTATTTGCTGTAGCATAAATATTCAAATCAGAGCACCCCTCGTACAAATTTGGAGGCTTACAGCCTCATAAAGGAATGATGATAGTAGCGGAGCAATGACACTCCCTCTCCAGGGGCGGCTGGTGACATTTGAAAGTGGTGGGGCGTAAACTAATTTGCATATTGCACCGCAGCGAGCCCGAACCACCTTGCATCCATCCATACATCATTCATGCATCCATCCATCCATCCATCCTGCATCCATCATTCATTCATCCACCCATCCATCCATCCATCCATCCATCCATCCATCATTCATTCATGCATCCATCCATCCACCCATCCATCCATCCATTCCTGCATCCATTCCTGCATCCATTCATGCATCCACCCATCCTGCATCCATCATTCATTCATGCACCCATCCATCCACCCTGCATCCATCCTGCATCCATCATTCATTCATCCACCCATCCTGCATCCATCATTCATTCATGCATCCACCCATCCATTCATCCACCCATCATTCATCCTGCATCCATTCATGTGTCCACCCATCCACCCATCCTGCATCCATCATTCATTCATGCACCCATCATTCATTCATGCACCCATCCATCCATCCTGCATCCATCATTCATTCATCCACCCATCCATCCATCCTGCATCCATCATTCATTCATCCACCCATCCATCCACCCTGCATCCATCCTGCATCCATCATTCATTCATCCACCCATCCTGCATCCATCATTCATTCATGCATCCACCCATCCATTCATCCACCCATCATTCATCCTGCATCCATTCATGTGTCCACCCATCCACCCATCCATCCACCCATCCTGCATCCATCATTCATTCATGCACCCATCATTCATTCATGCACCCATCCATCCATCCTGCATCCATCATTCATTCATCCACCCATCCATCCACCCTGCATCCATCCTGCATCCATCATTCATTCATCCACCCATCCTGCATCCATCATTCATTCAGGACACCCACGCGTAGTACATGTGAATGCCCTCACCCTCACTCACCCTCAACCCCTCACCCTCACTCACCCTCAACCCCTCACCCTCAAACCCTCACTCACCCTCACCCTCAACCCCTCACTCACCCTCACCCTCACTCACCCTCACCCCTCACCCTCAACCCCTCACTCTCACTCATCCTCACTCACCCTCAACCCCTCACCCTCACTCACCCTCACCCACCCTCAACCCCTCACCCTCACTCACCCTCAACCCCTCACTCACCCTCACCCTCACTCACCCTCACCCTCAACCCCTCACCCTCAATCACCCTCAACCCCTCACCCTCACCCTCACCCACCCTCACTCACACTCACCCTCACTCACCCTCACCCTCACTCACCCTCACCCACCCTCAACACCTCATCCTCACTCACCCTCACCCTCACTCACCCTCAACCCCTCACCCTCACTCACCCTCACTCACCCTCAACCCCTCACCCTCAATCCCTCACCCTCACTCACCCTCAACCCCTCACCCACACTCAACCCCTCACCCTCACCCTCACTCACCCACCCTCACTCACCCTCAACCCCTCACCCTCACTCACCCTCACTCACCCTCACTCACCCTCACTCACCCTTACTCACCTCAACCCCTCACCCACCCTCACTCACCCTCAACCCCTCACCCTCACTCACCCTCAACCCCTCACTCACCCTCACTCACACTCACCCTCACCCACCCTCACGCTCACCCTCACTCACCCTCAACACCTCACCCTCACACAGTGCAATAGCTCTCAGACCATTTCAGTTACAGCTTTTATAAATATTTATGGCTTTTTTTATTTGTAATTCTTTAGCATTGGCTACAGGAAACAAAAATGCTAAACATTTACAAAAAAAACCCATAAACAATTCTAAAAGCACTAACTCTAATGCTGCGAGACCTATTGCATTTCCAATGCTTGTTTAAGACAGCCGGTGTTCTGGTCGCTACTTCCCATCTATTTCACATTTTAATTCAAAGCTCATACCATCCCTCCCACATTAATAAATAACACAAGAATAATAACTGTTTCACAGCAATTAGGAATACAACTTTAAACATACTGTCCGACCACAGTGCTGTACAGCACAGCACAGCTAAAATAAAATAACCTAATAGCTTTCACAACGCCAAAACCTATTGGCCTTGCCAATGCTCACAGGAAAGTGTTTTAGGTTGTTTAGATCTCTGAGGAAAATCCTCCATCTCCCCCCCTGACTCCGCCCAAAATATGGTAGTCCAGGCATTAGTCATATTTAGACGGGACTACTGTTCATTCTTTACCTGGGCATTTCCCAATCGCGTTGAACAGGCTTCAACGGGTCCAGAATGCGGCAGCTAGGACAGTGCTTGGACTTCCTAGACACACCTCTGGTAACCCCACATTGTAGAAACTGCATTAGCTGCCGGTGAAACAAAAAACGTACCGTTAAGGCTCTTTGCTATTGCTATAAGTCTCTTTCTTTTCAGGGCCCCGCCTATCATCAGTCTAGGTTCACTCCCTAGCTTCCAATCAGAAATCTTAGATCTACTGCTGCAAATCAGGCTTCCTCTCAAAAATTCAAAAGAGCCAGAATTGGTGGCCATGCTTTTAGTCAGCAGACACAAAAAATCTGGAACTCTTTACCCTTGGAACTTCGTCTACCCCCCTCTGAAACGATCTTCAGAAAAAAGCTGAAAAGTTGGCTTTTCAGATCTGTCTAAGTTCCCCCTCCCCCATTCAGTGTGCATCTTTTCTCTCCGTAGTCAGCATCATAGCGCTGGGACATGTGCTTTACAAGTGGCATTATTATTATTAGGGCTGCAGCCCCATTTGGGTGCCATTTTCTATCTATTTGTCTATCGTTTTCCTCCCTCAGTTATATTCTTCCATCTTCTACGCTGCTGGTTCCGCCAACGCCTTCCCTTGCAGCACTATCCCCCAGATTCATCAAGAATACAGTTTGCTAATCCTTAATAGCGAAAAATACCGAATCCCTATTAAGGAAGCGATTTCTAATAATTCCTTAATTGCGACTCGCAAATTGCGAGTCGCAATTAAGGATTATCTCTCCATTCATTTTTATGGGCCTAGAGGCCCATAGGAATGAATGGGAAGACAATCTCAATTTGTTAATCGCAATTAGCGATTCGCAAATTGAGATTGCGATTTCAAGGGTGCAGGGGTGTCCAAAGGGCACCCTGTTGCACCCCTGAAATGATGGGTGCACATATGTGTGCGCAACATGAAACTTTGAAAAATGCACTTTAGTGCATTTTTCTAAGTTTTTGCAAATTACCATGAAGTTGTACTTCATGGTAATTTGCGTGTCCTAATAGCAAATTCGCTATTTTTTTCACTTTCATGCATTGCATTTAAGGAATCTTAATTTGAGATTCCTTAAATGCAAAGAATCGCAATTTAGCGAATTCTTAATTAGCGATTTTTGCATTTGGGATGATGCATCCCAAATGCAAAAATACCGCTCGCAAAGGGCCAGATTCTCAGAATCTGGCCCAAAATTTGCGAGCGGATTTTTATCCCTTGCCTTGCTGTTCCTCCCTCTTATGTAACCCCCTAATTCCTCCAATGTACGCCTTCCTGTAATTCCTGGTGACGCTGAGATAGCTTGTTTTTATGCCTCTTCTGACCTCAAGGCCATTTGGGGAAACAACAGCTGACTGCTCCTCAGGTTCCCACCCACTCACCTCTCCCGCAACTCAGACTCCTCTGTATCCATCCAACCCTTCTGCTCCTTTTTAGCCCTGGTCACACCTTCACAATTGCTTGCCTTTCCACCTGTTTGAAGCAATGAAGCAATATTTTTTTGTGCCACCCTGACCTCAAGCCCCTTTAGAAAAGCAAGTTGTTCCTCAGGTTAGTTTAACTATACTCTGTTGCCTGTCCTTCATTCTTGATGATGATGAATTCAACCCAGATCTGTGACTGGGGGTGAGTGTCTGAAAAGTTTCAGCGGTCCATCCATCATCTCCTTGTGTTTGCTTTGTTTGCCCTAAGTTGGCAGGGTATGCCCAGATGTTGGTCCCTTGCTCACTTTGCCACTGGATTCAAGCTAACCTGGCTGATGAAGGGTGTTACCCGGAAACTGGTCCCAGGATGCTTATTTCCGGTTCAGGGAAGACCCGGCTTGGCAGTTTAGGCTGAACTGTTCCCATGAGGCACAGGGTCAAGACTGATTTGCATATAGCTGGGTCTGAACTGCGGTGGTGAAGTGAGCTAAAGCATGATGATGGATTCAACCCAGATCTGTGACTGGGGGTGAATGTCTGAAAAGTTTCAGCGCTCTGTCCATCATTTCCTTGTGGTTGCTTTGTTCATCCTGAGTTGGCAGGGTATGCCCAGACGTGGGTCCCTTGCTCACTTTGCCACTGCATTCAAGCTAGCCTGGCTGATGAAGGGTGTTACACAGAAACGGGTCACAGGAGGCTTGTTTCCGGTTCAGGGAAGACCTGGCTTGGCACTTTGGGCTGAACTGTTACCATGAAGCACAGGGTCAAAACTGATTTGCATGGGGGCGTGGCCAACTGCAGACGGGAATGGCCACACGGTAGCCGAGCTATGTTGCGCTACTCCCGATATATCTGCCAAATGCTGATTTGCCCCGGCCAAATTATCTCCACGAGGGGATTCCTGAGTGCTTTTGCCGCTGCCCGAGGTGCGGGAAAAGTTTGGGGCCGATCGAGACAACTGTCCGGAGGTGGCTCCATACACCGGCTCCACCTGAAGCGGTCTCGCCAGGCGGAAGTGTCGCCGTGCGGCATAGGCACGCTACGCAACACCGCGGCTGAGGCCTGACCAGCGAGTGGGCCAGAAAGACTGTCCGGGTGAATTTAACATCCAGGTGCTAGCCCGCCGCCCCAGAGCATACTGGAGAAAGCCAGCTTGTGCAGACTGTGGTGGGGAACATCTCAACGCTGCCCTAAGAGGTCTCCCCTGTACCGCCATCTTGAGTACATCAAAGCCAGAGTCGTGGTGAGGGACCAGAACCCCCATTGAGTCTAGGGGCGCTTCCCAGCATTGCATTGATGAGGGTTTGGAGGGCCATGTGCCAAAGCCGACAAGTCGAGTGGGTGACCCCCACAGCAGGCAGCGGTGAGTAGCGGTTGCTCCCCAGCCCCACACTCTCACCCCTCCCACGGAGCTGAGATGGCGACAGGCCGCAGCGGAAGAACTGCGGTGCAGGCCAAGATGGAAAAGTTTGCATGGCAGAAATCTCAGGAGGAAAGGGCAGGATCTACCGGAGACCAGGGTGAGGACTCGGAACCTTCGAACAAAGATCTCCTGGCGGCAATCACCACTGTGTGGACCTCTCTAGAAACCCGAATAGACACTGTAGCCACCCTCTTGAGAGAGGACGTGAGGAAAATGGCGGACCAGGTGAGCACAGTCGAGACCACAACTGCCGAACTGGTGACAGACACAACCCTCCTTAAGACGCAGGTTGCTGACCTGCGCAACTCCCAAGAGGCAATGGCAATACAACTTGATGACAATGACGGCAGAATGTGGCGCAATAATGTCTGCATTCTTGGTATTCCGGAGCAGGCGGAGAGGCCATCTGCTGACCTGTTAATCGAGGAGCTGATACTGCTGCATCTCCAACCAAGAGGCCTAGCCAAATGCTTCTCCATTGAAAGAGCCCATCGGGTGCCAGGGGGTAAACTGAAGCCAGGAGCCCCTCCTCGTTCGCTTCTGGCCCGAGTTTTTAATTTCCGCAACCGCGATATGATTCTGCAAACTGCGAGAGCTGCCCCCCCATTGACAATTGAAAACAGCAAAGTTTCATTCTTGCTGGACTTCACCTTGAGGGTCCAGAAACAGTGTCGGAGTTTCCTGGAAGTGAAGCGAGCTCTCTGGGACCAAGAAATCAAATATGCCATGTTGTTCCCGACAAAGCTTCGAATTGAATCCGATGGCAAACTGTGGTTCTTTAACAGGCCGGAGGACGCTTGGGAATGACAGGACAGTTGGCGCACAGTTGTTAAGAAACCAAACAATTCCACACCTACAGCGGGAGGTACCAGCGAGTGGCGCCAGCAGAGACTCTCCCCGCCACCCTCTGATTTAGAAACTCGAAGTTTATAGTGAACATTGGACTATTCAGAGGGCTGGTTTGTGCTCTTTCAGTCTCGTTTGGGCTGCAGAGTCTCTCAAAAAGTGGTGTTCTTGACATGTTGAGTCTTTAATATAGTTCCTTATCTTGTTACCGGAGGGACATATTAGTGTGCCTTTGATCCTTTGATGTCTAAGGACAACGGAAAATCAGGAGTTGTAATTTTGTGATTATATATTATTTACAGTTCAATGTAATACTAGACGTTTCGCACCCGTGGGCTTCTATCTGATATCTGATATTGGATTTCATGTTTGCTGCTATAGGGAGTGGGGTTGTACACGTTCCCAAAGTTGATGAGGGTGGGCGACAGGCACTCTGCGAGTTGGGGGTGGCGGGCAGTTTTTGACACATAAAGCAGGGAGGGGGGTTCATTTGGAAAGAAGGGGGGTTTGTTTGTGATGTTTATTGTATGTTTTGTATCAGTACTTCAAAACGATTGGTTCTGCAAAGTCATCAATGGGTTCACCACAACTAGTTAACCCATGGTTCAATTTAGCTGCCCTTGGTCACCAAAACTACTCTGCGATGTAACGGAGGGAGGGCCCGAGGACCCCCTGTTAAATGAGTTCACATAGCTGTACACATCGATCATAAACGGGACTGATTACTCAAGGCCTAAAACTTAATTTGTCCACATGGAATGTCAATGGCCTGGGGGACAAGATTAAGAGGCGTATAGTATTACAGTACATTAAACGACAGGAGCTTGACATAGTGATGCTGCAGGAGACACACCTGGTCAGAAACTCCTGTGGGGCCTTGAATAGAAAAGGCTACAAAATGATAGTTTACTCCGGGTTCACCTCGGGCTCCAGGGGAGTGGGGATTCTAATCCTAAAGGGATGTTCATACATTGTCCATAATATCTGGATGGACGCTCAGGGTAGGTACGCAGCAGTCACGGGCTCCTGGGGTAGGCATATTCTTAATGTTGTCTCTGTAAATGCTCCCCCAGGACTACAACGACTGACATTACGTGACGTAGGCACCTTGCTGTTGGAACTGACCCAGGGGGTGTTGGTATTAGGGGCGGACTTTAACTTCACAATTGACGGTTCTCGTGACAGTCTACCGCCCCGGAAGGACCCATCGAGAGGCTCACAACTTTCTGAGTTTGCTAATGCACTGGGAGTCGTTGACATATGGAGATGGCTTAATCTGCTACACATGCATTTCACATTTCACTCTGGGGCGCATGGTAGCCAATCCAGGATAGACTACATATTTACAAACGTTCAAGATATACACGCCTTCATGAGCTCGAGCCGCCTCGGCCATGGGATTTCCGACCATTCTCCAGTCCTCACAACTTTTGGCATACAACAGATTAGACGCCCCGGTACCATTAAAATACAACTGTGGATTCTAAAGATACCTCAGATCAAAGAGGCTCTCCGAAAGGATACCAAACTATATTTTGCGCGAGCCCCCAATCAAGCTGATCAACACAGCCTCACAATCAAACAATAAATTTTAGACAACTTCTTCTAGAAGAAGCCACAATGCGATCGCTGGCTTCCCGGCACAGGATCTATGAGCAAGGCGAACAAACAGGTAAACTCCTGGAACGCAAGGAGCAGGCTGCCAGATGGGCCCGTGCGATAGCCGGCCCAGATGGAACACTTCTTACTGACCCTCAATTGATCGTTGACACCTTCGCATCTCATTTTGAGGAAGTCTATAAGGTTCCACAGGCATCTCAGGCCCTGATGTCAGCCGACTTACTAGCGACTGTTAATGTGGTTAGCATCTCATCAAAGGGTAGGGAGGCCTTAGAGGCAGACATCAAGGAGACGGAGATCCAAAAGGCCATACAGGATGTTCGATCCGGCAAGGGGATGGGTCCAAATGGGCTACCAATCGAGCTATTTAAACTCATGTGAACAATACTAGCTCCCCATCTGTTGAATCTGTATACCAGGGGCCTCATTTATGGGGCCCTGCGTCACTTTTATGCCGCTGGTGCGTCACTTTTTCTGACGCACCTGCATCATAAAAAATGTGCCTTGTTGCACCATATTTACAAAGTGACGCATCTAGGTAGATGCGTCACTTTGTAAACCCCTGCGCTACATTATACCTACGCCAGGTATAATGTATGCAGGAAGGGGCGTTCTGACGCAAGAAAGGGTCATAGAAGTGACGCAGTGAAATCTATAAGATTTCACTGCGCCACTTCTAGGACACAAATGCGTCAATTTCTTACGCCTGCCTCACAGCAGGCGTAAGACTGACGCAGGCTCTTTCACATGGGGCTTGCCCCATGTGATAGGACACATTGCTGGAGTTGCGTCACTTTTGTGACACACTCCAGCAATGCGTCACTTTAGCGCCGTACAGATACGTCAGAAATACTGACGTATCTGTAACTCCTTGCGCCATGATGCGTCATACTGTAAGTATGACGCATCATTGGTGTTGCAAGGAGGGCGCAGTGAAAAGTAATGCATCGCTGTTTTCACGCAGCGATGCGTCACTTTCATAAATGAGGCCCCGAATGTTTTAAATCAGGCCTCCTTCCGGTGGACATTCGCTGGACATCGATGATAGTAGTCATCCACAAACCAATCAAACCGATAGAAGACTGCAAATCATATCGCCCTGTCTCCCTCTTGACTGTTGAGGCCAAGATCCTGGCTAAACTTCTGGCCAATCGTATCCTACCTTATATCGTCGACCTGGTCCACCCGGATCAGTCCGGATTCATCCTGGGGAGAAATACGGCCCGAAATCTGCGCAGAGTGCTTGGGGTCCTCGGTCGGATCCATACTATTGAAGATGTGATCCTGTTATCCTTAGATGCCACCATGGGGTTTGATACCATAGAATGGGACTTTCCATTTGCTGTGTTAGCCCAAATGGGATTTGGTCCCAAATTGATACGCTGGATAAGGCTTCTGCGTACACAACCCATTGCACACGTCGTTGTCAATAATCACAGCTCAACCGCTTTTCCCCTCCACCGGGGCACGAGACAGGGGTATTGTTTGTCGCCGTTGCTATTTGCCCTGGTATTAGAACTACTTGTGGTTTGTGTTAGGGGAGATCCAGGAATACGGGGTATCAAATGGACGGCTGGCCACGAGGACCGCATCTCACTGTACGCGGACGATATCCTCTTATATCTGGCATCTCCAGCGCGATCTCTGCGACGGGTGCTACACATTTTTCATATTTTTGGGGCCCATTCCGGCTACAGGATAAATTGGTCTAAATCCCATATGTTTGCGCTATGGGGTACTCCCCCATCCAATCCTAGGGGCTACGAGATTCCAGTGGCCATGGCAGGTTTCTGCTATTTGGGCATTTTTGTAACTCCTGATGTTGATCCCTTCTACGAACGTAACCTGCTCGGACCTCTCCAACATTTAAAATCTGATGCTGCGCACTGGCGATCTCTCCCTCTTAATCTTTTAGCACATGCATCCCTGTTAAAGATGCTTGCACTCCCACGTTTCCTTTACATGTTACAAAAGACTCCCAATTTTATCCCAGACTCCTATTTGTCCCAAAATGATAGCGTATTGCGGGGCCTCCTATTGGAAGACCGTACACCACGAATTGCAATGTCTAAGCTCACAATGGGCCGGTATGACGGGGGCATAGGGCTGCCAGACTTGTGACTATACTACCAGTCCTCCCAGTTAATTCCAATCAATAGATGAGTGTTTAACCCGCATGACAAGCCTAATATTCGAACAGACCGTTGGCTTATGGGTAGAGGCGGCTATAACAAGGCACTGTACACCAATCCCCGTAAATTTCATTTAACCGGTCCCACGGCCCGCAAAGTAGAGACTTGGCACATAGTGACCAGAAAATTGGGTTGGAACAGACGCCTGACTAAGGCGACGCCACTGTGGGAGCCGAATATCCAGGGACGCCTCAGTCGATGCCCAGGATTCGACAAATGGGACACAATTGGGACCTCCACGGTAGGGGACATGTGGGTTAAAGGAAAGCTGGTCTCATTCGCGGACCTCCAGACGAAGTGTCAACTGGCACAATCCGAGACCTTTATATACCTTCAGATTAGTCAGCCAATTATGTCAGCCCTGTCAAAGGACACCCCTCTCCCCTACTCTTCCCCCTGGAGGACAGGTTATTACTGGACCCCATGGATCATAAGGCCATATCACTCACATATAAAAAACTGTTAAATAACCGTGTAGATCCAATGTTGAAAGTGAGGGTGGGCAGGGAAACTGGCTTAGGCGGCATGGAGGAGGATGACTAGCGAGACGCTATGGTGTCCCCCAGGGATGTGGCCATTCCAATGCGAATGCGACTCATTCAGTGGAAGATTCTCCATCGGGTCTATTTTGATGCGAAGCTCCTATTTAGATTGGGTAGGCGCCCTGACCCCCTCTATCTTAGACATTGTAACCAAGTGGGTACCTTTCTGCACATGTTATGGTTTAGTCCCCAAATTCAGTATTATTGGGATGAGATTATCCGCCAACTTGAGAGGACATGCG
This sequence comes from Lissotriton helveticus, assembly GCF_964261635.1. Taxonomy (NCBI): domain Eukaryota; kingdom Metazoa; phylum Chordata; class Amphibia; order Caudata; family Salamandridae; genus Lissotriton; species Lissotriton helveticus. The sequence goes on from NC_136073.1 coordinate 759,969,332, forward strand.
ACAAGCCCCTAAAGGCGACTCCGCAACGCTGCCTTCTTAACATCTGGGGAGCAAATTACCTCTCCCAGGCAGAACAGAATTGGGTATTGATGGGCTTTATAATTGCTAAACGCAACATAGCACAAAAATGGGGGGTGGACACCGTCCCGCAAGTGGGGGAATGGGCAAAAGACATGGACGCAGCCATGATAGCCGAGAAGGCGGTGTTCAAGATACGGGGTTGCCCCAGGAAGAGGGATCATACATGGGGGAAGTGGAATAAATACAGAGGAGATATCTGCATATCCCCTAAGGTGGAGCTACGGACAGAACATCAAAACCTGATGGCCCAGTTAACAGCAGAAATGGGGTCCCTGCCTCCTGATACTTAGCGCACGAATTAACGCCAGGTCTAGGTCATTCAATATGTCAAGTTATGTAACCTTATTCTTTAATAATCTGTTTTGTAACTGGCTGGCTTTGAACGGGGTCAGTGAACTACAACATTCCTCGCTTACCTCAGATGTGAAAGTTAACCTAACAGAATCATGGGAGAGAAATGCAATAATATTTTTATGTATACCATGTACCGATGCAATGTTGTTGAAAAACAAATAAAACGTTTTATTTTTTAAAAAGACTGATTTGCATATGGCTGGGTCTGAACTGAGGTGGCAAAGTGAGCTAAAGAATGATGATGGATTCAACCCAGATCTGTGAGTGGGGTGAGTGTCTGAAAAGTTTCAGCGCTCCGTCCACCATCTCCTTGTGTTTGTTTTTTTGCCCTAAGTTGGAAGGGTATGCCCGGACGTGGGTCCCTTGCTTACTTTGTCACTGGATTCTAGCTAGCCTGGCTGATGAAGGGCGTTACCCAGAAACCGGCCCAGGATGCTTGTTTCCGGTTCAAGGAAGACCTGGCTTGGCAGTTCGTGCTGAACTGTTCCCGTGTGGCACAGGGTCAAGACTGATTTGCATATAGCTAGGTCTGAACTGAGGTGACAAAGTGAGCTAAAGAATGATGATGGATTCAGCCCAGATCTGTGACTGGGGGTGAGCGTCTGAAAAATGTCAGCCCTCTGTCCATCATCTCCTTGTGTTTGCTATGTTTGCCCTAAGCTGGCAGGGTATGCCAAGACGTGGGTCCCATGCTGACTTTGCCACTGGATTCAAGCTAGCCTGGATGATGAAGGGTGTTACCCAGAAACCAGTCCCAGGATGCTTGTTTACAGTTCCGGGAAGACCTGGCTTGGCAGTCCGGGCTGACTGGTCCCATGAGGCACTGGTCAAGACTGATTTGCATATGGCTGGGTCTGAACTGAGGTGGCGAAGTGAGCTAAAGTATGATGATGGATTCAACCCCGAGCTGTGACTTGGGGTGAGTGTCTGAAAAGTTTCAGTGCTCCATCCACCATCTCCTTGTGTTTGCGTTGTTTGCCCTAATTTGCCAGGGTATGCCTAGACGTGGGTCCCTTGCTCACTTTGTCACTGAATTCAAGCTAGCCTGGCTGATGAAAGGTGTTACCCAGAAACTGGTCCCAGGATGCTTGTTTCCGGTTCAGGAAAGACCTGGCTTGGCAGTTCTGGCTGAACTGTTCCCATGAGGGACAGGGTCAAGACTGATTTGCATATGGCTGGGTCTGAACTGAGGTGGCGAAGTGAGCTAAAGCATGATGATGGATTCAACCCAGAGCTGTGACTGGGGTGAGTGTCTGAAAAGTTTCAGAGCTCCGTCCTTCGTCTCCTTGTGTTTGCTTTGTCCTTCATTCTTTTCTGTGCATTGTTTTTCACTTAATCAGTGGGTCATTTGCCCTTCTCTGCTGCTATTCCACTGCACCTGCTCTGTTCTTTTCTTCCTGCATTTGAATTATTTCCCTCCATCAGGTGGATATTCTCCCCTTCTCTACTCCTGGTGCGTGACAACTGCTCATGTCACCAGCTCACTCTCTTGCCCATTGGGTGGTCCTATACTCATTTGACGGTCTATGGATTACTGGGCCATCTCTGATCTATTATAGTGTACATGCACACAGTACCCTTTACGTCCTCAGGCTTGGTTGGTGCTGTGTAGTAGCCTATTTGTTTTAGTTGCAGCAATAGTTGTAATTGGCCGGATCTGGTGGCTCAGTGGACTAATGTGTCCACTGTAGGGGCCTGTGCTCGACCTCATGGTCACAGGTTCAAATCCTGGTGGATCCACCCAGCCTTTCATCCTTTTGTGGTTGATAGAATGAGTACTATTGAGTCTGGTAACAATAAACATGTTATTCAGTGCCAAGATACCCATCGCGGTGAACGTGCGCTTTACAAATACACCTTATGTTATGTTATACCTATCTCCCACAGCTACTGCATCACACTTCTAGGCACTATGCTAAAATAAGAAAAGAACAATTATCTAGTCACTCACGTACAACATCAAAATCATTTCCACACAGGATCACAACAAATACAATTCTGGCAAACAATCCCCAATGGAGCAGCCTGCTGCCTATTATCAAAGGTATTTCAATGGCTCAAACAGTGGTATGAAGTGATAACTGCAACTGTACATAATATACACTGTGCTATAAATTTCAGAATTTATCATTACTTCAAAAAATTGGCCTATCTCCACCTCAAACCTCAGGCGCAAAATATGACGCAGATAATTTCTGACGTACTTCAACATTACAGGAACAAATATAGTCTTTGCTCTTGCATTAGTGGCACCTCTATCAAGCTCTTTTATGTCCAAGCCCTGATAGCGTTTACTACCCCTGACGAGGCGTCGAAGCGCTTTTTCCGGCGAGTAGCACGCTACTCCGGGACCCATAGCGGATTAGTGTTGAATTAGTATAGTGAAACATGCAAGTAAATTTTAAGTGGTGGATAGGTTAGTCAGTTATTTGGACTTGGAATGATAGCAGAAGGATAGAGAAGGACAAAGGTTTGTATTTATATAGCGCTCGTTGACGCACGCTATTCAGTGACGTCTTTCCTACCATTAATGTTCTCAGCTCTCCCATATCCGACTGAAAATATAGATGGTGCTGCAGTTTATGTTATGCTAATTCGGCTCAGGTGCCCCTGCAGGAGGAGGAAGGGGGGAGGCGGTTTGGGAGGTGCACGTGTGAACAGTTTTGGACTTGTACAGGTAAATTATGTGCACGTGTAGAGGTAAATTCTGTGCCTAAAACACAAGTGCTCACTATGGTAGGACTGAAGCGAGGGAGACGGACAAACTAGGTAACGGGCAGAGGATTATCGAACAGCCTCTAACCAGGAGGTCTTCCTTCTCTTTCTCCTGCTGCGTCACGCTCTCCGTCCGGCAGCTTCCGGCTGTGCCCTGCCGGCGCGGGCACACTGCGCCACTGGTGCAAGGAGGTCCCCGCTCTGCTGCAGTCAGCTTCCGCTCACGTCGGCAGCAGCCGCAATGCAGAGAACGCGGGGGCCGGGTGACCCAGAATAGCTGGCCCTCTCCAGGCTGCAGGAAAGCGCGCGCGCAGTGGCCTGGAATAACACGCGCCGCCTCGCGACGCTCGGAAGAGAGGAATCTCCTGAAAAGAGGCGCGGGGATTTTTTCCCCACCCAGCTGTCTAGACCACCGATCAATCAATCCGAGTGATGGTGATGCTGCTAAGACACGCGCACTCAGAGCAGGGGATGTCCTGCTTCCCTCTCTTCTTTGTAAAGCAATTATAAATGTAAAATATTCAACTGTGAATATTTTTTCGCAGCACTTGAAACTGACGGTCAGCTTTCTTGCAGTTATTCGCCAGGAACGGTGTAATAATGCTTGCAGCCAACAATGACCCCCAAACCCTTTTATGCAATATTAGTGCTTTTGTTATGCCATGATAGTCTTACAGCGCCTATTTGTGCATTTAATTTGCTCATAGCGCTTTGAGGTGGGGTCTGTGTGAGGGTGTCCTGTTGCTTGTGGGGGCAGTTGTTTATAGGGGTGGTGTTGGTCAATGAGATGTAGTGGGTGTGTCAGTAGATATGTAATTGACCCTGTGAGTAACAGAGGTGAGCCATGTGTTTATAGTTGTTTTTTCTTATCAGTGGGATTCGTAATGGGGTGGCGAGGCCTTCTAACATGTCACCCAAACCAGTGTGGAGTTGCTATTTGTTGAGGTTGTCTTCGCGGCGTGTGCCGCAGTGGGGCTGTGGTCCTCTGGCCTTCGACTAAAACTGAGTCAGCTGTGATGTCTATATTTTATGTTTTGTTATGATCAAAGGCATCCTACTGATACCAACAGTAAAACAAGAGGAAGGTGTATATTTTGTGATGGTATGAGAGGAACAAATTAATGGAAGGCGGGCTCAAGGTAAAATAGAGACAGGGTCAATTATTTAGAACCTGTGCTGTATTTGGAAAGAGTTCTGCTGTGGTCAGAGAGAGTCCAGGATCCCTCACTATATTCTAATTTTGAGGACCACAGGAATAAACAAGGTGTACGAGTAGCGTGTATAACACACATGGGATCTAGCTATCGGGGTTGATGATGGAGATTTCAAACACAGCAATTCATGGCAGTCTGCAAGCAAGACAGCTCTGCAGTGCGTGCACCAAACCCTCCCACTCCCAAGCCAAACGTCATGGGCATTGATTTCCATAGATGGTTCATTCAAATCCCATCAGCGCCAAACTCTGTCAGCACCAAAAAGCATCAGCATCAAACACAACCACACGAATGTCCATCAGCACCAAATTCAGACACACTTGGAAAACTCCACAATAGGCAAATGTTACTAGAACCAAGATCTAGCAATACCAAACCCCACCGGCATCGAACTACACAGCATAAAAGTCAATCGGACTCCCATCACATCAAACTCTACCAGCGTTAAATTTCAGCACACCTACATTGATCACCATCACACATTCCCAAAACCAATCCAGAAACAAACTATAGTGGTACTGAACTCCATCAGAACCAAATGTAATCACTATGATGCCTTCTCACCAACGAAGTCCACATGCACCCACACCAACCATGACCATGTTACCATAGTGTATTTTGCATGCACCAAAATACACTATACTTTTTCACATCAACCTCCATCAACACCAAGCTCTCCCACATCCATCTCCAACCCCAGCAACAACCAAACTCCTTTGTACACACACCAGTCTCCTCCCACATCAAATCCAGCAGGCCACACTCCCAAGTTTACCACCAATGAAATTCACCAGCTGCATACTACGCCAGGAACAAATTCTGCAAGTTCCACTGCATTTTAACTCCACTAGTGCAAGCACTCTCAAAACCATAACAAACAGCATCAGCAGTAAACACTGCTCACAGATCAAATTCTACCACAAGGATTCTCTATCAACAGCAAATTCCCAAACACCAACTACAACACAAAAGTCTACCAACATCAGACCTCATATTAGCCAGAAACAAGTTCTGCTACATATTCACTGAACTCCACAGCAACAACCTTCACCAGCCCAAAACACCAGTAACCTAAAACTTCACCAGTACCAAACCACTACCAGTACACAATCACATCAAGCTCCACAGACGCATACACTGCTTACACCACATTTCAGTCACATAAAGCTCCAATCAGTCAAATTCATTAACTACAATTTTCACCATTACTAACACAGTCAAAATCAATTTCACTTACTACAAACCTAACTATTGCCAACCTTTAATCACATCAATGTCCAGCCACACCAATATACAATATCAGCAAAGCATAACAATATAAAATACTTTAACCAATTTCCAGCAGAAACAAACATCACCAGTCACAAGCTGCATTGGCACCAAGTATTCCACACAGATCAAGATCTGATCAGATCACACGTTACCAGTGTCTAACTCAGTTTACATTGAGCTTCAAATGGAACTAACTTCACCACTACTCAACTCCACAGTAACACGTCACCAATACCCACATCTCACCAATACTACATTCCAGTAGTTCCAAACCCAAACAGTAACTTCACAATTCCACACTAATATATCCCTCAGTACCCACAAGAACACACACATACACAACTTGAAAAACTCTACCATCATCATATTGATCAACGCCCCTACAAAATCCCTCAATTTTAAATCAGTCACACGTCACTCTATCACAAAGCTCTCATTCATCATACCGTACTCCCCAAATGTAATATTAACAGCAGATTGCTGCACAGAGAAATTATTTCACTACCCCAGACACCACACACGTTAAAATACCATATACAACTGAAACTCATATCCTTTTTCGCATATCAAACCAAGTTTGCACTTACGTTCAAATAACTGCACACAAAATAGCAACTTTCACAACCAGACATTTGGTCACATACATGTGAAATGATCTCAAAGGTGTAATACCCAAATTGAACTTCTACCACACCCTGCCAAACTCAATCAATTCACATACAATACTCTAGCTGCACAAATTCTAACCGTAAACACAGCACACACAGCAAAACAGAGGCAACCCCATATTAACCTACACAATCTTTAAATACTTCAACCACGATTAGCGAAAGATAAGGACTGAATTGTGGATGAATTATTGAACCCAAAAGACTTTAGTTTTACTTTTTAATTACTATACCACATTGTGTGAGTATGGGTGAATCATTTTAATGACCCATGCCTCAGTTTCTGAGAATTAGGTTCAATAATGTATTAAGATCTGTTTGTACAACTGAGCATATGCATGCCAAGCCACATTCTGATTTATTTCAACATTCAAATACATCCGTGTCACAATGCAACCATAGACAAGCAGGGTTATAATTCCATCAATGGCAAAATGCTGCTACACTCAGCCATGCCCACTACCACAAGCACCATGCCATCTTCACACCAAATGCATACCTAGTTCCAAATTCTCCCATGCCAAAGGTACAACAAACGTGTGTCCATTTCCAACCACAGTTTTGCTAAACTCCAATTATTCCCAGTGCAATCTTTACCTTTAGCCATTTCAAACTCATCCCGGCTGACGACAAATCTAAAACACAATTATGCTTAACCTCGATTGTAAACAAGCAAACGCTCCAATCACAGCCAAACCAAACTGACCACTGGCACGAGAATCACTATTCACAACCATGCCAGCTCAAATCATTGCAGTGTCTTCTTCATACTTTTCGCAATGGTAACTTGCAACTATGTCTGTGGCAAACAGAAATCGGAGTCATATCAAACTCTAACTACAACAACACCAAACATAATAATAAAAAGCAAAACCACATCACTGATACCAAGCTCAGACATTGCAACTGCAAAATCTTAAATTCACCAGCCATTCACTGGTGATGCTTGGATCCAGGGCAGTGACGCACAGAAGCTTCAATCATACCACTGTAAAATTCCACTTGCACACATGCCAAACTTTGCACTCAAGTAAGTATAAACCTAAAAGAGAATATGCATGCTACGTCAAAATCCAACACACCATCCAGATCTGCTACCATACCCACACTCTCTAATTACAGTAAGATCAAGCGGAAATGACACCACATCGAACACCAACCACATTGACTTCCCACCAAGACCGCACAAATTCCAATCTATGGTCCACTGTACAACAATCTGAGACCGCAACCTCCCCATCACCAAACACAGCTGCAACAACCCACCACACATACATCAAAACTGGTCAGCAGTCACATTCAATTAAATGAAACAATAAGGTCAAACTCTTTCAAACAAGTGAACACCACCACCAAATCCCTTAACAGCGACAGAAGCACATGACCAAAGTTCCTACACCTAAATCGCCCCTTATTCATTTCCCTACAAAATAATTCCATAGAACAAAGGCAGAATGCCCGAAACACATTGAAACTACCAACCATAGAATCAGCAGTCCTGTGCAGCACCCCGTGAATTAATTACCCAGACCATCACTGCCTGTCAGATGATCGCACAAGGATGCAACGCACTGAAAAACAACCCACACACTCCTAAGGAAAGTGCAGCCCTACCTCTAAGCCAAGCCCGAATGGCACGTGCCCCGTGGGGTCTCACCTTTCTGATGCAGTTTGAGGCGCGGGATCTTCTCCGCAGAAACCAAAGACAGAACGGACAACAGGAAGCAGCGCAGCAGATTCATGTTTCCGATCGAAAATGCGGGTATACTTTTACCAACGAGTCCCTAACGCATCAGAGGTCCCAGATCAGAGCATCTGCGTGTCAAGCTGCCTCCCGCTGCACCAATGACAGCTTCTCGCTGGGACTAACGCCAACCCTGCTGCATCCGTGTGTACCACACCCACGCGCCTCCTGAGGCACCGCCCACCTCTGCCCCTCTCGGCTCTCTGATGCCTCCCTCTCGCCCCTCCACTGGTATTATACCGCCTCTAGCTTACTGGCGTTATCTCCGACTCCCTCCACCCGTGGCACGTTATCCTCTTCTCTACCGTCCCGTTTCTCCCGCTCTCTACTTCTGTTTATCCTGTTACCACATTTTATCTCATCTTCTGTCTCGCCCCTCTCTCTTTCTCTTTTTTCCCCTTCCTCTTTCTGTCTTTTTCCTTCTATGTTGATCTCCTTCTCTCTTATCTCCTTGTGTTGCTTGTTTCTCCTTTGCTCTGTCTCCTTGTCCTGCTCTCTGTAACTATTTTCTTTCTCTCTCCTCCCTCTGTCCGAATCCAAATCTTCACTTCCCCTGTCTCTTCCTCTATGCTCCAATCTACTCCTCTCTTTCTCCCCTTACTCTATGCCCCTAGCTCCTTTTCTCTATCTCTTTCCTCTATCCCCCTTGTTCCTTCTCGTTCCCGCTCTGCTCTCTGACACTCTGTCTCTGTGCCCCTGTGCCCTCTGTGCCTCGCTTTTCTGTATTATTGCTCCTCCTGCACCGCCCACAGACTCTGCCTCTGTCTTCCTCTGTCTCTTTAAGTATTATTTGTGGCTGATATGTCTGCTACTGCAGTTCTCCCTTAGTCATTCTCTCTCTCTCTCTCTCTCTCTCTCTCTCTCTCTCTCTATCTCTCTCTCTCTCTCTCTCTCTCGCTCGCTCTCTCCCTCTCCCCCTCTCGCTCTCTCTTTCTCTCCCTATCTCCCTCTCTCTCTCTTCCCCCTCTCTCTCCCCCTCTCTCTTCCTCCCTATCTCCCTCTCTCTTCACCCCTCCCTCTCTCTCTCTCGCCCTGCTCTTTATTTGGTAATCTGCTGTCTTCTCACATTTTCCTATGTTTCACTCCCCCTCCTGCAGCATCAGAAAAAGGTCCTCTTTGAAATCCCTGGGCCTTCAGTATATGAGGAATTTTATTTCAACGTATTGCAGTGTATAAAAAAAAGGAAAGCACACTAGATCAAGAATTATTTGGCAGTGATGCATAAAAAGCATACAAATAGGCAGCAGTGGCCATGAAACATACACAGTTGTTTGCCATGTTATACTTCCCTGATTGCACCCAGCTCTGTAGCTATGTATCTAATATTTGTATGGCCTTGTACGTCAGACAAATCAAAACGAATAAAGGGTTGTTTAAGAATTCTGCCCCATTCTATCAGTGCTTTTGACATTTTGTGGGAGAATGGAAAATGTCATTTTTACCAAAGTTATGTAAACGACGTCTGAAAAAAAAAAATAATAATAATAAAATAAAAACAAAGACCCACCAGCCACAAAGTATATATCTCTAAAATCCTGTTGTTGTACATCTCAATGTCCTTTTCACTTATGTCATTTATTTATTTAATTTTCCAAATTGTATTTCTTCCTTTCCCCAACACCTGGGATGAAAGTGTTGCAGGGATTCTGCTCAGGAACAGAACTATGCTTGGGACCATAGAACATCAGTGTGTAGGGACTGAGTCACCATACCACCTCACTATCTATGAGCTAGAGTCCGACTAGCTATGGTGCCTCGCTTGCCATCCTAACTTTTCCAGAGAGACAACTAATTTGGCACCCAGAACATAACACTCTCGACCCTATCATGGATCACAGTAACAGGATACACCCTTTCGCTCTCTCACTCGTACTTATCCACAATATGATAAAAAAAGAAACACAATGGAAGTTTACACAATGTTTGTTTAAAGTATCGTGCTCTAAGATGTAATAGTTACGCCACAATTAGAAAACACATACATGTCAATAATGTCATTAGCGTGGTTAATAAACTATATACAATAAAAAGCCCTGTCATCTGCCAGAAAGATCTGCCTAAACACTCCCATACTACTGAAGCGAAATGTTTGTAGATGATAGATCTCCGGGTTTAGTGGCAGACCGCGTACCTTAGCATACATAGATGAATGTTGACACAGCACTCTTGTCTCAGGACCTTCGATGTGTGTGTGTGTTTCCAGAACCCCTGTTCACAGTTATATGAGAAGATATGTGTATTCAAAACAGCAGCTGCATTCCTTTATTATGTCTAGGTGCAAGTGTCTGACCAGAGAGAACAACAAGGGGCAATGTTGTTTGACCTTGCTTAGATGGTTCAGACTAAATCCAAGGAAAAGAGTAAAATACAAAAACATGCTGGTTCTGTGTGACAATACAATGTGGCACAAAGGCAAGCCTGATATTTAGTAACGTGCAAAATAAAAGTGGCCTACAACATGCACAATTAAACTAACATAAGGGGAACATCAATGGGCCATACAGGAGATACATGACAAAAGGATCTAGACAAGTTTAATTCCTAGCTTATGGAAGGGGCTGAAATTCAGTTTTTCCACCCAGGACAAGACTGACCTCTAGAGAAATGTGGAGATTTCCTTCATGGGAAGTGATTTTTTTTAAAGATCAGACGGCTGGGGTAGAGTCATGACACTATGAAAAGACAAAAAGAAAAGTTGATAGACGGAATGCTGAACAAATCAAACATTCACCCCAGTCACCGATCTGGGTTACATCCATCGTTTTTTTGCTCGCCATGCCTTTCCAACTTAGACCCAACCATGTGCAAATCGGTCTTGACCCAGCTCCCCACGGAAACAGTCCAGCCTGAATGGCCAAGCCATGTCCTCACTAGACCAGAAACAAGTATCCGGGGACTGGTTTCAGAGTATCACCTCTCCTCAGCAAGGCTAGATTGAATCTTGTGAATACCGTGCATGGGACCCACGTTTGGGCATACCCTTCCCACTTAGGGTGACAAATACAAAAGGAACAGATGATGGAAGGAATGCTGAACAAATCAAGCATTGATCCCCAGTCACAGGTCTGGGTTAAATCCATCGTTTTTTTTGCTCACATGCTTTTCCAGTTTAGACCCAACCATATGCAAATCAGTCTTGACCCCACTCCCCATGAGAATAGTCCAGACCGAACTGTCAAGCCAGGTCCTCCCTGTACCAAAATCAAGCATCCTGGGACCAGTCTCAGGGTATCACCCCATATCAGCCAGGCTAGCTTGAATCCGGTGGCAAAGCGAGCACAAGACCCACGTCTGGGCATACCCTTCCGTTTGGCCATACCCTTCCCACCTAGAGCGACAAATGCAAAAAGATCAGATGATGGATGGAATGGTGACCAAATTAAACATTCACCCATCACAGATCTACGTGAAATTCATAGTTTTTTGCTCGCCATGTGTGAGAAGCTGGCTTGGTATATGGTGCACAGTTACGTAAGTGGACACCCTGCACCAATCCAGACAACCCTTGTGATGATTTTAGTGGTCTTAGACAAACTTAGAAAGCTCTCTAAGTGGTAGCTGTGGAGCGCAGCCTTCAGGCGTAGTCCAGAAGGAGTAGTAAAGCAGCTTGTTTTACCAGAGCATAATCATATTGGTATAGATTAAGCGAAAAAGAACCACACAGTGTATTTATAAAAAAGGTATTTATTATAAGACACTCACTAACATACAAATATCTCTTGCCCAGAGATATACACAATGCACACAATACTTTGCAGAGAAAACAGGTAAGTAGCACAAATACACAGTAGTCGCCAGGGGAAGACCAAACCATATTATAAAATAGTGGTATGAGAACTACGACTCAATTCAAGATCATACCCAGAAGACGTAGAAGTGCTGCGGACCCAAGGAACCAAATGAGGTAAGTACCCAGGAACCCCATGGAGGCCGTGTGCACAGTGGGATCACAACCGCGTGCTCGATTCAAGTCAATGGGTAAGTCGCGGTTGCAATTTGAGAGAAGACGGGCCCTTCCCAGTGGATCCTGAAGGAACCCTGTCGAAGACAGAGGGTGGAGAGCCAACCACCCATGGATACCCTAGGAACCAGGGAAGCCGGGTTCATAGGTGTGAAGTGGCTTCGGAAACCACTGTCAAACTCGATGCTACTGCTGGAGAAGGTGAATGTTTCTGGTGGAACCCAAAGTTGGATTCAGAATGAGAAGTACCTGCAAGCAGAGGGGATAGGCTCCATGCCACTCAGGAGGGACCAGGATGTACGGAAGACGAATGCCCACCGATGTCGGGTGATGCAAGAGAGCTTAGGGTGACCTTGGAGCTGCTGCTGTGTGGACCAGGCAATGCTGTGGAAGACCAGGAGCCATTCACAAGCTTTCCCACGTCGGATATCGAGAGTTGAGGGGTCGGTGTCCGTCGGGAGCACCAACAAGCCTTTGTAACTGCAACCAATGTGGAAATCGAAAAAGGTGCAGTATCGGGACCAGCAAGGTCCAGGGACTCACCACAAGCAGAGGAGTCAGAGCAGGCCACGAGCAATCAGGGGAGCCTGCTGAAATCAAAGAAGTCCCTCAAGAGAACCCACATACCGGAGGCACAAGAGTCACAAGAGGACCTCGAGCAGCTCACCAAAGATGCAGGCCCACAATGCAAGTGATGCAGTGAGGACAAAGATCTTGGTCACAGGAGAGGCTTGAGGTTGGGGCAACTTGATGCCCAAAGATCTTGGAGGAAGGAAGCCAACAAGCCTTTGCAATGGCAAGCCGATGTGGTGCACAGGGGTTTGGTTCCTGCAGCTCCGACGAGGGATACTGCCCAAAGCTTATTGAGAGGACTCGGCAGGCCTCAAGGGATGTGAAGAACCACCACCTGTGCTGCTGATGCTTTAGTAGTCCATGGGAGCCGAGGATCAGCAGACCAGTCAGCTTCAGTGCGGTGCCTGCAGATGCAGGGAAGTGACTCCTTCACTGTAAGGGAGATTCCTTCAGCCGTCTTGGATGTCCACAAGCCTTGAAAGGTTCCTTTATGGAGCACAGGCATGGACGTTGCAGCAGACAAGCAGGGCGACAAGACCAGGAGAAGCAGGTGTCTTCCCAGTTGCAGTCTCGGAGCCCAAAGCAAGGTCCAGCGAAGTCCAGAGTGCACAGACGGTCAACGATGAAGTAGTGTCTTTATAGGAATCTTGTCCCACAATGAATCTAGGGACCCACCCAAAGGTAAGTCCTTAAGTGCCCTAAGGAAAGGGTTGTGACGATCCAAGGTTCCCTCTCAAGGGAGGAGTCAGACAGTGAGGAAGATACTCCCATGTCCTTTGTCCAGTTTCGTGCCAGAGCAGGAGCCATGGCTCCCAGAAGTGGTTTGAACTGGACAATGCAAGGAGGGTACCAAATGTGCCCTTCAAGCAGACTGACTGGTGTTGGCAACCACTCCCACCCTGCCCCAATAAACTAAACCCTGTCTGGAAGGTGGTTACACCTCATTGTGACAGGATACCTATTGTTCTGCCTTCGCCTGCTCGAGCTTGGCTCAGCAGCAGGAGGGCAGAATAGTTTCTTTGGTCGGCAGCAGCCATGTTGTGCTGTCCAGGTCTAGAAGACTGGTACAGAGAGCACTGAGGGCCTCCCGGAGGAGCTTTACAGTGCATGGAATCATAACTTCCACACCGTTTACGGTGTGGAAGTTATGATCCCAACATGTTTGATACCAAACATGACAGGGTACGTACAGCCAGTTTAGAGTTAGCCATCGAGCAACGATGCATGGCCACTCTATATATCGTAATGGCTGATACACTTACAACCCAGGAGAATGGACTCCGAAGGTTGTAGGGGTGTCCTGCTCATGCAGGGGCACCCTCACACTTAGAACCGAGCACCCTGCGTTCAGGATTGAAAGGCCTGGTTTAGGGGTGACTTATAGTTTTTAAATGCAGTGACCTCAGATATAGGAAACCTATATCTGTCATAAGTGGTGCTAGCACCAGCTTACACAGGCTGCAATGGCAGGCCTCTAGTCACAGTTTGAGTGGTCTCCCATGTGTGGCATAATACATGCTTCAGCCCATGGGGGACCTCTGGTGTACCTATGCCCTGGGTACCTCAGTGCCATATACTAGGGAGTTATAAGAATACACTAGTAGCCAATATTTGATGTGCCTAAGTACTCACCATATCCAATTTAGAGAAGAAAGCACTGAAACTGGGGTCCTGATTAGCAGGATCCCAGTCAGACTAGTCAAGAACAGCTTAACCCCTTCCATGCTCATGACGAGCTCAGCTCGTCATGCAGTACAGTGCTCCTGTGCTCATGACGAGCTGAGCTCGTCATGACCACACCCGTTTTTATTGCTGTCCAGCACAGCAGGAGAATCTCCCTAGCAGCAATGCAGTTAACACCAGGCAAAAAGTGGGGGTAACCATGAAAGCTGATATTAGCACGAGACCCACGTCTGGGCATACCATTCCCTCTTAGGGCAACAAATGCAAAAAGATCAGACGATGGACTGAATGGTGACCAATTTAAACATTCACCCCAGTCACAGATCTGGGTTAAATCCATAATTTGTTGCTCACCATGCGATTCCAGTTTGGACCCAGCCATGTGCAAATCATTCAAATCGGGGTTGCAGTAATTCTGAACACTTTGCAAATGAGCAAACATGAGCTTGCACAGTGAACGAGTTACAAATTGTGTCATATTTCTCACACCCTAACCATTTTCCCATAACTAATTCCTCTAGGGTCAAACCTACTGAATTGTATTGTGGGAAAACACATAAAAAGGCAAAACACAGAATTTGGTGTATTAAAATGATTTTGCATGCTATACCTCATTTCCAAGTTGAAAGCCCTAAATACAAGGTTTTTTCCAAATTCAGCAAATAGTTTACACCAAGGAACTGTTTCAGTTACTTACCAGGAACCTTCATTACTCCTAGTCCTGTTTGTCCTCCTCCTATTCATTACTAATGAGGTGAATCCACCTCACGAGACAGAAGAGAGAACAGGGAATGCTTGCAAAAACGTCCCTCCCTCACAGGAAATATCCTATAAGGGTAGACTTTATCCAACATTCCACCTGGAATAGCAATCTCCCTCCAAAACTACTTAAGGTCTTGCATTTCCGGAGAGAGGGAAGGAGGAACGTAATTAATGGGATGGGGACAAACAGGACTAGGAGTAATGAAGATTACTGGTAAGTAATTGAACCATTACCTCCACATCGCTATGTCTCTGCCCCATTCATTACTATTACCAGAGCCGCCCACACAAGACCTTCAGATCATATTCATAATGAAACCACATTAAAATCGGAAATGCTGCCAACACCCATAAAGGTTTTAATGAAAACAAAATTATAAAAATCTTGGGCAAAGCCGAATCCAAGACCTCTGGCCCAAAATTCTTATGCGCATGCAATCCATTCTGGAGTCGATAATGTTGCACAAACGTACTAAAAACTGCCCATGTAGCTTCATGGTATACCTCATCAATGGAAACCTCCTTGCTTCAGCCCCAGAGGAGGAAAGACTTCTAGTAGAGCAGCCCTTCTACCACTGGGAGAGGGTTTACCAGCTACAGACTAAGCCAGGGTAATAGCCTGCTTGATCCACCTGCTAATGGAAACTACATACGCCTTTTTCCCCCTGTTAGAAGAAACACAAGTAACAAAAAGAGAATCTGATTGACGAAAAGGATCTGTCCTGGCTAAGTAGACCTGCAGCACCCTCTTCACACCCAGAAGATGCAAACCAACTCCCTGAGAAGGCTTGAACACATTATTAAGAGCTTGGCGCACCACTTCCTGATCTCTGTGGAAGGCAGATGCTAGATACGGAACAAAAGACGGATCTGGTCGAAGGACCATACCATCATAGAAAACAGTAAAGAAAGGTTCCCAGGACATATGCGCTGCAAGCTGCCCAATCCTGGCAGATGTAATTGCCAATAAAAAAAAACACTTTCAGGATGACAAACTTCATATGTGTATGCTCAAGGAGCACAAAAAGAGAAAACATCAAAGCCCTTAAGACCAAAATGTGAATCCCACAGTGGAAACAAAGGCTTGACCACGGGCCTAGAATGAGCAAAAACCTTCAACAAACGTTATACCAAATCATCTGAATCACTCAAGTTCCCCCATGGGTCTCTAAAGGCTATGATTGCTGCACACTGGGGCCTCAATGGGGAACCTGGCAAATGCTTCTCATAACCATCCCATAGAAATTGTAACACATCAAGAAGAGAGCCGGCTACAGGAGAAACATCATGTGTGCACACCATTTTTTATATGTACCCAATGGTGCCTATATGAGTGCAAAATGGACGGCAACCATTCTGAATAGCTTTTGTCAAATAACAAGCTGATCCCTTACGCTGCCAACCCCGCCTTTCAACTTCCAAACCAACAGTTGCAGCGTCGGAGAGAGAATTCTATATGAGAACCTGAGAGGGGAAGGATAAGAGGGAGCAACCAAGGAGCCTGAAGGGCCAGCGACTTGAGAATCAGAAACCGTGACCTCCTAGCCAAAAAGGTACCACAGTCACAATACCCTGTCCTCACCCAGAAGCCTGGACAGAAGTTTGGGAATCAGGGGAAAAAGGGGAACGCATAAAGCAGGTTGTTCGCCATGGGACTAGGATAGCATCCACTCTCCATGCTCCCTCGTACAGAGCTCTCGTACAAAACCTTCTTAACTGGGCATTTAGCTGAGAAACAAAAAGATCCAAATATGGGACCATGAACTTCTGGCAAATCTTCCTGAAAATGATCACTAACAGGGGCAGTTCCTGAGACGGACAGAACACTCGGTGAGTCTGCCACCACATTTTCCACACCCCTTATGTGAACTTCTGAAATGGAGAGGAGATGGTACTCTGACCAAACATCAGCTGTTGTGTGATCAAATTGAGGGAACTCAACCTGGAGCCCCCTGGTTGTTTATACATGCCAGTCCCACCATATTGTCTGTTTTGGCAAACACATGATGCCCCTGAAGGGCGTGATGCTAAAATAACAGTGCCCTCACACAGGCATGAGCTCTCTGCAGTTGGAAGTCCTTCTGCTCTCCTGAAGGGACCATCGTGCCTGAGTGGAGGCACTCTTGAGAGCTGCTCCCCACCCATATGTGCTTGCATCCATAGTTAATACCCTTGGCGGGGCTGCCTGGAGTTCCACCCCCTTGCACGAGTAATCTGGGAGAAGACACCAGGTCAGAAACTTCTTGATGCTGGGTCATACAGGGACCAGCTGCTCGAATTCCGTCAAGGAAGGGTTCCAGAAGGCATGAAGATGACTCTAAAATGATTGAAGATGGAGCCTGGCCTAGGGCACTGTAAAAAATGATGACGCTGTGTGCCTTTGTAGCCTTAGCCAATGTCTTACTTTCAGGGACTGGCGCTGGAGCGCTAGAGACACCAACCCTCTTAGAGTTAAGATACGGGAATCGGGAAGAAAGGCTCTGTTCAAGTCTGTCCTGAAGTGAGCCCTTATGAAGGTATGATTTTGCACAGGCTGGAGCCAACACTTGTCCCAATTGAGGAAGAACACATGCTCCTGGACCTGAGCTAGAACTGTCCTCAATTACTGTAGCATCTGTAGTTCCATGGGAGCATGAAGCAATCAGTCATCCAAATAGGGATGCGGGCAAATGCCCTGAAGATGCAGGGAGGCCAAAAAGGGAGCCACAACCTTGTGACCAAAGGGAAGTACATTGAACTGGATGTGCCGATGGTTGACAGAGAAATGTAGCTACTTCAGATGGAGAGGAAACACTGGCACTTGAAAGTAGGCTTCCTCAATGTCCAATGTGACCATCCAATGACCCCGGCATACCAAGTAATAATCCTTTGCAGTGTCTCCATCTTGAACGGGAGGGCTTGAACAAACTTGGTCAGATGCTTGAGGTCACGAACCATTCAAATACCTCCCACAGCCTTCTGAAGAAGAAAAATTGTGGAGTCAAAGCCCTAACCCCTGGACTCCATGGGGTCCTCCGAGATTGCCTCCCTCTGCAACAAATCCTCTATCCTCTGCTACTCTCCAAGTCTTTTGTCCTTGTAGGATGGCCAGTGTCGACCTAACCCCTGAATCTGGAGGAAGAGACCTAAACTCTATTTTGTATCCTGATTGAATTGCCTGAAGGAGCTAGATTTGGAAGTGGATTTGAGCAAAGCTATCCGAAAAAAATGCAGCCTTCCTACGACAACAGAGGGCTGGCCAACCCTTGATAGTCAGGACTGCTGACTTTTATGAGACTTAGGGTCTGATTTAGATCTTGACGGATGAGTTACTCAATCACAACAGTGACAGATATTCCATCCGCCAAAATATAAATCCCATAGGATATAATAAATGTATATTTTGCTGGATGGGATATCCTTCACTGTTATGAGGGAATAACCCATCCACCAAGATTTAAATGAGAAAGCCAAAGACACCCACTGACGGACGGAATGCAGAACAAATCGAAATATTCTCCCCCAGTCAAGAGATCTGGGTTAAATCCATCATTCTTTTGCTCACCATGCCACCCCAGTTTAAACCTGGCCATATGCAAATCAGTCTTGACCCTGTGCCTCATGGGAGCACTCCAGCCTGAACTGCTAAGCCAGGTCCTCCCTTCACCGGAAACAAGCATCCTAGGATCGGTTTTGGGGTTTCACCCCTCTTCAGCCAGGATAGCTTGAATCCAGTGGCACAGTGAGCCTCGGACCTACGTCTAGGCATACCCGGCACACTTAGGGCGAGAAAGCAAAAGACACACAATTGATGGACGGAATGCAGAACAAATCAAAACATTCTCCCCCAGTGAAGAGATCTGGGTTAAATCCATCATTCTTTTGCTCACCATGCCACCCCAGTTTAGACCTGGCCATATGCAAATCAGTCTTGACCCTGTGCCTCATGGGAACAGTCCAGCCCGAACTGCCAAGCCAGGTCCTCCCTGGACCAGAAACAAGCATCCTAGGACCGGTTTCAGGGTTTCAGCCCTCTTCAGCCAGGATAGCCTAAATCCAGTGGCACAGTGAGCCCGGGACTACGTCTAGGCATACCCGGTGGACTTAGGGCGAGAAAGCAAAAGACACACAATTGATGGACTGAATGCAGAACAAATCAAAACATTCTCCCCCAGTCAAGAGATCTGGGTTAAATCCATCATTTGTTTGCTCACCATGCCACCCCAGTTTAGACCTGGCCATATGCAAATCAGTCTTGACCCTGTGCCTCATGGGAACAGTCTAGCCCAAACTGCCAAGCCAGGTCCTCCCTGGACCGGAAACAAGCATCCTAGGACCGGTTTCAGGGTTTCACCCCTCTTCAGCCAGGATAGCTTGAATCCAGTGGCACAGTGTCCATCAACTGTTGTTTCTGCATTTCATACCCCGAGAGGGACGGGTATGCTCAAACGTGAGTCCCGTGCTCTCCATGCCACTGGAATCAAGCTATCCTGGCTGATGAGGGCAGAAAGCCCGAAACCAGTCCTAGGATGCTTGTTTCCAGTCCAGGGAGGCCCTGGCTTTGCACTTCGGGGTGGACTGTTTCCATGGGGCACAGGGTCAAGACTGATTTGCATATGACTGGGTTCAAACTGGAATGGCATGGTGAGCAAAAAACGATGGATTTAGGCCCAGATCTCTGTACTGGGGTGAATGTATGACATTGTTCTGCATTCTGTCCATCAACTGTTGTTTTTACATATGTCACCCCGAGTGGGACGGGTATGCTCAGACGTGAGTCCCGTGCTCTCCATACCACTGGAATCAAGCTATCCTGGCTGACGAGGGCTGAAAGCCCAAAATCGGTCCTAGGATGCTTGTTTCCAGTCCAGGGAGGCCCTGGCTTGGCACTTCGGGCTGGACTGTTCCCATGGGGCACAGGGTCAAGACTGATTTGCATATGGCTGGGTTCAAACTGGAAGGCATGGTGAGCAAAAAAACGATGGATTTAGGCCCAGATCTCGGTACTGGGGTGAATGTATGACATTGGCTACATTCTGTCCATCAACTGTTGTTTTTGCTTTTGTCACCCCTAGTGGGATGGGAATGCTCAGACGTGAGTCCCGTGCTCTCCATACCACTGGAATCAAGCTATCCTGGCTGACGAGGGCTGAAAACCCGAATCCGGTCCTAGGATGCATTCTTTGTGCAGAGCCCCCTTGATATCTGAGTGAACAGGAATATCCAATCGAGTGGACTGCTGAAACTGCCGCAACAAACCACTACTAGATGAAGAAGGCTCAGGGGTCTATTCTGCATGAAAACCCATGTTCTGCTTAACATGAGCCAGAAGTCAGGGAGTAACTCCTTCCCAATATACTTCTCCTCCCGATCATCCCCCATAGAGGGCTTCTCCTCCTCTGAAAGGGAAGAAACATCAGCGAACATCTTCCCCAGGCCAGTCTGTGCAGGAACCTTGAGAACATTCAGCCCCAGTAATGTTTCACTAATTAGCCTCCTGAGCCAATCATCCTCCTTCCTTTTTGCAGCCCATTTAGGGGAAGCTACAGACACATTCGAGGAAGAGAAGGACTTCAGGTGCCTCCTGTTATGAGAATGCTTCCCCAAGGCTCAAAGGAACAGATTATACCACAGGAAACACGATCCTGCTGCTCAAAATCAGGGTTGAATTAGGATACAAATCGGCCCGGGCACTCTAAGAAAAGTGGCCCATATTTTCATATTGTCTTTCCGCAAAACACTGCTTCTGTGAAGTTTTATAAAAAAGAAAGGGGGGGTGGGAATCTCTGACAGAGTCATGTTTTCTTAACTTTACATAGATTTCTAAAAATGTATGGTGAAACACTCCTGAAAACAAGTGAGGCCTCTTTTGCTCAGGCCCCCTGCCCCGCCCAATATGTATACATTAATGGAAAGGCCCAGCACGTGAAAGGGAGTAACACCTCTGCCTGTTGATAAGAGGGAGGTAATGGATGCCCATCTGCCTCGAGAAAGGCCACCCAGGCACCCACTGGGCCACTGGCGGCATCCGAAAAACACAGACACCGCCCAAATAGGCTCCCAGGCTGCCTCAAAAAGCAGCCCACAGCTGGAACTCGGATGCCGGTCCCTCAGTCATTGCCCGAGTGCCCGCCTTACCAATCAACCCTGCTCAAAATATTAGTAGCACAACAGAAACAGGAACCGCTATGCTGACTTACCTGCACCTCAGCGCTAAATGCTCTTCCTTTATCATAAAGATCATGAAAAGTAGCAATGCTCGAATGCGCATGCGGGCTCACCCCCTAGGTCCCGCACAAGTGTAATTACTTCATACTTCAACCCAGAAGAAGCCCGGCTCCTCCTGAGTCACCAAGAAAGTTTCACTGGGAAAAAAACATGGTGACTGCCCCACAAGGCTAATTGCTCGCAGGAAGCCATAAAGCTCATGTGGCCAGTGCGGATGTATGACGTTACAACGCATACTTTTACAACACCTACCTTTACAACGCGGTTTTTACCACGCATACCATTACAACGCATAAGGTTTTTAGGCGCTGGATAGTGAATAGTTTAATTTACTATTCCAACTCCAGTCCCTGTGGATAGTAGGGAAGGTTATTGGATAGTAAATTAACCTATTCCCTATCCTAGAGCGCCCCCCAGAGCAATGCGTTGTAATAGTTTGCGTTGTAAAAGTTGCGTTGTAATGGTAGTTTGTTGTAAAAGTTTCGTTGTAAAGGCTGTTTCCCGGCCAGTGCTTAATTCGTAAAAAAAATAAGTGCCATGGCTATCATCAAGAGGCCACTGCAGCTTGCACAAAACATTGCCCCTGCCAGAGAAGTCAATGATAGTAACACACAACTACTAAACATCACACTCCTATAAGTGTGACAATTCGGACTATTTCAGGCTCTCAAAGCTATAAGAATGGCTTGGGCAGCAGTCAATAGTCATTTTCAACGTATACTAAATTAATAATTAATTTTTGTTGTGGTCATTTCTAAATTAGCCAGACAGCGCCATCTTATGGCAGACTGTCACAAGCGCCTGTGTTGACAATTAAGTGCCGGTGCTGAGCACCGAAAATGACAGGCTCAAATTAAGCACTGCCCTTGCCATTCAATACAGGTACGTTTCCCTGCCTGCTCCTACCCAGCAGAAGCCGAACGTCCTCCTCACGGCCTCATGAGAGACAGAAAAAAGAAGAGAGGAATACTGATTAAAGTGTACCCCTATAAGATATTTTCTGTGAGGGAGGGACACTTTTGCAAGCATGTTCTGTTCTCTTTTCTATCTCGCGAGTTGGATTCACCTCATTGGTAATGAATGGGACAGGGACATAAGGACGTGGAGGCACTGGTATTTACCAATCATGGTGAATATTCAGTCGTATTGTGCACAACTTGTAAGCAGGGTTAGAGTGTGTTTAGCCTCAGAACCTTACTGACTAAAAGAGTGAATGCAAAATGTCCATTATTAAACTCTGCATATAAATCGGTTTGTGCTACATCCATTTAGAGTACTCTGGAGGCTACGTCTGGATTTATAACATCATCTCCAAGTTGCTTTTCTATCTTCATTTTTTTACCAGTCACGTTTTATTGATGTGCAAGAAAATAAGGTATCAGTAAATTTTCATCACTCACTGATCTTATTTCTAAACCATCAGATACACATGCTTTGTTGTAAAATGACCAAAAATATGTTTATGTGTGCTAAAAGTAAGCAAATCGTAACTAGAAAGCAAAAGAAGTGGGAAGCAGGGCAAAGGAAGTCGGCGGGAAGACAAATGGCCTTCTTTTCTGACACAGCATCCTGGTACCCAGCCGTCTTGCTGAACAGCCGGACTGTGCAGAATCGAGCTGGACTGAAGACGGAAGCTAAATTGCTCTGAGTGCTGGAGCAGGAATGTGTCAGCACTTGTGTCTGGCCTGGACTCGCATCACTCGTGCCTTCAGTCGATGCCCCATTATCGCTTTGGCCTGTTCCATTACTTGCATCACAGGACAGGAAACGGATAGAATCAATCCCACTCTGCCCCCCCCACCCCCTCCTCTGGCAGGCGATGCCCCTTGATTCAGCTTCACCTGTCGTCCGCTGACGTGGCCTTTCTGTCAGTTGTGGCCATCACCACAAACATCTGAGCAGCCAGTTTCGCAACATTTTTAGGTTTCGCCTTGACAGCGCTTTGACCAAGTACTGCTTCCGGCGCCTAGTATCCTTCCACTGCAGGCTCCTGCAGGGACTATTTTGCTCTCTTCGCTCGTTCCTGCCTTCGCTCTGGCACGCACAAGAATGTCAGTGAAGCAGCCCTCCGGCACGGGGTCCTCCGGCAGGGAGGTACATCCCACCCCCATCCCATTCCCTCCCCCCCGGAGAACAGCTCCTCCCTGGACAGCTGTGTGCGGCGTCCGCCCGTGCTTTGTGCTCTTTGAAGGAGCTCCTCTGTCTGTGCTTGGTGCTGTCCCCAGTACCAAGCTCCATCCGAAAGAATTCCTCCGCTTCCAACACTCTGACCCCATAGCACCTCCCCCGCGTCTATCTGTTCTTCGGTGACCCGCTTCTGTGTGTGACAGTTCTCTCTTAGTCCTGGCTCTTATCCCCTTCTCTGTCAAGCCTAGCCTTGTTTCTTATTCTGTCACTCTTTCCTTCACAGGTATTTCTATTTTCACGGTCACTAATCAATCAATCCATCCATCCATCCATCCATCCATCCTTCCATCCATCCTTCCATCCATCCATCCTTCCTCCTTCCCTCCCTCCCTCCCTCCCTCCCTCCCTTCCTTCCTTCCTTCCTTCCTTCCTTCCTTCCTTTCCAGTAGTGCAAACTCGGCCCTATGGCTTTGGAGAACATTACAAGGGTACCAGTTACATTACACAAGATTTAGATTTCTTTTTAAGGCACAGATAGTTTGAGTGAAGTTATCTCCCCAGCTCTTCCGTTTCTCCATTTCTCTCTCCCTCGCATACACGTTTGTCGCCCCCATCTGTCATTCCCCTATCACTGCTGGTCTTCTCTGGGTTCCTCTGTTTCTCGGGTCCCTTCCTTTCCTTTCCTTTCCTTTCCTTTCCTTTCCTTTCCTTTCCTTTCCTTTCCTTTCCTTTCCTTTCCTTTCCTTCCCTTGTCTCAGTGTCTCTCTACTGTTACCTACCGCCCTGTCTCTTGCTCAACAACCCTCAGTTAATCAATCCTTACCCCTGTGTCTCTTGCTCTCTACCCCATCTCTTGCTCTCTTCCCCATCTCTTGCTCTCTACCCCATCTCTTGTCTCTACCCCATCTCTTGCTCTCTTCCCCTTCTCTTGCTCTCTATCCCATCTCTTGCTCTCTATCTCATCTATTGCTCTCTACCCCATCTCTTGCTCTCTTCCCCATCTCTTGCTCTCTACCCCATCTCTTGCTCTCTTCCCCATCTCTTGCTCTCTACCCCATCTCTTGCTCTCTACCCCATCTCTTGCTCCCTTCCCCATCTCTTGCTCTCTATCCCATCTCTTGCTCACTTCCCCATCTCTTGCTCTCTACCCCATCTCTTGCTCTCTTCCCCATCTCTTGCTCTCTACCCCATCTCTTGCTCTCTTCCCCATCTCTTGCTCTCTACCCCATCTCTTGCTCTCTACCCCATCTCTTGCTCTCTACCCCAGCTCTTGCTCTCTTCCCCATCTCTTGCTCTCTATCCCATCTCTTGCTCTCTTCCCCGTCTCTTGCTCTCTACCCCATCTCTTGCTCTCTTCCCCATCTCTTGCTCTCTATCCCATCTATTGCTCTATATCCCATCTCTTGCTGTCTACCACATCTCTTGCTCTCTACCCCATCACTTGCTCTCTACCCCATCTCTTGCTCTCTATCCCCTCTCTTGCTCTCTATCCCATCTCGTGTCTCTACCCCATCTCTTGTCTCTACCCCATCTCTTGTCTCTACCCCATTTCTTGCTCTCCACCCCATCTCTTGCTCTCAACCCCATCTTGTGCTCTCCACCCCATCTCTTGCTCTCTATCCCATCGCTTGTCTCTACCCCATCTATTGCTCTCTTCCCCATCTCTTGCTCTCTTTCCATCTCTTGCTCTCTATCCCATCTCCTGTCTCTACCCCATTTCTTGCTTTCTCTACCTCATCTCTTGCTCTCTACCCCATCTCTTGCTCTCTATCCCATCTCTTGCTCTCTACCCCATCTCTTGCTCTCTTCCCCATCTTTTGCTCTCTATCCCATCTCTTGCTCTCTATCCCATCTATTGCTCTCTACCCCATCTCTTGCTCTCTACACCATCTCTTGCTCTCTTCCCCATCTCTTGCTCTCTACCCCATATCTTGCTCTCTACCCCATCTCTTGCTCTCTACCCCATCTCTTGCTCTCTTCCCCATCTCTTGCTCTCTTCCCCGTCTCTTGCTCTCTACCCCATCTCTTACTCTCTTCCCCATCTCTTGCTCTCTATCCCATCTATTGCTCTCTAGCCCATCTCTTGCTCTCTACCCCATCTCTTGCTCTCTACCCCATCTCTTGCTCCTTACCCCATCTCTTGCTCTCTATCCCATCTCTTGCTCTCTATCCCATCTCTTGTCTCTACCCCATCTCTTGTCTCTACCCCATCTCTTGTCTCTACCCCATTTCTTGCTCTCCACCCCATCTCTTGCTCTCCACCCCATCTTGTGCTCTCTATCCCATCTCTTGCTCTCTATCCCATCTCTTGTCTCAATCCCATCTCTTGCTCTCTTCCCCATCTCTTGCTCTCTTCCCCATCTCTTGCTCTCTTTCCCATCTTTTGCTCTCTATCCCATCTTTTGTCTCTACCCCATCTCTTGTCTCTACCCCATCTCTTGCTCTCTTCCCCATCTCTTGCTCTCCTCCCCATCTCTTGCTCTCTACCCCATCTCTTTGCTCTACCCCATCTCTTATCTCTACCCCGTTTCTTGCTCTCTACCCCATCTCTTGCTCTCTACTCCATCTCTTGCTCTCTATCCCATCTCTTGCTCTCTACCCCATCTCTTGTCTCTACCCCATCTCTTGTCTCTACCCCATCTCTTTCTCTCTTCCCCATCTCTTGCTCTCTATCCCATCTCTTGTCTCTACCCCGTTTCTTGCTCCCCACCCCATCTCTTGCTCTCCACCCCATCTTGTGCTCTCTATCCCATCTCTTGCTCTCTATCCCATCACTTGTCTCTACCCCATCTCTTGCTCTCTTCCCCATCTCTTGCTCTCTTCCCCATTTCTTGCTCTCTATCCCATCTCTTGTCTCTACCCCATCTCTTGCCCTCTACCCCATCTCTTGCTCTCTATCCCATCTCTTGTCTCTACCCCATCTCTTGTCTCTACCTCATCTCTTGCTCTCTTCCCCATCTCTTGCCCTCTACCCCATCTCTTGTCTCTACCCCATCTCTTGTCTCTATCCCATCTCTTGCCTCTACCCCATCTCTTGTCTCTGTACCCCATTTCTTGCTCTCCACCCCATCTCTTGCTCTCTTCCCCATCTCTTGCTCTCTATCCTATCTCTTGTCTCTACCCCATCTCTTGTCTCTACCTCATCTCTTGCTCTCTTCCCCATCTCTTGCCCTCTACCCCATCTCTTGTCTCTACCCCATCTCTTGTCTCTACCCCATCTCTTGCCCTCTACCCCATCTCTTGTCTCTACCCCATCTCTTGTCTCTACCTCATCTCTTGCTCTCTTCCCCATCTCTTGCCCTCTACCCCATCTCTTGCTCTCTACCCCATCTCTTGCTCTCTACCCCATCTCTTGCTCTCTCTCCCATCTCTTGCTCTCTATCCCATCTCTTGTCTCTACCCCATCTCTTGTCTCTACCCCATCTCTTGTCTCTACCCCATTTCTTGCTCTCCACCCCATCTCTTGCTCTCCACCCCATCTTGTGCTCTCTATCCCATCTCTTGCTCTCTATCCCATCTCTTGTCTCAATCCCATCTCTTGCTCTCTTCCCCATCTCTTGCTCTCTTCCCCATCTCTTGCTCTCTTTCCCATCTTTTGCTCTTTATCCCATCTTTTGTCTCTACCCCATCTCTTGCTTTCTTCCCCATCTCTTGCTCTCCTCCCCATCTCTTGCTCTCTACCCCATCTCTTGGCTCTACCCCATCTCTTATCTCTACCCCGTTTCTTGCTCTCTACCCCATCTCTTGCTCTCTACTCCATCTCCTGCTCTCTATCCCATCTCTTGCTCTCTACCCCATCTCTTGTCTCTACCCCATCTCTTGCTTTCTTCCCCATCTCTTGCTCTCCTCCCCATCTCTTGCTCTCTACCCCATCTCTTGGCTCTACCCCATCTCTTATCTCTACCCCGTTTCTTGCTCTCTACCCCATCTCTTGCTCTCTACTCCATCTCCTGCTCTCTATCCCATCTCTTGCTCTCTACCCCATCTCTTGTCTCTACCCCATCTCTTTCTCTCTTCCCCATCGCTTGCTCTCTACCCCATCTCTTGTCTCTACCCCATCTCTTGTCTCTACCCCATCTCTTTCTCTCTTCCCCATCTCTTGCTCTCTATCCCATCTCTTGTCTCTACCCCATCTCTTGTCTCTACCCCATCTCTTTCTCTCTTCCCCATCTCTTGCTCTCTTCCCCATCTCTTGCTCTCTATCCCATCTCTTGTCTCTACCCCATCTCTTGCCCTCTACCCCATCTCTTGCTCTCTATCCCATCTCTTGTCTCTACCCCATCTCTTTCTCTCTTCCCCATCTCTTGCTCTCTATCCCATCTCTTGTCTCTACCCCATTTCTTGCTCTCTACCCCATCTCTTGCTCTCTACTCCATCTCCTGCTCTCTATCCCATCTCTTGCTCTCTACCCCATCTCTTGTCTCTACCCCATCTCTTGCTTTCTTCCCCATCTCTTGCTCTCCTCCCCATCTCTTGCT
Organism: Lissotriton helveticus; assembly: GCF_964261635.1. Classification (NCBI taxonomy): domain Eukaryota; kingdom Metazoa; phylum Chordata; class Amphibia; order Caudata; family Salamandridae; genus Lissotriton; species Lissotriton helveticus. Next base: position 759,997,171 of record NC_136073.1, read on the forward strand.
CTCTACCCCATCTCTTGGCTCTACCCCATCTCTTATCTCTACCCCGTTTCTTGCTCTCTACCCCATCTCTTGCTCTCTACTCCATCTCCTGCTCTCTATCCCATCTCTTGCTCTCTACCCCATCTCTTGTCTCTACCCCATCTCTTTCTCTCTTCCCCATCGCTTGCTCTCTACCCCATCTCTTGTCTCTACCCCATCTCTTGTCTCTACCCCATCTCTTTCTCTCTTCCCCATCTCTTGCTCTCTATCCCATCTCTTGTCTCTACCCCATCTCTTGTCTCTACCCCATCTCTTTCTCTCTTCCCCATCTCTTGCTCTCTTCCCCATCTCTTGCTCTCTATCCCATCTCTTGTCTCTACCCCATCTCTTGCCCTCTACCCCATCTCTTGCTCTCTATCCCATCTCTTGTCTCTACCCCATCTCTTTCTCTCTTCCCCATCTCTTGCTCTCTATCCCATCTCTTGTCTCTACCCCATTTCTTGCTCCCCACCCCATCTCTTGCTCTCCACCCCATCTTGTGCTCTCTATCCCATCTCTTGCTCTCTATCCCATCACTTGTCTCTACCCCATCCCTTGCTCTCTTCCCCATCTCTTGCTCTCTTCCCCATCTCTTGCTCTCTATCCCATCTCTTGTCTCTACCCCATCTCTTGCCCTCTACCCAATCTCTTGCTCTCTATCCCATCTCTTGTCTCTACCCCATCTCTTGTCTCTACCTCATCTCTTGCTCTCTTCCCCATCTCTTGCCCTCTACCCCATCTCTTGTCTCTACCCCATCTCTTGTCTCTATCCCATCTCTTGCCTCTACCCCATCTCTTGTCTCTGTACCCCATTTCTTGCTCTCCTCCCCATCTCTTGCTCTCTACCCCATCTCTTGGCTCTACCCCATCTCTTATCTCTACCCCGTTTCTTGCTCTCTACCCCATCTCTTGCTCTCTTCCCCATCTCTTGCTCTCTATCCTATCTCTTGTCTCTACCCCATCTCTTGTCTCTACCTCATCTCTTGCTCTCTTCCCCATCTCTTGCCCTCTACCCCATCTCTTGTCTCTACCCCATCTCTTGTCTCTACCCCATCTCTTGCCCTCTACCCCATCTCTTGTCTCTACCCCATCTCTTGTCTCTACCTCATCTCTTGCTCTCTTCCCCATCTCTTGCCCTCTACCCCATCTCTTGCTCTCTACCCCATCTCTTGCTCTCTACCCCATCTCTTGCTCTCTCTCCCATCTCTTGCTCTCTATCCCATCTCTTGTCTCTACCCCATCTCTTGTCTCTACCCCATCTCTTGTCTCTACCCCATTTCTTGCTCTCCACCCCATCTCTTGCTCTCCACCCCATCTTGTGCTCTCTATCCCATCTCTTGCTCTCTATCCCATCTCTTGTCTCAATCCCATCTCTTGCTCTCTTCCCCATCTCTTGCTCTCTTCCCCATCTCTTGCTCTCTTTCCCATCTTTTGCTCTTTATCCCATCTTTTGTCTCTACCCCATCTCTTGCTTTCTTCCCCATCTCTTGCTCTCCTCCCCATCTCTTGCTCTCTACCCCATCTCTTGGCTCTACCCCATCTCTTATCTCTACCCCGTTTCTTGCTCTCTACCCCATCTCTTGCTCTCTACTCCATCTCCTGCTCTCTATCCCATCTCTTGCTCTCTACCCCATCTCTTGTCTCTACCCCATCTCTTGCTTTCTTCCCCATCTCTTGCTCTCCTCCCCATCTCTTGCTCTCTACCCCATCTCTTGGCTCTACCCCATCTCTTATCTCTACCCCGTTTCTTGCTCTCTACCCCATCTCTTGCTCTCTACTCCATCTCCTGCTCTCTATCCCATCTCTTGCTCTCTACCCCATCTCTTGTCTCTACCCCATCTCTTTCTCTCTTCCCCATCGCTTGCTCTCTACCCCATCTCTTGTCTCTACCCCATCTCTTGTCTCTACCCCATCTCTTTCTCTCTTCCCCATCTCTTGCTCTCTATCCCATCTCTTGTCTCTACCCCATCTCTTGTCTCTACCCCATCTCTTTCTCTCTTCCCCATCTCTTGCTCTCTTCCCCATCTCTTGCTCTCTATCCCATCTCTTGTCTCTACCCCATCTCTTGCCCTCTACCCCATCTCTTGCTCTCTATCCCATCTCTTGTCTCTACCCCATCTCTTTCTCTCTTCCCCATCTCTTGCTCTCTATCCCATCTCTTGTCTCTACCCCATTTCTTGCTCTCTACCCCATCTCTTGCTCTCTACTCCATCTCCTGCTCTCTATCCCATCTCTTGCTCTCTACCCCATCTCTTGTCTCTACCCCATCTCTTGCTTTCTTCCCCATCTCTTGCTCTCCTCCCCATCTCTTGCTCTCTACCCCATCTCTTGGCTCTACCCCATCTCTTATCTCTACCCCGTTTCTTGCTCTCTACCCCATCTCTTGCTCTCTACTCCATCTCCTGCTCTCTATCCCATCTCTTGCTCTCTACCCCATCTCTTGTCTCTACCCCATCTCTTTCTCTCTTCCCCATCGCTTGCTCTCTACCCCATCTCTTGTCTCTACCCCATCTCTTGTCTCTACCCCATCTCTTTCTCTCTTCCCCATCTCTTGCTCTCTATCCCATCTCTTGTCTCTACCCCATCTCTTGTCTCTACCCCATCTCTTTCTCTCTTCCCCATCTCTTGCTCTCTTCCCCATCTCTTGCTCTCTATCCCATCTCTTGTCTCTACCCCATCTCTTGCCCTCTACCCCATCTCTTGCTCTCTATCCCATCTCTTGTCTCTACCCCATCTCTTTCTCTCTTCCCCATCTCTTGCTCTCTATCCCATCTCTTGTCTCTACCCCATTTCTTGCTCCCCACCCCATCTCTTGCTCTCCACCCCATCTTGTGCTCTCTATCCCATCTCTTGCTCTCTATCCCATCACTTGTCTCTACCCCATCCCTTGCTCTCTTCCCCATCTCTTGCTCTCTTCCCCATCTCTTGCTCTCTACCCCATCTCTTGGCTCTACCCCATCTCTTATCTCTACCCCGTTTCTTGCTCTCTACCCCATCTCTTGCTCTCTACTCCATCTCCTGCTCTCTATCCCATCTCTTGCTCTCTACCCCATCTCTTGTCTCTACCCCATCTCTTGCTTTCTTCCCCATCTCTTGCTCTCCTCCCCATCTCTTGCTCTCTACCCCATCTCTTGGCTCTACCCCATCTCTTATCTCTACCCCGTTTCTTGCTCTCTACCCCATCTCTTGCTCTCTACTCCATCTCCTGCTCTCTATCCCATCTCTTGCTCTCTACCCCATCTCTTGTCTCTACCCCATCTCTTTCTCTCTTCCCCATCGCTTGCTCTCTACCCCATCTCTTGTCTCTACCCCATCTCTTGTCTCTACCCCATCTCTTTCTCTCTTCCCCATCTCTTGCTCTCTATCCCATCTCTTGTCTCTACCCCATCTCTTGTCTCTACCCCATCTCTTTCTCTCTTCCCCATCTCTTGCTCTCTTCCCCATCTCTTGCTCTCTATCCCATCTCTTGTCTCTACCCCATCTCTTGCCCTCTACCCCATCTCTTGCTCTCTATCCCATCTCTTGTCTCTACCCCATCTCTTTCTCTCTTCCCCATCTCTTGCTCTCTATCCCATCTCTTGTCTCTACCCCATTTCTTGCTCTCTACCCCATCTCTTGCTCTCTACTCCATCTCCTGCTCTCTATCCCATCTCTTGCTCTCTACCCCATCTCTTGTCTCTACCCCATCTCTTGCTTTCTTCCCCATCTCTTGCTCTCCTCCCCATCTCTTGCTCTCTACCCCATCTCTTGGCTCTACCCCATCTCTTATCTCTACCCCGTTTCTTGCTCTCTACCCCATCTCTTGCTCTCTACTCCATCTCCTGCTCTCTATCCCATCTCTTGCTCTCTACCCCATCTCTTGTCTCTACCCCATCTCTTTCTCTCTTCCCCATCGCTTGCTCTCTACCCCATCTCTTGTCTCTACCCCATCTCTTGTCTCTACCCCATCTCTTTCTCTCTTCCCCATCTCTTGCTCTCTATCCCATCTCTTGTCTCTACCCCATCTCTTGTCTCTACCCCATCTCTTTCTCTCTTCCCCATCTCTTGCTCTCTTCCCCATCTCTTGCTCTCTATCCCATCTCTTGTCTCTACCCCATCTCTTGCCCTCTACCCCATCTCTTGCTCTCTATCCCATCTCTTGTCTCTACCCCATCTCTTTCTCTCTTCCCCATCTCTTGCTCTCTATCCCATCTCTTGTCTCTACCCCATTTCTTGCTCCCCACCCCATCTCTTGCTCTCCACCCCATCTTGTGCTCTCTATCCCATCTCTTGCTCTCTATCCCATCACTTGTCTCTACCCCATCCCTTGCTCTCTTCCCCATCTCTTGCTCTCTTCCCCATCTCTTGCTCTCTATCCCATCTCTTGTCTCTACCCCATCTCTTGCCCTCTACCCAATCTCTTGCTCTCTATCCCATCTCTTGTCTCTACCCCATCTCTTGTCTCTACCTCATCTCTTGCTCTCTTCCCCATCTCTTGCCCTCTACCCCATCTCTTGTCTCTACCCCATCTCTTGTCTCTATCCCATCTCTTGCCTCTACCCCATCTCTTGTCTCTGTACCCCATTTCTTGCTCTCCTCCCCATCTCTTGCTCTCTACCCCATCTCTTGGCTCTACCCCATCTCTTATCTCTACCCCGTTTCTTGCTCTCTACCCCATCTCTTGCTCTCTACTCCATCTCCTGCTCTCTATCCCATCTCTTGCTCTCTACCCCATCTCTTGTCTCTACCCCATCTCTTTCTCTCTTCCCCATCGCTTGCTCTCTACCCCATCTCTTGTCTCTACCCCATCTCTTGTCTCTACCCCATCTCTTTCTCTCTTCCCCATCTCTTGCTCTCTATCCCATCTCTTGTCTCTACCCCATCTCTTGTCTCTACCCCATCTCTTTCTCTCTTCCCCATCTCTTGCTCTCTTCCCCATCTCTTGCTCTCTATCCCATCTCTTGTCTCTACCCCATCTCTTGCCCTCTACCCCATCTCTTGCTCTCTATCCCATCTCTTGTCTCTACCCCATCTCTTTCTCTCTTCCCCATCTCTTGCTCTCTATCCCATCTCTTGTCTCTACCCCATTTCTTGCTCCCCACCCCATCTCTTGCTCTCCACCCCATCTTGTGCTCTCTATCCCATCTCTTGCTCTCTATCCCATCACTTGTCTCTACCCCATCCCTTGCTCTCTTCCCCATCTCTTGCTCTCTTCCCCATCTCTTGCTCTCTATCCCATCTCTTGTCTCTACCCCATCTCTTGCCCTCTACCCAATCTCTTGCTCTCTATCCCATCTCTTGTCTCTACCCCATCTCTTGTCTCTACCTCATCTCTTGCTCTCTTCCCCATCTCTTGCCCTCTACCCCATCTCTTGTCTCTACCCCATCTCTTGTCTCTATCCCATCTCTTGCCTCTACCCCATCTCTTGTCTCTGTACCCCATTTCTTGCTCTCCACCCCATCTCTTGCTCTCTATCCCATCTCTTGTCTCTACCCCATCTCTTGTCTATACCTCATCTCTTGCTCTCTTCCCCATCTCTTGCCCTCTACCCCATCTCTTGTCTCTACCCCATCTCTTGTCTCTACCCCATCTCTTGCCCTCTACCCCATCTCTTGTCTCTACCCCATCTCTTGTCTCTACCTCATCTCTTGCTCTCTTCCCCATCTCTTGCCCTCTACCCCATCTCTTGCTCTCTACCCCATCTCTTGCTCTCTACCCCATATCTTGCTCTCTATCCCATCTCTTGCTCTCTATCCCATCTCTTGCTCTCTACCCCATCTCTTGTCTCTACCCCATCTCTTGTCTCTACCCCATTTCTTGCTCTCCACCCCATCTCTTGCTCTCCACCCCATCTTGTGCTCTCTATCCCATCTCTTGCTCTCTATCCCATCTCTTGTCTCAATCCCATCTCTTGCTCTCTTCCCCATCTCTTGCTCTCTTCCCCATCTCTTGCAATCTTTCCCATCTTTTGCTCTCTATCCCATCTTTTGTCTCTACCCCATCTCTTGTCTCTACCCCATCTCTTGCTTTCTTCCCCATCTCTTGCTCTCTACCCCATCTCTTGGCTCTATCCCATCTCTTATCTCTACCCCGTTTCTTGCTCTCTACCCCATCTCTTGCTCTCTACTCCATCTCTTGCTCTCTATCCCATCTCTTGCTCTCTACCCCATCTCTTGTCTCTACCCCATCTCTTGTCTCTACCCCATCTCTTTCTCTCTTCCCCATCTCTTGCTCTCTACCCCATCTCTTGTCTCTACCCCATCTCTTGTCTCTACCCCATCTCTTTCTCTCTTCCCCATCTCTTGCTCTCTATCCAATCTCTTGTCTCTACCCCATCTCTTGTCTCTACCCCATCTCTTTCTCTCTACCCCATCTCTTGCTCTCTTCCCCATCTCTTGCTCTCTATCCCATCTCTTGTCTCTACCCCATCTCTTGCCCTCTACCCCATCTCTTGCTCTCTATCCCATCTCTTGTCTCTACCCCATCTCTTGTCTCTACCTCATCTCTTGCTCTCTTCCCCATCTCTTGCCCTCTACCCCATCTCTTGTCTCTACCCCATCTCTTGTCTCTATCCCATCTCTTGCCTCTACCCCATCTCTTGTCTCTGTACCCCATTTCTTCCTCTCCACCCCATCTCTTGCTCTCTTCCCCATCTCTTGCTCTCTATCCCATCTCTTGTCTCTACCCCATCTCTTGTCTCTACCTCATCTCTTGCTCTCTTCCCCATCTCTTGCCCTCTACCCCATCTCTTGTCTCTACCCCATCTCTTGTCTCTACCTCATCTCTTGCTCTCTATCCCATCTCTTGCCTCTACCCCATCTCTTTCTCTCTTCCCCATCTCTTGCTCTCTATCCCATCTCTTGCTCTCTACCCCATCTCTTGTCTCTACCCCATCTCTTGTCTCTATCCAATCTCTTGCCTCTACCCCATCTCTTTCTCTCTTCCCCATCTCTTGCTCTCTATCCCATCTCTTGTCTCTACCCCATCTTTTGCTCTCTTCCCCATCTCTTGCTCTCTACCCCATCTCTTGTCTCAACCACATCTCTTGTCTCTACCCCATCTCTTTCTCTCTTCCCCATATCTTGCTCTCTATCCCATCTCTTGTCTCTACCCCATCTTTTGCTCTCTTCCCCTTCTCTTGCTCTCTATCCCATCTCTTGTCTCTACCCCATCTCTTGTCTCTACCCATCTCTTGCTCTCTACCCCATCTCTTGTCTCTACCCCATCTCTTGTCTCTACCCATCTCTTGCTCTCTTCTCCATCTCTTGCTCTCTACCCCATCTCTTGCTCTCTATCCCATCTCTTGTCTCTACCCCATCTCTTGTCTCTACCCCATCTCTTGCTCTCTATCCCATCTCTTGTCTCTACCCCATCTCTTGTCTCTACCCCATCTCTTGCTCTCTACCCCATCTCTTGTCTCTACCCCATCTCTTGTCTCTACCCCATTTCTTGCTCTCTTCCCCATCTCTTGCTCTCTACCCCATCTCTTGCTCTCTATCCCATCTCTTGTCTCTACCCCATCTCTTGTCTCTACCCCATCTCTTGTCTCTACCCCATTTCTTGTCTCTACCCCATCTCTTGTCTCTACTCCATCTCTTGCTCTCTACCCCACTTCTTGTCTCTACCCCATTTCTTGCTCTCTTCCCCATCTCTTGCTCTCTACCCCATCTCTTGCTCTCAATCCCATCTCTTGTCTCTACCCCATCTCTTGTCTCTACCCCATCTCTTGTCTCTACCCCATCTCTTGCTCTCTACCCCATTTCTTGCTCTCTTCCCCATCTCTTGCTCTCTACCCCATCTCTTGCTCTCTATCCCATCTCTTGTCTTTACCCCATCTCGTGTCTCTACCCCATCTCTTGCTCTCTACCCCATCTCTTGCTCTCTTCCCCATCTTTTGCTCTCTATCCCATCTCTTGTCTCTACCCCATCTCTTGTCTCTACCCCATCTCTTGTCTCTACCCCATTTCTTGCTCTCTTCCCCATCTCTTGCTCTCTATCCCATCTCTTGCTCTCTATCCCGCCTCTTGAATTCTACCTCTTGTCTATCCTCTAACACTCTGTCTCTTATCCCCGTATCCCTCTGACTCCAGCGCTAGACCCAGGCCCTTTGCTGCCGGCCCACTGTCTCTCACTCCATACACTGCTGCCTTTCCTCTCCTGCTCCGAACCCCTTTGTCTCTTGCACTCTACCTTGCTCCTCCGCCTCTTGCCGCTTGGTCTCATGCTCTCTACACTTCTCTCACTCTTGCTCCATATCCCGCTCTCTTTTGCACCCTGCCACCCTACTGGATACTGCTTGTGAGGCACTTTTACTCCTCCTCCACAAAAAGAAAACAGATCATCAGTCTGCCACCCATGTACTGTGATCTTCCCACACCCCATAAGGGACACTGCCTGCGCAGAGTGTCCAAGTATGAGCTAGAAACCCACTCAATTTAGGAGCTTTCAGCCCAATCTTTGATCCACCTTGTGATAGCCAGTGCATAATTTGAGCCAGTGGTTTCCGGTGGGCACCACCGGCACTCATTTTTGGGAGCTGCCACTTATTTGCCCTCTTCAGACATATCCTGAAAGCAAGAGAGGTTCAAACACACAAACGGGATGATTCAGGTGGGTTCATGACTACCAGTCTCAGTATTCAGCATGCACACATTTAATGGCGCTGGCGGTGGACTTCTGAGTAACACTTTAGACACCCGCACTTTATTTTACAAATTAGGCACAGGTGATAGCAGCTCTTCACCAGAGCGACTGTATGAAGAGCGCGTTATCATGTGACACACTGTGTTACTGTATGTGCTGGCATGTCTGTAACATGGTGATTCATTGCCACCAGCCTCTACCACAACCATGGCACTGTTCTACTTGAGCCTCCAAATGCATCACATGCAGGCCAGTCTTTCAATCGATTCCTGTTAAACCTCTGCCTTCCTAACAACAGCTGCTGCTGCCCCACTCATTCCCAGTGCAAAACTCTCAACCAAATCTTCATGTCAACATTGCAGCCTGCTACTCTCCTTCTTTTGACCTCCCTCAGTTCAGTCAACCTTGATTCACTTGTCCTTCAGCTTTCCTTCTCCATAGCCTCCACCCCAAAGTTCATCTACCAAAAGTCAACTTTGGGTCGATTCTCTACAACACAAATGCCTCCACCTGGTCCCTCTCCTTGATAGAGCCATCTAGGACAATTTGAATAGTCCATTCAAGGCAGCTTACATCTTCCCTGTTCTCCCTGAAGCATAAATCTGTCTCCCCTTGTCTGCAGTCCTGGATCATGGCAACCATCTGCACCCAATAGGCACAAATGTGCAAAATAGTTTTTTTATGGCGCCCTAATTTCCCTACTTAGCAAAAATTCTAGAAGCACACATTGCTCGCAGCCTCTGCTCCTTCATAGAGGATACACATTTTTTCGACCCTTGCCATGCGTGCTTCCATCCAGCTCATTCCATGGAAGTAGTCATCCTCTCGGTCGTCGATGACATGCGGAAGGAGGTGGACAGAGGCTTCACTCAAGCTCTCCTACTCCTTGACCTCTCGGTGCCCATTGACACTGTTAGGGTTTGGGGCTAGTCCTCTTTCCATGACCATGATCTTGATGTCACATGACTTACCTGGGTGGACTTAAGCCGGGTCTGCCCTTCCCTCAGTGCTTGGTATCTATCCATGTTGGTTTTGGGTTCTGTGCCTGGGGTTGGTTTTTTGTATCACCCCTGTTCTGCTCACGGGCTCGTGAGCAGGTCTTTGGGACTATTTGGCTGTTCTTGTGTTTTCCCCGGTTCCCTTGCGAAGTCCCTCCCCTCCCCTTTACCTCGACTCCAGCGGTGTTATCCGGTGTTTCTCTGTGGGGTGCAGAGGACAGCCTGACTAGGGCGCTGGGGCTCCAGTTCCCTTTCGCTTTACAAAAGATCCGGTGAATCGGGCGTCAGCAGAATACCATCTTGGCGCGGTAACTTGGACAGAGACGCCTGGGACTTCCGTGTTGTTGTGGAACCTATCGGCTTCGTTTTGCAGATTCGGACGTTTTCCTGGTGCTTCCTGGTTTGTACGGCATGGAGAACGGAGAACGCGCTGAGAGTATACACCGCTCGTTCTCATCCCATATTCTGCCTTTCTAAGCCTCTGTTTCCCAAACGAAGAGTAAGGGTTTTTTTTGTGTCGTTGAGCCGATTTTTTCCCCCTTATTGCGGGTTTTTTGTTTAATACAAAGGGATTGCTTCAGGATTTGTCTTCATTGTATCGGCCCCCTCCCTTTCCCTCTCTCCTTGGACATTGACTACACCTATTGGATGTCTCCATATCGAGCACGCTGCATTCCACACTGGTAAGGAGGTTGTTATGTGTTGAATGGGGCATGGTCATGGACAAAGGGTTATGAGGGTTGTCATAGTAGAGAGAGCAGATTGGTAAAGCATTGTCTTGTTCCATACGTGCAGAGCTGTGGAGACAAAGAAGCCCCTAGCCTTTTACTAAGTGGGTGGAAGCAATCATCTTTGTCCTTTCCCTTTGTTCCTCTTTTTTTCCGCCCCCTCCCCTTGGCTCATTTGGTCACTCATTGTTTATTGGCCAGTGAGTGGCATATGGGTAGGGGTAGTGGATCGGGCCATACTTCGCTCCTGCAGTGTATGGGCATTGGAAGTGGAAACCAACAGACACGATCGACCATAGTCTTGTAGTGGACTGTGTCTGGACTGCAGGACTCTGCAATCAAATTTATCATTTCCCTTCTAAAGGATAAATCACAATTTATGCAATTTACCCCCTTCAGTTCAGCTAAATTCCAATGGAACTGTGGAGTACCTCAAGGTTCCTCCCTCTCTCCACACCTTTTCAACTTATACATCCGCCAGGTGCACTCTCTCACAAAAATGAAGGGTAATATATATATAAATATGCCGAGGATATGCAACTTCTTTTCACAATTGATGACACCCTGGAATCTAAGAAGTTCTTCCAAGATACAATTTTGTTATCTGGGATTGGATGAACAGCAACCATTTAAAATTAAAATCTGACAAACAGAGCTAGTTATCACCAAAAAGAAGCTAGACATTTGGAGCCCCTCATTTTTGCCCTCTGCAATGGGTACTCTCCCCCCCAATAAGTCGATAAAAAGCCTGGGGTCCTTATCGACAATGATCTCTTCCTGAAACCTCAACTTGAATCTGTGATTTCATCTTGCTTTTTACAACTCCTCAGAATCATGAAAATAAGAAAATGTCTTACTGTGGAGCCACTGGTTCAAGTCATAATGGCCCTGATTAAATCAATAATAGATTATGCTAATACCCTTTATGTGGGCCTCCCCAATTGCCTCACACACAAGCTCCAAATGGGCCAAAACCAGGATGCTCATCTGATTTTCTAATTTCTCCGATATAATGGCACACCTCTCCAGTGATGAAAGAACTCCACTGGCTCCCAGTCGCCCAGAGATCTACTTTGAAAACATGCCATGTCATATTTAAATCCCTCAACATTAAAAGTTCAGCCATGATAAAAACATGTATTCAAAAGTACTTTCCCAATCGAAATCTAAGATCTACCAATCTGCACTATGTATCGATCCCTCAATTCAATAGGAAAAGGACAGGAGGGTCAAGATTGTCAGTTGTAACCCCCTGCACCTGGAACTCCCAGCCCTTGGAAATAAGGATGAATCCCCCCCAACCATGGTAAATCTAGATAGCTTTTAAAACACTGTCCCTTTAGCAAGCTTGCATTTAACCTCATGAAGCTGCTGCCTGGGTTAAGTTACCACAGCGCCAAGAAAGCGGCTAGTGTATGTGCGCTCTACAAATGTTAGTAACCTGACATAACTACCCACCACAGTTTTTTAAAGCATTATGAACAGCAGTTGTTACTGTTAATATAGGTAATGGAATTTAAGTTACCAACCTCAGAAAGATAGATGGCTGAGGTGACCTTCACAGGATTGAAACTTGTGACCTTCCAGCCAGAACAGATGGCAGGTATGAACATTAAACTCTATTTGCTGACTTCACATCCTATTTCTTTTTGAAAATAACCTCATGTGAACCAAGGAAAGTGGTTCAGTGGAATGGGTTTTGAGGACCAATTTCCATCAGTGATAAACTTTATACGTACTGGTCTGTAATAGTACAACTCTAGCCTGCTTCAGCTATGTTTTCTTGATCACCCTAACACCCCCAACATAAGATAATGATCTGTGATGTTGAAGCGTCTTGAGTTTTGGCTCACGAGATGTGAAATAGGTTATATTCTTGCTCAACTGAAAACTGTTTACATTTTTGAAACTAAGTGGAAGTCATTTTCCAATTCTTGTATTCTCAGCTGGGTTTCTGCTCCATATCTTTGTGTGAAATCTACCATGAGACAGTAGAGCAGTGTTTCTTAACCTTTTGACGCCTGTGGACCCCTGAATCATTATTGGAGTCCATTGACTCCCTCTGAAACATTATTGGAGTCCAGGGACCCATGCTGAGTCATTATTGGAGTCCAGGGACCCATGCTGAGTCATTATTGGAGTCCAGGGACCCATGCTGAGTCATTATGGGAGTTCAGGGACCCATGCTGAGTCATTATTGGAGTCCAGGGACCCATGCTGAGTCATTATTGGAGTCCAGGGACCCATGCTGAGTCATTATCGGAGTCCAGGGACCCATGCTGAGTCATTATTGGAGTCCAGGGACCCATGCTGAGTCATTATTGGAGTCCTGGGACCCATGCTGAGTCATTATCGGAGTCCAGGGACCCATGCTGAGTCATTATTGGAGTCCAGCAACCCATGCTGAGTCATTATTGGAGTCCAGGGACCCCCCACTGAATAATTACTGGAAGCTGGGGACCTCCGTTGATTTGTACTGCAAAGCAATACACAAAAATACAGAACCACGCATTCATCATACAAATGGCTAAATATTTTATTTAATTCTCAAACAAATATAACAAGCATTGGCATAGCCAATAGGTCTCGCCTTTGCGACCTTATAAGTATTTAGCCATGCAACAGTTGATGTTGAACTAAGGATATTGTGCTGCATAACTAAATAAAGTCCCAACAGCGAGACCTATTGGCTATGCCAATGCTTGTTACCTCTTCCTGACAGACCAAAAGTGACAAAGAGTCTGTCTTTCTGAATCTGCTGGATCCGCCAAGATAAACAGAAAGAGCACGCTTAATAGCCAATAAACTCAACATCTGCTCTTCCTCGGAAGGAGAAAGAAATAATGTTTGAAGAACCATTTCCTATGAAGAGTGAAACTTAAAATTCATTTTAGGAAGAAATGCAGGCTCTAATTTATGTACCACGCATCATCCAAGAAAGTGTAGAAAGGATGATGACATAGTAAAGGAGACAGTTCCCCAAACATTCAAGTAGAGGTGATAGCCACCAAGAACAGAACCTTAAATGATAGAAATATTAAATTCACTGTGGTTAAAGTTTTAAAGGCTTTAAAACCCAAATCCCACGCAGGAGATGAAAAAGGAAGGAGCAGGCCTAGAAATAGCAAAATGTTTAAACATTCTGGCCACCAGATGTTATGCCTTCAAAATAACATCAGTATTGTAAAAAACCTTGCAATAGGTCTCGCATTTACCCAAGTTTAAGCTATTGGCAATCTAAATGAAAATGCCTTTTATTTATGTTTTAAAAACGAAAACAAAAATAAAAGACATTGTTATTTGCAATGTCAATAGACCTATTGCATTGCAAATGCATGTTTATAAACCCAGCAAGTATTAAGATGTTCCTTGGGCACTTATTGGTTTGGACACTGTGCATTCCATGATAGGCTCTTCATGTGCCAGAGTCTAGTCCCAGAAAGAACCACAGAAACTGGGAAAGAGATCAATACAAATGTTTTTAAAAAACGTTATCAAATACAGTTACGTATTTGTGCACTCATGTGACCAGACCCTGGCCTTCAGCTTACTCCTTGCATATAGATGTACGAAAACGCTAAATGGTTCTTTTTGTTTTCTTAGTAAATTATTGAGACTAGGGTCAAATGTAAAATGTATAAAATGTTAAACATTAAATAATATTTTAGGTTTCTAAATATCGAAATAAGCATGCAAAAAACATAGGAACAATTGGATGAGAATATACTTTTCCATCCATATGTTACCATCCATTGCAATGTGCTTTAAATCATGGGTGTCCTGCGCATCCATAGGCAATAAAGCCAATCATAAGGCACCCACATTGCAAATATAAAAAGAGAAAAAGCATCCATTGATGCAAAGACTGCCTCCATGCCCTGCACGCCAGTTTTATTACAGTAAACAAGTCAATGTGCACACGTTCCACTTTAAGATGGCGCTACAGCTATGTGTACTGATGAAGACATCATAGAGATCTATGTGTCACCTGAATGTGAAATGTTCTAATCCCTGTGAGCCCTTTCGTCCTTCTGAGGTCAGCATGAGGGCCATTGAGTTTGATACTGGTTTACAACTCTCACAACATCTAGAGACCTGACAAGTGGTACAACAAAGCTGTTGCTGTTTTCCTTGCCTGCATCGGAGGTCTGGACTGTTCGGGCTGGACTGTTCCCATGAGGCACAGGGTCAGACTGATTTGCATATGGCCATGTCTGAACTGGGGTGGCAGAGTGGGCTAAAGAACGGTGATGGATTAAACCCAGATCTTTTGACTGGGTGTGAGTGTTTGATTGGTTCAGATGCTCCGTCCATCACCACCCCCTTTTGTACCGCTTTGTTCGCCATAAGTTGGCAGGGTATGCTCAGACATGAGTCCCTTGCTCACTTTGCCACCTGATTCAAGCAAGCCTGGCTGAAGACGGCTGAAATGCCAGAAACCGGTCGTAGGAAGCTTGTTTCCGGTCCAGGGAAGGCATGGCTTGGCAGTTAGGGCTGGACTGTTCCCATGAGGCACAGGGTCAGACTGATTTGCATATGGCCATGTCTGAACTGGGTTGGCAGAGTGGGCTAAAGAACGGTGATGGATTAAACCCAGACCTTTTGACTGGGTGTGAGTGTTTGATTGGTTCAGATGCTCCGTCCATCACCACCCCTTTTTGTACCGCTTTGTTCGCCATAAGTTGGCAGGGTATGCTCATACGTGAGTCCCTTGCTCACTTAGCCACTGGATTCAGGCAAGCCTGGCTGAAGAAGGCTGAAATGCCAGAAAGCGGTCCTAGGAAGCTTGTTTCCGGTCTAGGGAAGGCATGGCTTGCCAGTTAGGGCTGGACTGTTCCCATGAGGCACAGGGTCGGACTGATTTGCATATGGCCATGTCTGAACTGGGGTGGCAGAGTGGGCTAAAGAACGGTGATGGATTAAACCCAGATCTTTTGACTGGGTGTGAGTGTTTGATTGGTTCAGATGCTCTGTCCATCACCACTCCCTTTTGTACCGCTTTGCATCGGAGGTCTGACAAAATGCCTTTGCTGCTGCTATGAATTCGCAATTGGACATCAAGCCGTGCATTTGCCAGGCTTCTGAGGCTTCTGAGGCTCTGAGGGTGTTGGTGCGCATTTTACCTTCTCTCTCTCTGGATAATTTAGTAGTTACAGCCCAGAGGAGTATTTCATATCATTAGTCAGCGAAGGGAGGCAGTCTGTTTGCTGACTACAGTTTCCAGAGCAAAAATACTCGGCTTGCTTTCGTGGACGTTCGGGAGGGGCAGAGAAGGAAAAGGGCGCAGTCTCTTCCTTACTGCCCAGCAAAGACACGGACAATGTCCTCTTCTTTTCTGTGCTGGCAGCTACCCCCACCCCTCTCTTCCTATTATTCCCTCTCTTTCTGTCTTGCTCCTCACTTATTAAAAACCGTGACTTGAAGAAATGGTTCACAACCTCTCTTTTCTTCTTTCATTTAGTTGCTTCCCTGTGAAATGGATCAAAAAAAGACAAGCGTGCGCCTCGCACTGACAAGGAGAGTAGGAGGCAGCAGGGGGAGGGGAAGAGAGGAAGGGGCCTGCGCCAGATTCCCTTGCGGGAGCGAGCAGGAACCATATGTCAAAGCTCGCTCCCGCAAGGGAATCGCCAAACATGCATGTGTTGCTATTGAAGACAATGCAATGCGTGCACGTTTTTGGCAGCCAAACTGAATTGATGGCTAAAGGTTTTTTTCCTATTCAGCACATGCGCGCAGCGTAGGCGAGACCTAAAAACAAATTGTTACATTTTAATTGGAATGTTGGCAATTTTCTAATCTAAATTCACTAGAGGCCACCTATTGTTCGTACAATATTCAGTTTGATGAACTTGCACTGCTCCCACAAACCAATGTGAGGATAACAACTACATTTTTAGCCTCTAATTATAATTTCCTTCACATTAAAAAAAAATGACTGTACATTTCGCTTCTTTAAATATATGAATGTATTAATCTGTTAATACTATTTCATTTACTAAGCAGTCACAGACCCCCATCAGTACATAAAGCAGACCCCCAGTGGTTTCCGGCCCAGAGCTTAAGAACCACTGTCGTACAGTACAAATTCACATCTTGTCTGTCTTTATCGAGTTTATCTGCAGGTACCATTTCAGAGAGACCTTCAACCAATTAGCTCTGTAAAGCACAGACTGATCATTTTTAGGTCGAGCTGAAGTACTGTAGTGTAGTTCCTATTATCCCAATAGGCTCTGCGCATTGGAATAATATCTTCAATAGTATAGACGTAGGACTGTGGTTAACTAGGTCTTCTACTGACGATATTAGACTTAAAGTTATGTGTGCCAGCTAGCTCAGAGTTCACTAGAAACTTTCTCGAACAGGCAAGGAGGAGTTTAACCTCCCTGGATAGACAAGAAGGGATTTAGCTTCTGACAACCATAGAACATGACAACTTTGCTCTCCCCTAATCAAGAGTATATCTCTAGAGTCGTGTGAAAACAAAAGACAACTATTTTACTCAGTCAGTACGTGCATTCTTAGTTTCACCACTTTGGAGAGAAATAAGAGATGGGCGTGGTTCAATAAAAAGATGTTATTTATTGATCAGTCTCTTTTCTCATACAAGAGAAATGAATCGCTATTATTGCAATACTTATAGTTAAGTAAAGTGCATACAGTAAAAACAGAATTATAAAATAATACTGTAAAAGCATTTATATGGTTTCTTAGCCATATGATACTAAAATGGATAAAAGATATACATACATATATACATTGACTAATCGTACTCAACTGGTGCTTCTAACTACGCCTACCCCGGTGTACCTGACCTAAGCCTAATACTTGGGAGGGAGTAAGTAAGTAGCAGTTTAAGTTAAGTTTGTTTTGCCAAGAATCTGACTCAAGAATTCTCTGTAAGGGGTTAGTCAGTTCAGTACCTGGGATTTAGAAGGCTGGAGGGTTGGTATCTCTGTCTCAGGACTCGATATCCCAGTTACCCGCGAGCACGGCTGGAAACGCCGGAGGCTGGATTTCTCGGCAGGAGAAAAGGCAGCGTCTCTCTCTCAGCGCGTCAAAAGAGAGGGGCAGCGTCCGTGGGCTTTTTCTGCATCAGCGGGCCTCTCCGGCAAGTAGCGCTGCTCCAAGCTTGTCACCACCGTGTCCTAGCTTAGGGCAACGTCAGTATATTTATACCTGAAAGGTGCCGTGTTTGACGTAAGGATGGACATAAGACGTCAGCAAGAATGTCATAAGGACTGGTCGTTCTTACATTCTTTGCACGAGTTCTCGAGCGAAATCAAAACAATGGTCGCGGGGATTTCCCAGGTCTGTTGGAGGTTTGATTTGTTTTGAGAACTCGGTGTGCTTCTCTAGGGGGCTGAAGGGATAGTGCTTGCTTAATGTGACAGCATGCGCTATGACCTAATCTGAAGACGGGTTTCTGTGCCGTTGTATGGACATTAGTGAATTAATACCCGGACAAGGGTCAGAAATAGGAGTATCAATATAGGTACCTAGATAAACACACTACACCCACTCCACGAAATTATGTACATATTTACTAACCTAAGCAATAGTAAACATAACTAACAGTGCATTTGTATACCGGACCACCCCAAAAACATTTACGTATTTGAAAAATGGTGTATGCGAACTGCACGAAATGAGTATAGGTACTGTATGCATTTAAGCAGTATAATCATTCAAAAAGGAGATGCACATTTTATATCAGCATGAATGATTTGCAAAATTACACATGAAATGGCTCTTGATACAGAAAAAAAAATTGCGAGACCATCTCATCACATATAAATACAATTAATTGCATATAAACTAGAGGTTGAGGTAATGTAATTACTCTAGTATTCCTAAGAATAGAAGTTCTGTTCTCTAAGAATAGTTTTACTTTAAGCAGAAGATAAGTGCCCAAAAGGTAAATATTTTGGAATTTGGAAAAAGTTTTCGCTATTCAGGGGAGAAGAGAAAAAATAGTTCACAGTCATTTTGTTTTAAAAAAACTGAAGGCCAAATTCAGAGTTCAGGGAACGCCGTGTGCAAGTTTGTTTAAAATCATTCTCTCTGTTCCGGTGAAAACATCATTTCAGATAAATTCTCGAAAAAACAGTCTACGGCTTCTGGTGAGAGTTCGACTAGGTTAGAAAATGTCGCTACCATGCAGTCACGCGCATGATTGCTTTCACTGATGGTTTGATCAGAACTGCTTACAGAAGGTCATACCTGGTCGATGCTGCTTTCATCATGTACTTCACTACCCTTCAATCGCAGTGGTGAAGTTTCCACGAATGCCGTCATCAGGATAGGTAGCCGCTGGGGACAGCACAATGCATGAGCCTTTACCGGACCCAACAAAGTATCTGCATCCAATGGTACGTCTGATTGTAGTGCAAGACAGGTGTCCAACACGCATTCTTCGCCGCATAGCATGCATCTTAATACAGGCATAACACAATTCTGCCAGATGGGTCTGAATGAAAGAAACCAGGTCATATTCAGATCTCGTAGCCGGGCTAAGCCAAGGACTTTAGTTATGTGGTCCCGGTAGCGGATAGCTAGGATCGTTTCTTCCATTGTAGCTGGAGTCTTGTCTGTGACATGGCTTGCCATAACGAAGCAAGAGTAGCAAGAATAAAATGCCTGCTACGAGTCCCAACAGGAGGGGAAGTCCGCCAAAGATGGAATGGACGAAATTTGGAAAAATACCCAGGATCGCTTTGAATGGTGTTAAAGCGCCTGAAAAAACTGTCTTAAATACACTGGCGATACCACTTGTATCAGAAATATTTAAGATTTCGTTCAACATTTCTGCGAAGTGTAGGGGGCTATTTGTTGATAACATTGAGTGAATCTCTGCCGTTGTCCTTGCAACTTGGAGATCATACGTTTCTTTTGATGACGTCAACTGGGTTGGCGTCTGTAGGAGCACAGTCTTCATTCTGCTTAAAGTATCAATTCGAATAGAAGAGATTTTTAAACTGGGCCATAACCTTCCCTCCCTGTCTGGAGCATCATTCGGGAACAATACTCTTTCACAGCACATGACCCTGGAAGTCACGCTTATGAGATAAGGTTTTCCTGGCAGCAAGCCACAACATCTGTGATCTACAATTAGAATGTAACTCCCGTTCGAAAGTCTTCTAAAGAATGGTTCTATTTGTGTTGCAGGTGTGCCTAACTGGTGACATGAAAGGTTATTTGAAGTCCCTTCACAGGCCCCATGCAAACTAATACCCTGACACAGAAGTATGCCACTTAGTGATTTTTCACAATTATTACCACTAAGAAATACACTGTCCGTTATTACTGACACATGTGTGTGTATAGGGCAAGTTCCATGTGGACTTAATGTATCCTTTACCCAACCTTTCATACTGGCCTGCCTGTATATATTTTTGGCAGTATTGAAACTGGAAAGTTGTTATCGGAATATTTATTATCCCATGTATTATCCATTCAATGACAGGTCGTTCTGACATTGTCAGTGGTAATCTCTCAAGTTTTTCAATGCTCAGAATTGTATAGTCAGCACCCTTTTGTGCCAAACTGATTTGTTTATCAGTAAGGTTAAAGATATTAAATAGTGACGTTGTGTTGATTAGACGCCAAGACACATAGCCTGAACGCAGATTTTGTAACGTCCAGCCAAGCTGTACAATAGAACGCAATTGAGACTGACCGTGTTGCAACATCAGTAAGTCTTGTTCTATTATATCGATTGCAGAAGATACAATACTGTCCAGTGAATATATTCTGGAAGACAGAGTCATTAACCCATTGTCCACAACAGAAAGTGATTTTTCCAAATTAACACGGTCAATTTCCCGTATTTTTTCTGCTGTCTCAATTTGAGTTACTTTCCAAGCTTCGTTGTAAGCTGCATATATAGAGGCCTCTATGAAACGTTTTTGACGCTGTTTGCGTGGTCCCATGATGAAATCACGCAAGTCAGCACCTTCTTTAAGTAAAGTTGTGTTGCTTAATTTCTGACAGTGTGGATGTATGTAGCCATTGAAGGCAGAGTTTCCCCACACTATAAGTAGTTACAATCCCTGGATGTTGTCTCTGGGAGTATCTTGGGTCTGGCCTGGTCAATTTGAACCCCTGTATTTTGTCAGGAATCTGTCTTGACAGTTATTTGTGTCTGTGGGCCAGATCAACCATTTCTTCCAATCAGGATGTGTTCTGTTTTGGTTTAAAATATGGGATACGTCTATCTCAACATCTGTAGTGCTATTACGGTCGGGTGTTGGTTTTGGAATAGACGGTTTGTTTAAGTCTTTAATCTTGGCTAGGCCAAGACAGGATGTCTGTTGAATTGTATCATTCAAAAATATAATTTGTTCTGGGATTATGCAGGCTCTAAATAATGATTCTATACCTTGCACTTGCCAATCTTTTGTGCCCCAGATCGTTTTTGTTTCAATGTTATTGTTCCAGAAATCAAAACCGAAGGTATTCATTTTTTCAAAGAATGAGTCTGAATATATTAATTTTGTGTTTGTAAGCATGGTTTTCACTCCTGTCTTATTTAACAATTTGAAATAAAATGATTCTGCATTACTTGTGTTGAACCCTGAAAAGTATGAATATTTATCAAAATATGTCTTTGAACTGCCTTTTGGTGGAGTTGCACAATGTTCCCATTGGTTAAATTTTAAAACATTTCTAGGTTGAGCAGATTTATGCAGATAATGGTTACCATAATGGTTATAACAAAACAGTTGATCGTAATTAGATGAACCTTGCAAATAACCATGTTCTGTAAATTTAGCTGACATTACTAGATCAGACATCATATCATTAATACTTTCAAAGTCCCAATCATCAGCAAATGTGCTTGGTTTTACAAAGTCACTTAATGAAATCTTAATTTGATGAGGATACTTCAGAAGCTCAACCGGACCATAGATTTCGTAATCAGTTTTGTCCCATGCTACCCCACCGGGTATAGGATTGGCTGTGAAGTGTACTGAAGAAAGTTCTCTTTTCTCTATGTGTGAAGACTTGTGTGGTTTCAGGACCAAGTTGATGTTCTGACTTGCTGTGTCCATTGTAACATATTTTCCCTCAATGAAATGTCCCAGGCATAGTACCATGATGAGCCAAATTATGAGGATGAATACTCCTAGTGCCACCCAAAGTTCAATCCATGGAGAAATCAGATAGGTTTCTTTTAGTTGATGAAAGAGTTCTTTTGCTTTGTCTTTAAAAGTTTTTGTTGTCGGCTGTTCCTCAGGTTCACTTGGATCTTCAGAAAAATCATCGAAGTTGATGAAGTAGCCTGATGCTGTTCTGTCAATTGTTTCAATTGCTTCTGGATTCCTTTTTGTTTTTGGAATTTTCTTTGTTTCATTAGCATAGTCTGTGGTTACATCATTATAGACTGGTGTTTCTTGATTTAAGATTTTAATTTGGGTTTCAAGAGGTTTAAGTTCCATGGCTTTGTTGCATAGTCCTTGTTGTTTTACTGTAGGTTTATCAATTGTGATTAGTCTTTCAGTTTGAACCTCTGTGTTTGTAGCAAACTTTGGTGTTCTACTACTTCGTGCGAGTCCACTTGGCCTACTACTTGTTATCGGCCACATGATTGTGGTTTAACCAGGTCGATCGATACAACTCGGTTCTCCTTTTTACCAGCAAGGGGCGGTAGTACTACTGATCTTGTCCCGTTGACAGACAAGACAGGAACTGCTTTTCTGTAAGAAGGCCCAAATTCCTTCTTCACCGCGATTTGTTCTCTGACCAGATCCCCGATTTTTGGAATCCAGACAGGCCTTGCTGGGACAGGTGGTTTCTCTTCAGTGGCTGTTGGCTGTTGCTTCAACTTTATGTTGCTCAGGTCTTTTCTCTTTTTGTTTAAGTCCTGTAAAATAGCCAAACGATCTTTGATATCAAAGCATTTTTCTTTAACCACTGAAGTTTGACTATCAAGGTCCTGGATTAGCATTCTAGTCCCAAACAATATTCGTACGGACTGAGACCTCTCAGTGAATTTCTTGGCAGATTATTAAGACTACGTTGGACACTTATTAAATGTTTGACCCACCCAGCTCCTGAACCTAATACCTTTGCTGTTATAGATTGCTTTATGTCACGGTTTTTTCTTTCCACAATCACGTTTCCCTCAGGATGAAAGGGACAAGAGTACCGCAATGCAATGCCCATGCTGGTCATGGCCTCCTTGTAAGCCCGAGAGCATGCCAATTGCGTATGTGCCGATAAAGACTCGCAAATCTTTTATAACAGTTCTGGCGTCAGCCGATCGCTGGGGCCACATCCATATGAATCTCGTGCATGAATCCACTGCGACCATGATATATTTATAGTTACCATCCCTTTGTAAGGGACCGCAGTGGTCCAGGTAAACACAAGCTAATGGTTTATCTGAGATTAGAGGGGGCGTCTGTGCTGGTCGTTTCACGGTTGATACCTTCATTCTTTGGCATATTTCACATTCTAGAACATAGTTCCTAGTTTGTCTCCTCATTCGTGGCCACCAGTATCTCTGTTTTAATAACGATACTGTGGCTGAAACGCCAGCATGTACAGAAGCGAGCCCTTCGTGTGCCGCTATAATGAGTCCTAACCTATGTTCCATGTTCGGAATTGCCCTATCCCCCACTCCAGGGATTTGAGCAAATGGAACGTTATTAGCATCAGTTATGTATGAGTACTTTACTGGAAAGCCTTTTGGGAGTGTTTCTATTGCATTTTTTACCGTAGCGCAGACAGCCTGTAATATTTCGCTGTCTATTTTTGATTTTGACCGGGTGATGGCAGCTACGGAAGCCGTTTGCACAGCTGCCTTCGCGGCCTCGTCAGCCAATGAATTCCCTGCAACGTGAACGCCATCACGTTGATGACTCAGTGTATGTATCACGTGAGTCTTTTGTAGTTCCTTTTGTAAAAGAACTATTTGTTCCCAAAGCATTTTATGCTTGATTGTGCCACCTTTTGCATCTTTAAAACCGTTCTGAACCCAGATCTGCAAGTATTCATTGTAAGACTGAAATAAATAGTATGAATCGCACACTATGAGTGTGGGGAATTCGCGATCGGTATTTTCAAGCGCCATCTTAAATGCTAGTAATTCCGCTCGCTGAGCTGTACAATCTCCTAGAGATTGCGTTTTAGTGACCAGTGGTTTAAATTTTCCTTCGTGCCAGCGACCTTTAACAATCGCGCACGCAGCACTGTAAGCTTGTTTACCCCCAACTGCGGGCTGTGCTGATCCGTCCGTATATATTATACAGCCGTAGTGTTCTAGAGGCAGAATTTCAGTCAGCGGAGGACATTCGAATTCATATTGAAGAAATTCTTGTGTTTTTAAATTAGGGTCACATTCGTATACCACGTCTGTTGCAGCAAGGGAATTAGCCCACTGTATCCATCTCGGATGTAGTGCTTTAGCATTCGGAATGCTTGCCTTTGTTACCGCCTCCAGGGCTGGTATTGGTGTCACGATGATTATTCGTTTACCTTGTGCCAGGGCTCTTTCTTTCGCTACAGCAGTTTGTACTGCGGTTAGAATTTTTTCCGTTGGGCTGAATTTCATTTCAGCTTTTGTGTACAAATGTGATCTGTATGCTATTGGTACAGTTTCTCCCTCATTTGAGGTCAGGTATGTGAATCCGCATCTTCCTGGGATGACTCGAATCACAAGGTTGCGTGTGTTATCGCGTGTTTGCAGTTTTGTTTTAACTAACATGTCTGTTTGTAAAGATCTCAAAATTTCTGTGTGTTTTTGAGTCCAATTGATTCTTTTAAAATCTGGTTTTATTAGATAATAGAGAGGTTTAACCCTCTCTGCATAGTTTATAATGTAAGTTCTTCCGAAATTCAGGAAAACCTAGAATTGATTGCAAGTTTTTCAATGTTCTAGGTGCTTGGATTACAGCACATTTCTCTAGGAAATTGTCAGCCAGGCTTTTGCCTTCACTTGATAATTCATATCCTAAGAATAGGACAGTCAGATGGGCAATTCTTGACTTCTTGAAGTTGAATTTATAACCCTCTGCTGCGAACCCAAGTATTATGGTGTTCACTCTTTTCAAGTGAGTATCCAAGTCATCGTCTGTTAGATAGATGTAATTGACATAAGATAATGCCTCATCATCATACATTTGTAGTAATTCTGTTACTCTCGCTGAGAATAACCCTGGGCTGTTCTTGAACCCTTGGGGCAAACAACAGAAATTTTTCTGCGAGCCATTTATTGAGAAAGCGGTCAAATGTCTGCTTTCAGGTGCTATATTTTGACAAAAGAATCCATTAGAGATGTCTAATGTTGTTTTGTATTTTTTGCGCACTATGCTATTCATTAGTGCGGCACTGTGTGAGTTTTGTACTGCAAACGTTTTGCAGCATGAGTTAAGGTGTCTGTAGTCCAAAACTAGACGATATGAATCATCTGGTTTGGAGACAGGAAACAAAGGATTGTTCATTTGTGAGGTGCATGTTTCAATCACCCCCTGGTATTCAAGTTGATCTAAGATCTCCCTGACCTGTTTTTTAGCTTCTTGCTTAATTGGGTACTGCCTTTGTGCAGTCGGTTGAGATTTTAACTGGATTTTGTGAGGAGGAGAGTCCTCATCCCATCCCACATGATTTTTATATAGTGCAGGAGCCTGGGCTACTGCCCACTTTCTTGCAAGTGTATATTTTTTATGAATTGGGATATGATTTGAGAAGGCAGGCATAATCATTTCTTCGCCATGAGGGCACTCCCTGACAAACTCTGGTGGCCAGTCTTTTTCAGCTAGAAGGATGTCATAGCCCTTGGAGAGATTATCCCAAAATAGACCCCTTATTTTCCTAGTCTTATCTCCCTCTATACGTAAAGTTATTTCATATATTTTATGAGGTTTGCTAACTCTGGTATCTGCAGTTTCCACCTGAATGTACTCATTCGTGTCCACTGTCTCCAGATGATTCATCAGGATCTTGCGAGCTATGCTCACTTCTGCTGCGCTGTCTAGCATTGTCTGAGCCCACTCTCCGTTTTTCAGCTGAGTCCTCAGGATCCTCGGCATGTTTTATTATTTTAATGCTGGCTACCTTCTTCTTTGGAAATTGTAACTTTTTACTTTGAAGAGCAGGTTCTTTGTCTTTGGACTTGACGAGCTCTTCCCTGTGTTCTGACCGTCCTCTTCTTTCCGATTTCTGCGAGGAAGTCTGAAAAGATCGAGAGGGACGTGTATCAATATCTTGATATCTATCAGGTTTCTTCAAATTATCCCTATTTCTAAGGTTGTATTTTTTCTCAGAGGGCTCCCTCTGGGGAGACTTGTGTCCTTGGTCCGGAGATCTTTCTCTCCGCCGAGGAGACCTTCCTCTGGACTGGAATCTTTTTTCTTTGGGAGTGGATTGTTTATTTCCATCCCAGTCCTTTTTTGAAGTGTTTAGATTATTTTTAATAAATACCTTTTCAGGATTTTCTATTAGTTGGGGTTTCACTGGTTTCCCACCCAAACTATCTCTTCCTAGTTCTTCATAGGATTTTTCTATGATTCTGGCAAGTTCAAATGGTTGGTCTGCTATATCTGTTTCCTTCAATCTTTGGCGGATCGCCACATTTGCTGCTTCCCCTTTTTTATGTTTGCTAGTAATATTGCCGAGACCTGCTTGAAGTCTTTCAGTAATTTCATACCCAGAGTTAGAGCATGTTCTGGACCGTATTCATTTTGAATCTGTTTTAGCACTTCTGGTATTACCGCCATGGACGGAACACCATGTGTTTTTGTGTAAATGGAAGCAAAGACTGTACCCCAAGTGTCACAGTCCTCCACATGTGGTGCGATCCCCATTGGGAGACAGATAGTCAGAATTCTGTGTTTTTCCACAGGTGTGGTATCTGGAAATACCGCCTCTATTTGAGTGATTTTTTGTGCTAACCAGAATGGAATTTGTTCCCGTTTAATGGGTACTTTACCTAGACAGGACTGTATGTTTTGTGGTGTGATTTTATTTGTGTTCCCCTGATGAGGGGTCAGCTGTGGAATTTTAATAGCTGGTTGGACTGTTGAAGTCCTCATTACATATTGGACTAGTTGTCTGTGTATTTTAATCAGTTGTTTTAACTGTGTTAAAAGTTCTGTTACTGACATTTTTTCAATGTCTGGATGTGGTGTGTATCCGGCTAGAACCGACCACGTCGCTCCTGGTCTTCCTAGTGGACCGAGCCTGGTGATGTGATCATTATGTTTTAGGGCGCCTTTAAACCAGAGCAGGTGCTCTTGGTATTTGAGTGGTATTTCCACCTCCTCGAAAGGGGTGTACTCATCCGGAGGTTCCTCTATCTTGTAATAATGGAACTCCTTTGTTACAGCGTTTGCTGCTAGAAAATTTATCCATGAATAGAATACCTCTGTCTGCCGATATTCGTGTGCCTCAATTACGAATATGACTGTACCACCTCTCGGTGTTAGTCCATTTTCTATAAGTTTTAAAGTTATAGTTTTTCTTATGCTGACCGGGATGAGCTTTGCATCCGGGTCTTGTTGTACGAGACTTGTGTCTTCCTCTAGGAGTTGAGCTGCTATTCTAGCTGCCTCCCTATCTTCTTCAGTTTCTGACATTTTACTGACAAGAAGGTTTTTTGTTGCAGATCAGGTTTTCAAGGAAACAAAGATTAGATGCACAATATTTTTGGAACACTGTATCCTTCAACGTTGAATAAACCAAAAACCATACATAGGAGTCTCCTCCGACTAAGTTTGGCGGATTTAACCTTTCACCCACTCCAGACGTCTTTGGAGTTTTATGGGAAAAAAGGGTCTGTGTGAAAAAGCACGACTGAGTTACTCTAATGTCTTGCGTTAGATTTATCGCCTATCCAAACCGTTGGGCGCCATGTAGTGTAGTTCCTATTATCCCAATAGGCTCTGCGCATTGGAATAATATCTTCAATAGTATAGACGTAGGACTGTGGTTAACTAGGTCTTCTACTGACGATATTAGACTTAAAGTTATGTGTGCCAGCTAGCTCAGAGTTCACTAGAAACTTTCTCGAATAGGCAAGGAGGAGTTTAACCTCCCTGGATAGACAAAAAGGGATTTAGTTTCTGACAACCATAGAACATGACAACTTTGCTCTCCCCTAATCAAGAGTATATCTCTAGAGTCGTGTGAAAACAAAAGACAACTATTTTACTCAGTCAGTACGTGCATTCTTAGTTTCACCACTTTGGAGAGAAATAAGAGATGGGCGTGGTTCAATAAAAAGATGTTATTTATTGATCAGTCTCTTTTCTCATACAAGAGAAATGAATCGCTATTATTGCAATACTTATAGTTAAGTAAAGTGCATACAGTAAAAACAGAATTATAAAATAATACTGTAAAAGCATTTATATGGTTTCTTAGCCATATGATACTAAAATGGATAAAAGATATACATACATATATACATTGACTAATCGTACTCAACTGGTGCTTCTAACTACGCCTACCCCGGTGTACCTGACCTAAGCCTAATACTTGGGAGGGAGTAAGTAAGTAGCAGTTTAAGTTAAGTTTGTTTTGCCAAGAATCTGACTCAAGAATTCTCTGTAAGGGGTTAGTCAGTTCAGTACCTGGGATTTAGAAGGCTGGAGGGTTGGTATCTCTGTCTCAGGACTCGATATCCCAGTTACCCGCGAGGGCGGCTGGAAACGCCGGAGGCTGGATTTCTCGGCAGGAGAAAATGCAGCGTCTCTCTCTCAGCGCGTCAAAAGGGAGGGGCAGCGTCCGTGGGCTTTTTCTGCATCAGCTGGGCTCTCCGGCAAGTAGCGCTGCTCCAAGCTTGTCACCACCGTGTCCTAGCTTAGGGCAACGTCAGTATATTTATACCTGAAAGGTGCCGTGTTTGATGTAAGGATGGACATAAGACGTCAGCAAGAATGTCATAAGGACTGGTCGTTCTTACATTCTTTGCAGGAGTTCTCGAGCGAAATCAAAACAATGGTCGCGGGGATTTCCCAGGTCTGTTGGAGGTTTGATTTGTTTTGAGAACTCGGTGTGCTTCTCTAGGGGGCTGAAGGGATAGTGCTTGCTTAATGTGACAGCATGCGCTATGACCTAATCTGAAGACGGGTTTCTGTGCCGTTGTATGGACATTAGTGAATTAATAACCGGACAAGGGTCAGAAATAGGAGTATCAATATAGGTACCTAGATAAACACACTACAGTACAATGCGAAGCATTGTCCAGCTCGACAACTATAGTTGCCCGTCTCCTGGTAATCTGAGACAGGGTTCGGGCACGTGCGCCGATTGGTGTATGGGGACGCGCACGTCCAGGCCGGGGCCATGCACATCCCCTGCCTCAGATTCCCAGCAAGTCAGCACACAGACACAGCACACACACGCGCACACTCAGACACGCCCCACCCCACTCCCACCCCAGTCACGGGCTCACGCGCACACACACAGCCCCCCCGACCCCACTCACCGGGTCTCTTGGGCTCCTCTCGTCCCGCGGTGGTGGCGGCTGCACGGATTGGTAGGCGGCGGGGGCAGGCACCGGCAATGTGCCTCGAGCCCCCTCCGCTTCTCTTCCCAGACTCCTGGTTTATTTTTATAGCCATCTCTTCATCAAGCGAAAGACCAACCCGCCTTTGTCCCAGGAGCGTCCCTGCCACGGAAAGCTTAAAGAGCTTTCAAGCACGTTTTTGCGACGTGGCCCCTCCTCCCCACCACTGAGGGTAAACAAGAAGTGTAGAAATGCTGGGGGACATAGTCCCGCCTCAGCAGAAGGCAAGTTTATGCCCGGGGAGCTTTAAACGCTTTTAATCACATTGTTGCGGCATGCCCCCTTTGTGCCCTGTGCCACGGGAGCCTTACATCGATTTTTTTTTTTAACTGTGAACATAAAGTGAGCCCTTCTGGCTATGTCATT